>NC_140933.1:28006597-28346597 GCF_014529385.1 Adiantum capillus-veneris | reverse complement strand
CGAAAACTACCCCAAGATAGGTATATGCATATGTGTACTCCACAGTTTTCCTGGCAATACGTAAATGTGGGTGCTGACCTCTTGACCAACTGTGGTGTGGTGTTGAACACCATAACCTTGGTTTTCCCAAGGTTGACAGATAATCCATTGTCACGAGCAAATGTATGCAAAGCATCTAAATGACGTTGCATCCCCTCTGGAGAGTCAGAAATCAACACAATATCATCAACATATAGTAACAACGGGATCCATGTCCCTGCTAGCTGAGCCCCTCTGTCTCCCTGACGTTCTACATAGTCTGAAAACTCATCTACATACATCCCAAAAAGAGTCGGAGATAAGGGGCATCCCTGCTTCACTCCAATAGTAGAGTGGACTGAAACCGGCCTGTTTAATCCAAAAAGGGCGGTAGACTTTAGACTTACACCTTACTTGCTTTCACCCATTTAATTTGTCGCCCACTTTACCTGTACTTTCAAGACACAACAAAGGGGAAAGGGATACAGGCTGCTAGACTGCACCTGTATGAGAAGACCGACACCAGACTGGCCCCTAAATTAGGCGCCCCTTTCGGTATTTCTTTATTCCTTAACAGAGGGAATAAGAGCTGTGGTTCCCTACAATCTGCCCCGCACAATCTTGGCTGAATTTCAACTGTTCTGGCCTGATTTCGGCAGCATAATTGTACTAGGACCCTTCACAGTCAGTATTCCCACGCATTGGATGACTTTCCCGACGCATACGGACACTTTGCAAAACCTGGCGAGAATCTGCAGCACGCTGAATTCTCTGTTTTCTGCCCCGAAAATGCGCCAGATCACCTGTACAGCGGGATATTAGGGTCCGTTTAGGGCCAAAACCCTAAACCTGCAAAAATACACAGCAGGCTGTAATTCACTGTTTCGGGCTCCGTTTCGCGTGCCAGTCGCATCCATAGCAAGTCCTCGAGCTCGCGCACCTGTAGGCTACTTGCCCTTTGAATCGGACGAGATTTCGCACGTGAAACCTCTCCGAATTCACCTGTACCTGCGGGGGATTAGCCGCTAGCTAATCCACTACCTGTGCAAGAGGCTCTTGCCTCGGCAATCGCGCATGAACCCACACAACTGCACATTGGTCAATTGAAAAGCCCACTAGAGGGGCATCATACTGCCATAGGGGGGAGAGAGAGAGCAGTGCGTAGCGTGCAGGGCATCACTCTTGGCACCGTACTGTACATAAGAGGGAAAGGAAGCACTCCATAGCTCTCAACCTGTGATGACAGAAACTGCAAAATGAGCCTCCCTTCTCTAAAATCAGCCCCACTTCTTCTTGCATGAGGAAAGTGCACAAGTGGCACATTTACAGGCCATTTCCCGTTTCGGGGTTTCCGCCTAAAAATCTCCCGACCGGTTGCCCAGTTGCCTTCACAACAGAGTAATAAAACGTTCCCCTTGTCATTCCGGAGGTAATGACGCGAACACATTTTCAGGTCCCAAAATAGCAGTTCCCTAAATTTTAGGAGATGCTGCCATTGTATCTCTCTAGGTCATCTGAGCCTCTTTGTACATTGCAGCCACACCAAGAACTGAAATGTAGCCTCTGTAGCGAAGGATTCCACTTTGGCTAACCATAGTCTTGTCCAACCTTAATGCTCTCTTGCCCTCAGGCCTGGACTCCCTCTGAACAGTTCCACACTAGCTATGCAATGTAGGGCAGTTAGATTTCCCGAGGGGTGTTTCCAAAGGGTGAAAATGAAAAAAAAATTAGAAAGAAATCAACAAAAAGGATAGATAGTAGTCACGCGCTGGTGACATGGACCATGTCAGACGTTCCCTCAGTAGTGCATAGTCGCCCTATCACTGTCCTGTATAAAGCCATAATACCCCATATGAGCTCTATAAGCACACTCATGTCCTGCAGTCTGCGTATAAGCTGGTGTTTCCCAACTTTGAAGCATTAAGCTGGTGCCATTCTGTCATGACATCTGCATCAAAGTCATTAGATAACCATGCTGCTGCAAAAATCTGCTTGAAGTAAATCCATGTGGACGGAGCTTGTCCCTGAAGCAATAAAGTTGTCCACCATTGTCCCGCTTTCCCTGTCAAGAAAGTGGTTGCCTTGCGGACCTTTGAAGCCTCTGTAAAGTTTCCCCCTACATAGGCCTTGTCAAACTGCTGCAGGAATGAGAGAGCCTTCTTCCTATCATCAAACCCTGTAAAGGTCGTGAATGTCACACCTTTGCCACCTTCTTTGTACGGAGTTGGCCTCTCCAGCGGCGTTAAGTTGTCATATGGAAGTGACTGAAACATGGCAACACTGTTAGGGTTCATCTGTGTTCCTTGATCGCTATTAAGTTGACCTGGAAATGCCATATTTGGCTATTGATTTGTAATTCCAGCCATACCAAAATTTGCCCGTGGCATCCCAAATTGGCCCTGAGTGCTTTGAAACCCTGGTTGCATGCCCATGACACCATACATGGGGTTAGGCATCATTGTTTGAGCACCCCCGAACACTGTTCCTGGCGTGTAAAACTGATTTCCAGGTGCATGACCAGCCATGCTCCGGAATACCGACCCACCTCCAAAATAGCCAGGGTGTACTGAAGGTGGTGGGAAGACTTGTTGCATAGCCTGTAGGTTGCTTCCCCGTCCATTAGAACCAGCTATAGTCTGCTAAAAGGTGGCTGGCTGAACTGGTACAGCTTGAAAGACGGGCATTTCAGCCACCTGTTCTTGCACCTTAGGCACAGGTTGTGGAGACTGCATGTTCTCCGTCAAGTGTACAGGTGTTTCCATTGACTGTGCGGTATGAATCACCTGTGCTTGAGCCTTAACAGGCTTTTGAATATGATCCATTGACCCAACTTGCTGAGACGGAAGAGGAGATTTCAGAAAGGCTAAAAACCTCGGGTTCTGCATTACTTGTGTGAACATAGCCACTGCAGTAGCCAACTGGGTCCTGAATATATCATCATCCGTCTGTGGTGGTCTTGAGGACTCACCCACTTCATGTGGCTGTTGACCCTGCGAACCCACAGTGGTCCCCTTGCGTCCCCGAACCTCCTAGGGGTATTAGGGTCCGTTTAGGGCCAAAACCCTAAACTTGCAAAAATACACAGCAGGCTGTAATTCACTGTTTCGGGCTCCGTTTCGCGTGCCGGTCGCATCCGTAGCAAGTCCTCGAGCTCCCGCACCTGTACGGCTACTTGCCCTTTGAATCGGACGAGATTTCGCACGTGAAACCTCTCCGAATTCACCTGTACCTACGGGGGATTAGCTGCTAGCTAATCCAGTACCTGTGCAAGAGGCTCTTGCCTCGGCAATCGCGCATGAACCCACACAACTGTACATTGGTCAATTGAAAAGCCGACTAGAGGGGCATAACATACTGCCATAGGGGAGAGAGAGAGAGCAGTGCGTAGCGTGCAGGGCATCACTCCTGGCACCGCACTGTACATAAGAGGGAAAGGAAGCACTCCATAGCTCTCAACCTGTGACAGAAACTGCAAAATGAGCCTCCCTTCTCTAAAATCAGCGCCACTACTTCCTGCATGAGGAAAGTGCACAAGTGGCACATTTACAGGCCATTTCCCGTTTCGGGGTTGCCGCCTAAAAATCTCCCGACCGGTTGCCCAGTTGCCTTCACGGCAGAGTAATAAAATGTCCCCCTTGTCATTCCGGAGGTAAGGACGCGAACACATTTTCAGGTCCCAAAATAGCAGTTCCTTAAATTTTAGGAGATGCTGCCATTGTATCTTTCTAGGTCATCTGAGCCTCTTTGTACATTGCAGCCACACCAAGAACTGAAATGTAGCCTCTGTAGCAAAGGATGCCACTTTGGCTAACCATAGTCTTGTCCAACCTTAATGCTCTCTTGCCCTCAGGCCTGGACTCCCTCTGAACAGTTCCACACTAGCTATGCAATGCAGGGCAGTTAGATTTCCCGAGGGGTGTTTCCAAAGGGTGAAAATGAATAAATAATAAGAAAGAAATCAACAAAAAGGATAGATAGTAGTCACGTGCTGGTGACATGGACCATGTCAGACGTTCCCTCAGTAGTGCATACTCGCCCTATCACTGTCCTGTATAAAGCCATAATACCCCATATGAGCTCTATAAGCACACTCATGTCCTGCAGTCTGCGTATAAGTCTTGCTCTCGGCACTGTGTCAAAAGCTTTGCGGAAATCCACAAAGCTACAATAGATTCTCTTGCCATGATGTCTACCCTTCTCAATAATAGCTCTGAGCGTCAGAATTTGGTCAAAAGTGGAGAAACCTCTCCTGAATCCTGCTTACCCTGGTGCTCGTATGTCCTTTCGCTCTGTCCATCTACTCAGCTCCTGCTCAAGAATGGATGCATACAGCCTAGCCAGTGTGTGACCAACCATGATGGTGCGATAGTTCCCATGAATCATGGGATCCCCTAACTTGAAAATAGGCACAATCGTAGACATACTCCAAGTCTCAGGAAAGCCTTCATACATGGCTCGATTAAACATCATAGCAAGAATCTCTGCAAGCATATCTCTGGCATGGATGAAGTGCTCTGCTAATAGACTGTCATGATCATGTGATCTCCTTGTCTTCATCCTGTCAATGGCTTTCCTTACCCTCTCGGCAGTAAAGAAAGTACACGTCTCTGGTGGGTCCGGCAAAGGTGGTTGCCCTGATGCTGTGCAGAGAGATGTGGCATGCTCTCCCCATGTCTCTGGGCATGTCTCTAGTGGGTCCGGCAAAGGTGGTTGCCCTGATGTTGTGTAGAGAGATGTGGCATGCTCTCCGTATGTCTCTGTGGAGGTGATTGATGGTGGTGAATGCTCGTGGAATAGCCTCCATGCTTCGCTTGACTCTTGACTCATAAATAGCTGATACAGATCCCGCTCTAGCTGTGATAGGTAAGCCCTTTTCTTTCGTCGCACTAGGCGGCGAAAGATAATCCGTGACTGTCTATGTGTGGTGATACCCATGAACACTTCCCTCTGTAATTTGATCCTCATCTCTCTACACTCATCATACCAACTGTTCTGGGGCATTCTCCCAGATCTTCTCTGTGTAGGCTGGCTGTGGGGGTATGTCTTTGATCTTGCATCATGGAGCATCTTTGTCAATATCTGAGTGAGTTCATCTAGTGGCCGTCCCGGCTCTCGAGTGCATAGCTGCCTGTATATCGCATCCATATACACAGAATCCGGCTCCCTCAGGAAGGTATACCGAGTGTGCGTGGGGACCTCTCCTAATGGAGCTGTGTTGAACTGAAACGTAAGAGTGAAAGACAAGATAGCATGATCAACTGCTACTCCAACTGGCCTGGTGCCCACCATGAAATCCTGAAAGAAAGGAATGAGACCTAGTTGGGCCATAACATAATCCACTGTACTAGCACCATGTCGATGTGGGAAGCATGTAAAACCTCCAGCTATCGAAAATCTTTGTAGGCCATTCAAAATGGCCAATCTATGTGCAGTTCCCATATCTATCAAGTATTTGCCATACTCAATGTACTCATCTTACGTCTAGTTCCCTAAGCATCTCCTTGGAAGTATCATAAAATATTGTTTGGTGATGGGTAGTCCTAGCATTGAAGTCCCCTAGTATGATAATGTCACCATCCTTGCATATGTCATTATCCAAAAATAGCAAAGGGGGAGTGTCCTCTAGGTGATGCATATACTGACGTACAGAGGAAAGTAACAAATAGCAATGTAGAGGTATCTGCGTGTCTTTGCCCTTAGCCTCACCCACATGTACTTGGCCTGCTCATCCTTACGTGCTATATATATCACTGGCTGCAACTCCTCCCTGAATAAAACTGCCACTCCCCCTGAGCCCCGTCCTTGATGCTCCGATCTGGTCGCCTGTCTGCAGGCTCTCTCCCATCTATATCCGCTCACCTGTGGCATGGATTGCCCAGGGGCTTGATGCGTCTCAAAATAGAAAATGATGTCTCTCCCATTGAAACTATCCTCAAAGGCACCTACATCAAGACGGAGTGGCCCATTACAATTCCAAGCTGCCTTCAGTGTGGTCCCATATGTCTCACACCGTCATGTGGAGCGTCGCTCCAATATCACCACCCTTCCATCCCTGTAAAAAGCAATCTTCCCTTTCTCCCTTGCTTCTCTAATTTCTGGCATTACCTCTTGCATATGAGCAATCTGCGAGAGGGTGAGGTCATCTCCAAGAAAGATGCCTGTCTTCTTTAGAGTCGATCTCTTCTTCAAGAAGTCCTTCGCTTCCATGGAGGGGAAACGGAGGATGAGTCTGCTTGTTAACCCCCACCAGAATCGTGAGTTCTTTCACCTCTTCATCCACATCATCTTGGTCTCTGAGGCCACATATCTTTACGTGTAAGGCTCGCACACGTCTCCTTTGCTCCTCTTCTAGTGTCCGGTTAATGATGGTTGGTGTGGGGCTGTGTCACAAAGTGATGACGTGGCTGCCCAAAACCCTAATTCTGCCTGAAACCCTAACCCTAAAATCAGAAACCCTAATTCTACCCAAAACCCTAATTCTGATGAAAACCTAACCCTAAAATCAAAAACCCTGATTCTGCCGTAGCCCTAACCCTAACCCTAACCCTGATTTGTTGTCATGGCGGGCTGACACGTGGCCTGTTGTACGGACACCAGCGCAATTTACGGAAAGCTGGGCAGATTTTTGGCATTGCTTTCGCTTTTACGTGGGCTGTTTTTTTATTTCAGCTTTTGGCATTGCTTTTCCACGCAATGGGAAAAGAGAGAAAGCCTCTTTGCTTTATTTCATTTAAGCAAGAGAGAGAGAGAAAAAAAGCCTCTTTGCTTTATTAAAAGAAAGAGAGAGAAAGAACTTTTGCTTTATTTTTCAAAGCTTTTACTTGAGTTTTTGATTTTCAGCTTTTGGGGCTTTGCTTTTGGCAACCCTTGTAACTTTAAATATGTGAGCAAGCCTCTCACAACTCAGAGCATCTGGACGCAGAGTCTGAATGTGAGTGCCTGCCCGCACTCTGGTACTTTGAACTTAGATTAATACAAAAAGAAATACCGAAAGGGGCGCCAGTCTTTGGGGCCAATATCTCTAGGCATGGAACTCATCTCTAGGCACGGAACTCCACCGGGCCAGTGTCGAATAAACTGTGAAGTGTGAACTGTTTTGAAGTGGTTATTTGGTACTGTCGCGGTAGATTCTTGACTTGGAGCGTCCAAGTTTGTTACAGTGGTGTCAGAGCACGACCGATTTCTCTTCTACGGGAAATCCGATTCCAACTTTTTCCGCGACACCTATGGCTTCAGGCAAGGATTAGTCGACTCCCGCGGCATCCGGAGATGCGGGAAGGGATCACAACAAAGATTCCGGCAAGGAGTATGGCCCACCTCGGCCTACTTCGGCGGAGCGTCGAGAGATGGAGCGTCAATGATTGATTGGCGACGCAACAAAGATGATGCTTAATTTTGCCAAGGACCCGAAAAAGGCAAAATATATGAGCAAGACCTCTTTGGAGGAGGTGCATATGCAGTGGCAAAAAACCACAACACCACCTCCAAAACCCGCTCTCAAGAAACCTTCTGCTCACAAGAAATATCCAGAGAAGGAATTAGAAGAGGTGGTTGATGCACGAATTGCTTAGCTTTTTGACGCGCAGAACAAGCTAAAAAAGCACGCCAAAAAGCAAAAGAAAGGCATTGACTTCCCGGGCTATTTGGGTCGTCAGACGACTTTTGAAAAAGCAAAGAAACAGAAGAAGCATGCTCGATTTGAAGGCGTACCCAGTTCTTCTTCTTCTTCTTCTTCTTCTTCTTCTTCTTCTGATAGTTCTTCTAGCTCATCCGACTCGAGCGAAGAATACCGAAAAGGCAAAAAGCGAAGCAAGAAACAACGCTTCGACAAGGGCAAGAAAAAGGCAAAGAAGTCTCAATCTCGCCCAGTGAGTGACAGTTCTACAGAGGACTCGTCTACAGACAGTTCAGATTTTGATGAGAGCAACTTTTATGCAAAGAAAAATAATTTTTACAAAGCCAACCAGTATGACTTTCTCGAAGAAAAAGCAAGAAAATCCGAGAGTTTAAGGAAGGTGGACAGTCAATTAAATTTGACACTTTTTTTGGTTATAGAGATGCTTCAAAGGCTTTGCCTTTTGTACAACAGTTTGACATCGCTTTCGCGGGAGGACGTTACTCAGAGCACTCTAAGATTCAGAGAGCTGTGTCACCAGGACGTGTATTTTTCTTGTTGCCTTCCGTAAATAAGTACTAGATATTTTTATTTATTTTTATTTTTACTTGTTTTCCCCGGAACCCTTGAAAGGTGCAAGTGGACATTGCATGGCCAGTGTGAAACGGCTGCGTCCGAATAGGTTTCTCACAACGGGAGTTTGGGTCGGTCAGTCTGGCACTGGTCGGGCCAGTTAGCACTGAATTCTGATGAGTATGGAAGCCTGTGTGCTCCAAATGAAGTTTGGGCCACTCGGAAAGTCACCTATAACTTTATAAGTCAGTGGGAACTAGAGAATTAACTCAAAAGGGGTAAACTGGACACATGGCAGTTCTAGGTGGATTTTCCACTTCCATCAGCAAGAGGGGGCGCCCAATTTGAGAGAGGAGGCTGATTTGACTCATAAGTGACCTACAGTGTGCGTGTGAGTAGTGGGTGCAGGTCTACAGCTTTAATGGAAAGCTTGCCTTCTCCTCTGTCTCATGTAGCGTGATGATTTGCTCTCGTGCATCTCTCTCTCCCTTTTGGCACATATGGTAATGCCCCACTAGTTGGGCTACTCAGTTGAACATGTACAGTTCTGGGGGTTTATGCGCGTTTGCCAAGGCAAGAGCCTTTTGAATAGGAACCGGATTAGCTAATTGCTAATCCCCCACAGGTACGCACAGTTCCATCGCGAAAGATTGCGAGTTCGGAGAGTTTTCTCGCGTGAAAACTCGTCCAATTCACAGGGGAACTGTCCCATTGCGTGCGAGACCCCTTGGGACACGCGTAGGCGTATTCGCTCCGCTAAAAACGATCCGAAACAGCGAATTACAGCCTGCTGTGTTTTTCTGCAGGTTCAGGGTTTCGCACCTAAACTGCAAGGGAACCTCGGGGGAGCCTCGTGAGAGCCTTGGGATGCGTGTACAGGCTTTTGGTCACCCGGCAGTGAAAAACAGCAAATTCCAGCCCGCTGAATTTCTGTGACAGCTCACCAGAAAGCTTCCAGATAGCGAGGGAATCCGTCCTAGACAGGTGCTTTTGACCTATAGGGGTTTTTGCGTCGTTATGTTGCCAAAATCAGGTCGAAAACCTGCGTTTTCAGCCCTCGCAAGGTTTGGACAGCTTTGTGAAAGCTTGTGCGAAGTGGTCGAATCGTCTACCTTAATTTGAATAAAGAAATACCGAAAGGGGCGCCAGTCTTTGGGGCCTACAGGGTGTCGGTCTCGTGTGTGCAGTGACATTCTAGTCGCTGGACGCAACTGTGTTCTCTTCCCTTCTCAGTGCTCTGTGTAAAGTTAACAGGTAATTGAAATAGTACCGCCCTCTACGTTGTACAGGCCGGTTATATGGTTCCATCGACGGGACATTGTGCGAAGAAGAGTGAATTCTTTTCGCAAGAAATTCACTTCCTTGTGCACATTGTTTGAAAGGATGGGTACGCATGGATCGCGCTAAAGTGGAAGCAATTAGATCATGGCCAGACTTGAAGTCCGTACATGACATTCGAAGGTTTCTAGGCTTATGTTCCTACTACAGGAGGTTCATCCGAAATTTTGCTGAGATTGCTTCTCCACTCCATGCACTACAAGGAAAAGGAGTTACTTTCAAGTGGACAGCCAAGGAAATTTTAGCGTTCAAACACTTGAAAGAGAAGCTGACTTCAATTCCGGTAATCATTTTGCCAGATCTTTCAAAACCTTTTGTGGTTCAGTGTGATGCGTGTGGCCATAGTCTTGGTGCAGTTCTAATGTAGAATGGCCGAGTAGTCGCATATGAGAGCAGAATTCTTTTGAAGACTGAAAGAATCTTGCAAATCTATGAGAAAGAATTGCTGGCAGGAATTCATGCTCTCACTAGTTGGAAACACTATCTGCTAGGGACTTATTTTGTTGTCCAAACGGATCATCAAACCTTGCGATATTTTCTCACACAGACGAAGTTGTCTGAGAAGCAGATGCGATGGGCAAACATCTTGTCAATGTTCCATTTTCAGATTGTGCATGTGCAAGGGAAAAAGAACGTGGTGGCTGATGCGTTGTCACGAAAGCCCCAAATTTGAGCAGTGTCAATTCCGTACCCTTGTGAACTAGACGAAATGAAGACACAATATGCTGAAGATTCAGATTTTGCAAGGATCTATGACCAGCTTGTTGATGGGCAACATCATGAGCGCTATATGCTTAAGAATGACTTTCTCATGATGCATGGAAAGTTATGCGTTACTAAACAGTTACGGCCAAAGATTTTGATGGAAAGTCATGCTCCACCTTATGCTGGGCATCGTGGAATTGATGCGACAGTGAAAGGGGTTGAGGCATTCTTCTATTGGCCAACTTTACGTCAAGATGTTGACACATTTGTAAGATCATGCTTAGTATGCCAAAAAGTCAAATTTGACAAACAAAAGCAACCGGGATTGTTGCAACCATTGTTGATCCCTGATAGGCCATGGGAAAGCCTTCTCAGACCCTTTGTTGGTGATGTGCCACGGAATATTCTTGATGAGGAACAACCCGAAGTGGAAGAATTGGATGAAATCCTTGTTCCCGAACAAATATTGGCACATAAAGAAAGGTTGCAAGACGCTATTTGGTGAAGTTCAAGAACTATCCATCGTTGGATGCCAAATGGATGGAAGAGTCTGAATTGCTCAATTCACCTCAGCTATTGCAATTGTATCTTGAAGCCTTTCAGATGGAACCCACAGTGACTTGATGTAGACTTTTTGGAGCAAGGCAAGAGCATGGTTCATGATGCTCAAGAGAGTAGTCAAGCAATTGTATCTTCTCTTTCCATACAGAATTTAGCTAGAGAAGTTTGTGCTTCAGAGTACACTAGAAGGCTTCTATGCTTGATATATGTGTCGTAGCCAGGTTGGTGGGATTGTTTAATCGTCCAACGCTACATTTTCGGAAGCATGTATATCTTGGATTCCCATCGTAGAATATATGTGATATGAGGAGATACTGCATGTATTATTGGCATGCAAGCGAGGTCGCTTGCAGTATTTCAAGGGTGGGGTGTGTCACCAGGAGGTGTATTTTTCCTGTTGCCTTCCGTAAATAAGTACTAGATATTTTTATTTATTTTTATTTGGGGAAATTACCAAAATACCCCTCAAATTTCAAAAATTCCCAAAATGCCCCTGATATTTTGTCATAAATTCCCAAAATGCCTCTCAAATTTTCCAAAATTCCCAAAATACGCCTGGTTGTGAGATTAAATTTCTCGAAAAATAAATTTTTTTGTAGGTCTTCACAAGAAGAGTGATTGTCTATCGTACAAGATGCTAAAACTACAATTTGAGTTGGTTATGTAGGCTTTGGAGATGAATTGCTTCATTAGTTTTAGACATAATTGCCTTTTTTGCGATCGTAACTGGTGACAAATTACATGCTGAGCACTCAAAAACGGATCTCAATTGTCAAAACGAATGAAGATTAGAAAATCTTCAACATTCCAACAAAAATAGATACAAGGGTATTTTGGGAATTTTTGAAATTTGAGGGGTATTTTGGAAATTTCCTCAAATTCGAGGGGTATTTTGGTAATTTTCCCTTTTTATTTTAACTTATTTTCCCCGGAACGCTTGAAAAGGTGCAAGTGGACATTGCATGGCCAGTGTGAAACGGCTGCGGCCGAATAGGTTTCTCACAGCGGGAGTCTGGGTCGGTCTGTCTGGCACTGGTCGGGCCAGTTAGCACTGAATTCTAATGAGTATGGAAGACTGTGTGCGCCAAATGAAGTCTGGGCCACTCGGAAAGTCACCTATAACTTTATAAGTCAGTGGGAACTAGAGAATTAACTCAAAAGGGGTAAACTGGACACATGGCAGTTCCAGGTGGATTTTCCACTTCCATCAGCAAGAGGGGGCGCCCAATTTGAGAGAGGAGGCTGATTTGACTCATAAGTGACCTACAGTGTGCGTGTGAGTAGTGGGTGCAGGTCTACAGCTTTAATGGAAAGCTTGCCTTCTCCTCTGTCTCATGTAGCGTGATGATTTGCTCTCGTGCATCTCTCTCTCCCTTTTGGCACATATGGTAATGCCCCACTAGTTGGGCTATACTCAGTTGAACATGTACAGTTCTGGGGGTTTATGCGCGTTTGCCAAGGCAAGAGCCTTTTGAACAGGAACCGGATTAGCTAATTGCTAATCCCCCATAGGTACGCACAGTTCCATCGCGAAAGATTGCGAGTTCGGAGAGTTTTCTCGCGTGAAAACTCGTCCAATTCACAAGGGAACTGTCCCATTGCGTGCGAGAGCCCTTGGGACACGCGTAGGCGTGTTCGCTCCGCTAAAAACGATCCGAAACAGCGAATTACAGCCTGCTGTGTTTTTCTGCAGGTTCAGGGTTTCGCACCTAAACTGCAAGGGAACCTCGGGGGAGCCTCGTGAGAGCCTTGGGATGCGTGTACAGGCTTTTGGTCACCCGGCAGTGAAAAACAGCGAATTACAGCCTGCTGAATTTCTGTGACAGCTCACCAGAAAGCTTCCAGATAGCGAGGGAATCCGTCCTAGACAGGTGCTTTTGAACTACAGGGGTTTTTGCGTCGTTATGCTGCCAAAATCAGGTCGAAAACCTGCGTTTTCAGCCCTCGCCAGGTTTGGACTGCTTTGTGAAAGCTTGTGCGAAGTGGTCGGATCGTCTACCTTAATTTGAATAAAGAAATACTGAAAGGGGCGCCAGTCTTTGGGGCATACAGGGTGTCGGTCTCGTGTGCGCAGTGACATTCTAGTCGCTGGACGCAATTGTGTTCTCTTCCCTTCTCAGTGGTCTGTGTAAAGTTAACAGGTAATTGAAATAGTACCGCCCTCTACGTTGTACAGGCCGGTTATAAGTTGCCTCTTACTCTAAGGGGAATGTTCGAACTTGGTGGTCCACGCTTCTATTAAGCAAGACTGCTCCAGTTAAATGACTGAAATTCAAGAGGCTTTTTATATCTTCTTGGTTGACTCGAGAGTATGAACGGGATATTCGAACTGCTTGGAACCATCTTCAGATGACCAAGAAAGATACAGTGGACGCTTATTGCGAGAGATTCTGGAGCTCTTTTCTACCCGCCTCTTCATTTAAGAAGATCTCGTTCCAAGGAACAGATTGAGCGGTTTATCTTGGGTCTACCTACAAAGATCCGAGATCACTGCTTGGAACAGAAGCCAGCTTCTATTTAGGAGTTGATGAGTCATGCGAAACGGGGTTTTTGCCATTCACTCTGGCAGTTTGACCTACCCCACCGATGAGATCATGACACAAAGAGCCGAACAGACCTGAACAAAAGAACGCCAAGATTTTCTCCTCACTCATGCCGATTGCTTTTCAGAGGGCCTGTCAGGTGAGTTACCACCCACTCGTCTTGGGGATCATACCATTGATCTAATACCTGGAAGCACGCCACCGAATCGGCTACCTTACCGTGTGAGCTGAGCCCAGAACGAAGAGATTATGAACCAAGTGAAAGACCTCTTGGAAAAAGGTCTTCTCCAGCCTAATACTTTACCTTATTGCTCTCCAGTGTTGTTAGTTTTGAAAAAAAAAAAAGACGGATCTTGGAGAATGTGCATCGATTATAGAGCTCTCAACAAAATCACAATCAAGAACAGATTTCCGATTCCTAGGATCGATGATATACCTGATAGGTTACAGGGATTCTCGTCTTTTAGCAGGATTGATGTGAAGAGTGGATATTATCAGGATGGACAGGATTTTTCGAGAGTCCAAACTATTTGTTGGCACTTTCTTTGACGATATCTTTGTTTTCTCCAAGAATGAGGCAGAACATAGAGATCATCTGCTTCAGGTCTTTCAGGCATTACGAGATCACAAGTTAGTGATTAATGCAAAGAAAAGTGAAATTTTTTTCCTACCAGAGATACACTTTTTGGGACACTTTGTCTCAACAGCAGGAGTGCAAATGGATCTGGCCAAGATAGAGACTATCCGTGATTGGCGTGATTTGAAGAAATGTCCATGAAGTTAGAAGCTTCTTGGGATTGTTTTCGTACTATAGGCGGTTCATTCGGAAGTTTGCAGAGGTTGCTTCCCCTTAGCATATCTTGACACAGAAAGGAGTCCTTTTCTCGTTGGGACCCACAAAAGTAATTGCCTTTCAGGAATTGAAACAGAATTTGACTACGGGACCAGTTTTGACTTTGTCGGATTTGCAGAAGTCGTTTGAAGTATATTGTGATACTTGTGGTCATAGTCTGGATGCAGTCTTAATGCAGAAGGCCAATGTCATTGCCTATGAGAGTCGATTTCTTTCAAGGCCGAAATTGACAGTACAGATATGTGAAAAAGAGCTTTTGGTGTCTATCCAAGCTCTTTTTCAGTGGTGACATTACCTACTCGGAGCCGATTTTACGGTTTTTCACAGATGATGGGAGTTTATGCTACTTCTTGTCATGGAAGTAGCTATCGGAAAAGCAGATGCGGTGGGCAAACATCTTGTCACTGAATTGTCCATGTGCAGGAACAGAAGAAATTGGTGGCAAATACTTTGTCCCGAAAACCGTTGGTTCTGGCTATTTCCGCGATACATCATAGGAACTTAGAGGATATGGTCGGTCAGTACGCCACAGAACAGATTTTGCAGATGTATTCAGTTGAATACAGAAAGAGGAGATAGTAGCAGACTATTCCATTCGGGATGGCTACTTGATGCAGAAAACCATGTTGTGCGTTACACAGTCGTTGAGGGAAAAGGTTCTAACCGAATGCCACTGTCCGCCTTTTACGGGTCACCGCGGCATTGCTACCACCTTGAAAGGGGTAGAGAGCTACTTCTTTTGGCCGAGACTCAAGAAGGATGTGGACGAGTTTGTGCGCAGTTGCTTGGTTTGCCAGAAGGTCAAGTTTGACAGGCATAAAGCATAGGGATTGTTATAGCCTTTCTACCCATACCCACCTGCCCTAGGAAAGTATTGCAATGGATTGTATCTCCCGAGAACATAGTGTGGGGACTATTGTTTATTGTGCTTTAGATTACATGGCATGTTTGAGATGATTGTCTCCGACAGGGACCCCAGGTTTACGAGTTTGTTTCGGATGGCTATTTGGGAGAACATAGGCACGCGGTTGCAGTTCTCGTCATCGTTCCACCCGCAGACTGACGGGCAATCAGAGATTGGTGATTCAGTGAAACACGTTTAAACTCAGGTGCCATTTGAGATTCTTGAATTTGCTACAAAGGTTTCACCCTTCCTTAGCACGAAAGATAAGATTTTTCTTTAAAGCCGACCAGTTCACGAGGGACTTGGTTCAGAAGGCTTTGCAAACATTTTAGGAAAGACGGAAAAAGGTAGCAGATCGCCATTGTTGCGATTTGAAATTGAAGGAGAATGATTAGGTGCTCTTACATTATGGAAAGGCACACTCGAGAAAGAAAACAAAAGAGAAAGGAGTGGCTTCTTTGTAAGCTTAGCTTGAGATACTGTGGACCTTTCCAGGTTTTCCGAAAAGATAAATGATATCTCCTTTGGATTGAAGCTGCCAGAATACTTGGAGGATTCACAATGTTTTTCGTGTGAGTCTCTTGAAGCCTTTTGAAGGCGATGTGCTTGATGATGAACAACTCGAATTGGACGAAAACGAGCAGATACTTGTTCTAGAACAGAACTTGGCACAGAAAGAAAGAAAGAAAGAAGTACTGACCGTTCTTGGTTAAATTCAAGACCTACTTCGCATTGGATGCGAAGGGAATGGAGGAGGAAGACCTAGCAGATATTCCTCGGAATGTGAATCTTTACCTTGAAGCTTTTGGTTTAGCATAGTCTACTCCAAATAGAACCCAGAATTCAGCTTGGCCGGAGATCTGGTGCAGTGGGTTTGCACAAGAGGGGAGTTACTCCGCTCCTTTGTCAACAGATGCCTCGATTTTTTGAATACTAGTCACTGATGTCTCTTTGAGCTTTAGGGATACTGAGAGCTGACAGTATTCTGCTGGATGACTTTATGAAATGGAATTCCGGAATATGAAACTAATTTGTTCTTGTTTTGTTTTTATGTGCAAGAGTGGAGGAACTGATAGACGAAATGACTGCAACATTTTGGTCTAAATGATCTCGAATAGACATGGTTGCAATAGGGGTTAGTCAATCGGGCATCTATTAGGTCCCGACCGGATCTAGATGCGATTGCTAACTACATTGCCGATAAATTATGGTCTAAGATCCGAATGAATGTTGATTTGTCATGTGATGTCCTGTGATGTCGTGTGATGTGACTGTTGATTGGTACATGTGCTAGATGTGTGTTTCTAGTGCGTAGGTACTAACAGTCAGTGTCTGCTAAGATAGTTTATGGCTTCTGTCTGTTTTGCAGGCTTAATCGAGGGCGATGCTTTCAAGAGGGGGGTATGTCTCAAAGTGATGACGTGGCTGCCCAAAACCCTAATTCTGTTGAAACCCTAACCCTAAAATCAAAAACCCTAATTTTGTAAAAACCCTAATTCTGTTGAAACCCTAACCCAAAAATCAAAAACCCTAATTTTGCCCAAAACCCTAATTCTGCTAAAAACCTAACCCTAAAATCAAAAACCTTGATTTTGTCCTAGCCCTAACCCTAACCCTAACCCTAACCCTAACCTTGATTTGCTGACGTGGTGGGTTGACACGTGGCCTGCTGTACGGACACCAGCACGATTCACAGGAAGCTGGGCAGATTTTTGCATTGCTTTCGCTTTTACGTGGCCTTTTTTTTATTTCATCTTTTGGCATTGCTTTTCCACGCAATGGGAAAAGAGAGAGAGCCTCTTCGCTTTATTTCATTTAAGCAAGAGAGAGAGAGAGAGAGAGAGAGAGAGAGAGAGAGAGAGAGAGAGAGAGAGAGAGAGAGAGAGAGAGAGAGAGAGAGAGAGAGAGAAGAAAAGCCTCTTTGCTTTATTAAAAGAAAGAGAGAGAAAGAACTTTTGCTTTATTTTTCAAAGCTTTTACTTAAGCTTTTGATTTTCAGCTTTTGGGGCTTTGCTTTTGGCAACCCTTGTAACTTTAAATATGTGAGCATGCCTCTCACAACTCAGAGCATCTGGACGCAGAGTCTGAGTGTGAGCGTTTGCCCGCACTCTTGTACTTTGAACTCAGATTAATACAAAAAGAAATACCGAGAGGGGCGCCAGTCTTTGGGGCCATTATCTCTAGGCACGGAACTCCACCGGGCTAGTGTCGGATAAACTGTGAACTGTGAACTGTTTTGAAGTGGTTATTTGGTGCTGTTGCGGTAGATTCTTGACTTGGAGCGTCCAAGTCTGGATGGGGGTTATCTCCTTGCCCTTTCCTTTTTTGACAATCTCGATCATTTCTTGGCCTCTTCTGCTATTTGTTGGGTCTTTGTGATGACATCTACCCTTGAGGTCGTCATTTCTTTTTGTTGCTCCTCACCCTCTTTGATGGCTTGCACTTGTTCTTTAATCCTGTAAAGCTCTTCAATTACCGAGGGTTGAAGCTCTCCCTCTTCGAGGACATTTTGCGATCGCACCTCTGCAAGCTCTTTCTTGAGTAGTTCGATTTCCTCATCTTGGGCCTTCACACGATCCTCAAGTGTATGTATCGTGCTTTCCTGTGGCAACGCGCTCGTCGAGTGCCTTAACAGTATCTAGGAGGTGGTGATTAATCTTGTTGATGGATTCGCTCATTTCTTCTTTGCATTTTTGAATGGCATCCTCCGTAGGGTCATCCTTGCCATTTTGTTTCCTCATGATTGAAGGCCGCAAAAAGAGAAGGAGAGGGATAGAATTAAAGAGGGAGGAAAAATCGGTCTTTTTTTT
The DNA here is from genome assembly GCF_014529385.1 of Adiantum capillus-veneris. Taxonomy (NCBI): domain Eukaryota; kingdom Viridiplantae; phylum Streptophyta; class Polypodiopsida; order Polypodiales; family Pteridaceae; genus Adiantum; species Adiantum capillus-veneris. Next base: position 28,328,677 of record NC_140933.1, on the reverse strand, counting down.
TTCTCTACGCACGTAGGTTTTCTCTCTCTAAGCTTGCAAGCTTTCTTTCTCTACGTTTTGTCTCTACGCTTTTCACTTTTCTCTCTCTACGCTTGGTTATTTTCTCTCTCTACGCTTTCAAATGCTCAGCATTCTCTCACTATGTACGGGCAGCCGGGGAGGGGGCCCTAGTCAACGGTGGGTGGGGGAGCGCGAGGGCGCAGGGGGAGGGTGCGAGGGAGCGGGGACTGGGGCTGCGGGAGTGTGAGAGAGAGAGAGAGAGAGAGAGAGAGAGAGAGAGAGAGAGAGAGAGAGAGAGAGAGAGAGAGAGAGAGAGAGATCTATTAACGTCCTTTAGGAGGCCAAACTCGACCTATAGGACAAAACAGATACATCCATCTTCTATGGGGTCTAGTTCATCAGGTAAGGGAAAAAAAAACACCAAAATTCACAGTAGCTCAGAGCTCCATGGTCATGAGCTTACCGTTATACAGTGCTTCCAGGCTTTTATGACTCATAAAAGCTTAGTTTTACATAAGGGGTGATAATCCATGAATTTACATCAAAATATATATATAAGGAGAGATAATCTCTACTTTGGGGGTGTGGGATTCTTGAATTCTCTAATGAGTGCTTTTCCAGCTCTATATACTGCCCATTTGCCTTCTTTCCTTGCTTCATGTACTTTTGCTAATTCACTGGCTCGATCCTTAAGCTGCAAAGGGGTGAGTTCATCTGAAATCCACACCTTAGTGCCTTGTAGTGATTTTGTTTGCTTCATCACAGCTATCTTCTCCTCCATAGTATCATAATGTATTGCTGCTTGCTTCCCTTTGACCTCCACGTAGATTGGATCTCCAAGGTCCACAAAAGGCACTGCTTTTCCTAACTTGTGCTTCCATATGGTTGTTTCTCTCATGTATTCGTCCTCTTCTATGACAACTTAGGTCCAATCATCCGGCATACCACCAATCCTGATAACTTTTTTATTTGCCTGCACTTGGGTCTCTTTCTTGCATTTCTGAGATAACTTTTGATACTAAAGTGTGGGTTACTTGTGTAGGTGCTGAATTCATGTTTGCCTCATTGTTCTCTTCCTTGTGTGTATGTTCTTGGTGTTCTTTGAGTTGTAGCTGTGCTTCTAACCGCAAGATTTTCTCATCTTTCGTAGCTACGTCTGCTTTCATTAGGGTAAGCTCGGTTTGTACCTTTTTGAGTTCTTGAAGCAGGTAGGTTTCCCATTGCTATGGTTTTGATAGGGGTGGTGGGATTGGTGGTCCTCCCATCTTCACAGCAGCAGAGAAAGTCATCTTCTCCATATCTGTGGGTGGATGATTCTGTACTGTGGGTCTGATTTTTTTTTGGGCCTTGGCCCCTTAGCCCCCACAGGGTGCCCACATACCCCAAGGGGGCTCAAAAAACAGAGGGCTGCTGTGTGTTTTTTGCTGGCGCGCAGAAGAGAGAGAGAGCTATTGGAGGGGCTGATGTGGGACGGAGAAGCTGCTGCGCGAGAGAGAGAGAGAGAGAGAGAGAGAGAGAGAGAGAGAGAGAGAGAGAGAGAGAGAGAGAGAGAGAGAGAGAGAGAGAGAGAGAGAGAGAGAGAGAAGGAGAAGGAGAAGGAGAAGGAGAAGGAGAAGGAGAAGGAGAAGGAGAAGAAGAGAGAGAGGGAGAAGGAGAAGAAGAGAGTCGACACGGAACGGAGTAGTTCCGTCCCCATATGCACTAGCCCATATACTAGCGCCCCTTCTGAGCATGGCCATATCTCTTGTGAACTCCTCTGATGAGTGCATCGGTGTGTCCATAGCAAACCATAAATGGATCTCCCAAGGATTGTACGCCCGTAGACGATCAAGCGGATGTCGAAGATACCGTGTACTGCAGCGTCACTAAGAGACCGCACGGACCACCATCAGATGGTGTCCTGGCAGGAGGTAATTTCAACCTCATTGAAAAACTCAAACCATATGGCTACTGTCTACCCAAAAACGCAACTGCGAGGCGATGAAGATGCTCGTACGCTCCCGGGGGAGCCCGGAGCATGCAGAGGGTTTGGGGAGGGTGGAAAACAGCAGGTGTATATGGCTGCAATCTGAAGGACTGAAGAGGATTGTCGCCAGCAAGGCACCGGATGCCAAGCTGGTGGGGCAAATATCTAAGTGGGCTGACGCTGACGCTGACGCTGACGCTGACGCTGACGCTGACGCTGACGTGAAATGTGAAATGTGTTCGCGTCATTACCTCCGGTATGACTAGGGGAACACTTTATAACTCTGCCGCGAAGTCAACTGGGCAACCGGTCAGGATATTTTTAAGCGGCGAGCCCGAAACGGGCAAATGCTTGTAAATGCGCCAAGTGTCAACTTTTCATGCACTTGCCTCTTGCAGAAAAATGGGCGCTGATTTTTATGCTGGGAGAGGCCTCATTTCAGCTTTTGTCACAGGTTAAGAGCTATGGAGTGCTTTCTTTCCTTCTCACGTACAGTGTGGTGCTAGGAGTGATGCCCTGCACACTACACACTGCTCTCTCTCTCCCCTACATGCAGTTATGTGATGCCCCACAAGAGGGCTACTCATTTGACTGATGTACAGTTGTGTGGGTTCATGCTTTTGTGCTGAGGCAAGAGCCTCCTTGAGCAGGAACAGGGGTAGCTAACTGCTGCTCCAAAGCAGGCACTGGTGAGGGTCATGACCTCACCGTACAGGTGCAAAATCAGCGCTGTGTATGTGCTGTAAATTCACTGTTTTTCAGCCGTACGGACGCCAGGATCATTGGGAATCGTGCCCCACTGGCAAAGGACAGTTAGGGGACTGTTTGGGGCTGAAAACAGGGCAAAAACCAGTAAATACAGCGTGCTGAATTTACTGTTTTTGGACAGGAATCAGAGGGTATACGACAGTGCAAGCGAGTTCCAGCAGGGGAATTGGTTTCGCGCAAGTTTTGGGGCTGTTATGCTGCCGAAATTTGGCCAAATCAAATGGTATCTAGGTGGATACACGTGAAGGATTCCCAGGACCTTACCTTGTAATTTACCCTCCTAACGAATAAAGAAATACCGAAAGGGGCGCCAATTTTGGGGCCTACAGGTTGTCGGCGTTTGCTCGGAGCATTCTAGCTTCCGAGCTGTGTGTGTGATTAGGTGTTAATTCCCATTACAGGTTCTCTTTGCAAAGTGCTCTGTGTGTGTGTATAAAGTAAAGAATTTCGGGTGAAAGCCAACGCCTACCGCCCTACGGGCCGGTTTCATGGTTCCATTGCCGGGACATCAATCACTTTTTCCTCAAAGAGTGAGCCTGGATTGTTCAGGGTAAAGACACACAGTGCAAGAACGCGGGGATTACACTATGGCCGACAAGGGGAAGGGAATTATGGAAGAGGGTTCCTCTCCAAAGGACAGATAGGAGATTCCTATGGTTTTTGAGATTGGCGAGAGCTCACGGCCACGTCAGTCTGTACCTCCTGTCAACGTGAATGTCCCTCGAGTAGTACAGGGCTTTATGACAGGGCAACTTGAGGATGATGCGTTTAAGACTCAGTTAGTTGCCGCGGTGAATGTCTTTTCGCAGCTGGTGCAGAATCCGAGGTTTATGGAATTCTTGCAAGCGCCACCAGTGCAACGTCAAAATAGGCAACCTACGCCGCGTACGGAGCTTGTTGAAGCTCAAGCCCAGGTACTTCATGAGGCGCAGGAGGAAAGGGAACACTCGCATGTTGCGGAGTCGGGGGCTCCAAAGCAGGTTCCTCCCGTGCTTGAACAGGTGGCTAGAACGCCTATTCCACAGGTTATGCCAGTTCAGCCCGCCACCTTTCAGAGTCAGCATGCTGTCTTGAATGGACAGGGAGCTGGATACCAGGCTATGCACTCAGTTTTTCCACCACCCACGGTACATCCTGGGTATTTCGGGGGTGGATCAGTGTTCCAAAGTATGGCTGGTTATGCGTCTGGAAGTCAGCCGTACATGCCAGGAACAGTGTTCGGGGGTATGCAAGGCATCATGCCAAACCCCATGTATGGTACTATCGGCATGCAGCAAGGTTTCCACGGCAACCAGGGCCAATTTGAGGTGCCACAGGCTCATTTTGGCATGGCTGGTTTTTCTGGACAACAGCTAGATATTGCACCTCTTACGCAAAATGTGAATGGCCAACACGTGCCGATCATGCCTAGTACAGTGCCCATGTTGCAGACCATCCCGTATGACAACTTGGGGGCACTAGAGAAGCCGAAGGCTTACAAAGAAGGTGGTGCAGCAGTAAAGTTCAGTACCTTCAGTGGTTTCGAGGATAAGACAAAGGCACTCACTTTCCTTCAACAGTTTGATACAGCTTATGCGGGAGGGAATTTTACAGAGGCCTCGAAGGTCAGAAAAGCTGCCACTTTCTTAAAGGACAATGCGCTTACATGGTGGACGACATTGTTAATGCAAGGACAGGCACCCGCCACTTGGGTTTACTTCAAGCAAATGTTTGCATCTGCTTGGCTATCAAATGAATTTGAAGCCGATGTCCTGACAGATTGGCACCAGCTTACTTCAGCTTCGTGCAAGAGCTTGCTGGAGTACAATAGGAGGTTTTGTAAAGCATTACTCTCAGTGACCTCCTACAGATTTGTGCCATTGACAGAGCAGATAGAGAAGTATTGTTGTGGGCTGCCTAAAGGGCTTCGCGATTACTGTACAAAGAACAGAGTGGCTACCCTTACTCAGCTTATGGAAGTTGTGAACACTGGTCTTGCCCTGTTGAAAGGAGAGGACAGTGGATTTCCGAGCAATGATAAAGGAGGGCAGCAAAAGAAAAATTCAGCGAAGAAGCCCTTTGTGAAAACGGCTCCTGATGCGTCACAGGGGTCAGAACAGGCCACCAAAGATAAGGATTCAGCTGGGACTTCTGGAGCGCAGGCAAAGAAACAGAAAAGGAAGCCTTTTGTGCGCAAGTCGCTCGAGGAAAAGAAGGTCCTAATGGCTGAGAACAAATGCTTTATATGCGAGCAACCTGGTCATATTTCTATCAATTGTCCACAAAGGAAAAGGCCAGCTGACTCAGAGGATAAAGAAGACCAGAAAGGCAAGAAGCCTAAACCCACGGCAGGTTTAGTGCCAGACATGGTGGGTGACAGGCCCAGCACAGATGCCAGTGAGTTATGCAGGGCATGGGGTAAAGTTAGGGATCAGACGGCACTCATCTTCTTTGATCCAGGTGCCAAAGCCAACTTTATCTCACCAGAGTTAGCTATGAAGCTGGGCATCAGAGCTGAAGAGATGGGGTACACCGCAGAGGCAGGGTTGGCATGTCCTGGCCACTCAGAGTGTGTTACTCCCATCATTGGAAAACTGCGTCTGCATATTCAGTCGTATGTGGACACTGAAGAGTTTTACATCATGCCGCTGGAAGGTTGTGACGCCTTGTTGGGGATCCCGTGGATGTTCCGAGTGCATGGAGTCTTGGATGCCTACAACAAAAAGATCACTGTACAGCATAGGGGCAAAACTCACATCTTGGATGTTAAGCTTAAAGGAGAGTCAGTCCCTATTGTATCTGCTTCTGCTATCACTTCTGTAATAAAGAATCATCTTTCTGTGTACTTGATTTTTGCACGTGATGTCTCAGATAGGGATCAGTCAAATTTATCTGTGTTAGATAAAGAAAGGTCAGCATTTTTGCAAAAGTTTAGTGACTGTTTTTCTGATTCATTACCGTCGCAATTGCCGCCAGAGAGACCTGAGGACCATCGGATAGATTTAGTGCCAGGGTGTAGCCCACCAAATAGACCTCCCTACAGGGTTAGTGCGGCGCAACAGAAAGAGATTATGGGCCAGGTTGAGGAGTTATTAGAGAAGGGGCTGATTCAGCCTAGTTCTTCACCCTTTTGCTCCCCAGTGCTCCTAGTGCAGAAGAAGGATGGCTCATGGCGCATGTGTATTGATTACCGTGCGTTGAATAAGAATACCATCAAGAATAGGTTTCCTATTCCTCATATTGATGATATTCTCGATCGTTTAGAGGGTGCTGCAATTTTCAGCAGGATAGACCTGAAGAGTGGGTACCATCAGATTTGTATAAGCCCAGAGGATGTGGACAAGACTGCGTTTAGAACGACATTTGGTCTTTATGAGTTTCTAGTGATGCCGTTTGGGCTAACAAATGCTCCTGCCACGTTCAACAGAATGATGGACCGGATTTTCCGCTCGCATCAATAGTTTGTTGGAACATTCTTCGATGACATGATTGTGTATTCGAAGAATGAAGAGGAGCATAGGCGTCACTTGACCATTGTGTTCAAGGAGCTGCGCAGTCACAGGTTACTTGTCAATCCTAAGAAAAGTGAATTCTTCCTTGAAGAGATCCACTTTCTGGGCCACATAGTCTCAAAGGATGGTGTTATGGATCCCGCAAAGGTCGAAGCTATCAAGACATGGCCAGACTTGAAGACTGTGCACGATGTCAGAAGCTTCTTGGGATTGTGTTCCTACTATAGAAGGTTTATCAGAAATTTTGCAGAGATAGCATCGCCTCTTCACGCATTGCAAAAGAAAGAGGTCACTTTCAGATGGACCCAAAAAGAGATTTCAGCTTTTAGTCTCTTAAAGGAAAAGTTGACTTCAGATCCAGTTATTGTTTTGCCAGATCTCAGGAAGTCATTTGTGGTCCAATGTGACGCGTGTGGCAGTAGCATCGGAGCAGTGCTAATGCAAGATGGACGGGTAGTAGCCTATGAAAGCCGAATTTTGCAAGGGCCAGAGAGGACTATGCAAGTCTATGAGAAAGAGCTCTTGGCCGTGATTCATGCGCTTTCTAGCTGGAAGCACTACCTCTTAGGTGCTGATTTTGTTGTCCAAACAGATCAGATCAGATGGCACGCTTGTTCATGTACAATGTGTTCAAGTACCATGGTATGCCACAATCGATTATCAGTGATCGTGATCCTCGCATGACCAGTTTGCTCTGGAGAGGATTGTTTGAGAACATGGGCACTACGCTCAAGTTCTCGTCTTCGTTTCATCCACAAACTCATGGACAGTCAGAAGAGGCTAATTCTACTGTCTTAGATCTGCTGAAATGCTATGTGTCAGATAATAAGGGCAAGTGGGAACAGTATTTGCCTATGCTTGAGTATGCGTACAATAATACGGTGCATTCGTCTACTGGCAAAGCACCTTTTGAAATTGTTGAAGGCGGCAAAAATGTTCCTCCCATTTTGCATACAAAGGACAAGATCTTTGAGGCAGATCGATATGTTGAGAACATGGATGAGATGTATAAGAAGATTAAAGTTGCCTTGGAGAAGACTCAGGCAAAACAGAAAAAGGCTGCTGATCGTCACCGTCGTGAATTGTTACTATCACCTGGTGATTGGGTTCTGCTAAGGTTCGAAAAGGCAAGGTTAAAGAAGATGAAGGGCAAGGAACGGCTGTTTCCTAAGCTCAGCATGCGTTACTATGGGCCTTTTCAAGTGCTTGACAAGATCAGCGATGTGGCTTACAGGCTGAAACTGCCTGATGCGTGGAAGATTCATAATGCGTTTCACGTGAGTCTTCTAAGACCCTTCGTGGGTGATGTGCCAGAAGATATGCCAGTTGAGGATCAGCCAGAAGTTGAGGAACTTGATGAGATCCTGGTACCTGAGCAAGTTTTGGCACATAAGGACAAAAAAGTTAAAGGACAAGTTGCAAGACGTTATTTGGTGAAGTTCAAGAACTATCCACCTATGGATGCAAAGTGGATAGAAGAGCATGAACTGTCCGAGTCACCAAAAGTATTGCAGCTTTACCTTGAAGCCTTTGGGTTACAACCTACTTATGCCCCAACCCAACGTGTGCAAAGGAGGGGTAATGATAGAGCTAGTACATCAAATGTACATATGAATTCAGTGCCATAGATGGAAATGGCAAAAGTATGAAGGCCTCATTAAGTCATTTGTATCTATGTATGTTACGACCTTTCTTGCGGATACATGCGATGATAAAAGAGTGTTAATAGCACAAGATCATCAGTGGCGTGTATTTATGGTATGCAATCGAGGACGTTTGCGATTTCAAGAGGGGGGTATGTCACGAGGACGTGGCAGTTATTAACCATGTCACAGAGATGTGGCAACTGCTAACCTTGGTTGTTGGTTTCTTTCCAATGGGGTTTATTTTATTTGTTTAAGACTCTCTTTTTGAAGTAGCAAACGGTCGGACATTGTATGGCCAATGTGAACGGTAGATTCACCCGCAGACGGGAAGTGGTCGGCACTGGAATTCGTATGGTAAGAGGATGTCTAGGCTCAGAGCAAGATCATATAGGTCCCCCCGTCGCACTTAGCAAGTTGGTGGATACTAGGAAGTGAACTCAATTAAGGTGTAAAGTCAAGGTGGAACTACCAACAAAAAGTATCCGACAGTTGGGCCACATTGCATTTTTGGATGCGGTCCCAATGAGGATAGATGGTCAGAAGACCAGTGGGAGCCCAACGGAAGCATCTCCTAAAATTTAGGGAACTGCTATTTTGGGCCGTGAAATGTGTTCGCGTCATTACCTCCGGTATGACTAGGGGAACACTTTATAACTCTGCCGCGAAGTCAACTGGGCAACCGGTCAGGATATTTTTAAGCGGCGAGCCCGAAACGGGCAAATGCTTGTAAATGCGCCAAGTGTCAACTTTTCATGCACTTGCCTCTTGCAGAAAAATGGGCGCTGATTTTTATGCTGGGAGAGGCCTCATTTCAGCTTTTGTCACAGGTTAAGAGCTATGGAGTGCTTTCTTTCCCTCTCACGTACAGTGTGGTGCTAGGAGTGATGCCCTGCACACTACACACTGCTCTCTCTCTCCCCTACATGCAGTTATGTGATGCCCCACAAGAGGGCTACTCATTTGACTGATGTACAGTTGTGTGGGTTCATGCTTTTGTGCTGAGGCAAGAGCCTCCTTGAGCAGGAACAGGGGTAGCTAACTGCTGCTCCAAAGCAGGCATTGGTGAGGGTCATAACCTCACCGTACAGGTGCAAAATCAGCGCTGTGTATGCGCTGTAAATTCACTGTTTTTCAGCCGTACGGACGCCAGGATCATTGGGAATCGTGCCCCACTGGCAAAGGACAGTTAGGGGACTGTTTGGGGCTGAAAACAGGGCAAAAACCAGTAAATACAGCGTGCTGAATTTACTGTTTTTGGACAGGAATCAGAGGGTATACGACAGTGCAAGCGAGTTCCAGCAGGGGAATTGGTTTCGCGCAAGTTTTGGGGCTGTTATGCTACCGAAATTTGGCCAAATCAAATGGTATCTAGGTGGATACACGTGAAGGATTCCCAGGATCTTACCTTGTAATTTACCCTCCTAAAGAATAAAGAAATACCGAAAGGGGCGCCAATTTTGGGGCCTACAGGTTGTCGGCGTTTGCTCGGAGCATTCTAGCTTCCGAGCTGTGTGTGTGATTAGGTGTTAATTCCCATTACAGGTTCTCTTTGCAAAGTGCTCTGTGTGTGTGTATAAAGTAAAGAATTTCGGGTGAAAGCCAACGCCTACCGCCCTACGGGCCGGTTTCAGATGCCCTCTTTCTCTTCTTCTCCATTATGTTCCAACTCAAGGCTCAAGCTCATGAGTCATTCTCAAGCTCTCAAGGTCTATGAAGCATTCCTCCATAGCTCTCAAGCTCCCCATTCCTCCCTCATAGCTCTCCATTGGCATTCCTCCATGAAGCTTTCCTCTTGAGTCTTCCTCTCTCACACCTCCTCTCTCCATTATCAAAAAATCTCAAGCTCTCCATTGCGTAACCCTCTCAAGTTTCAACTTTCAAGCTCTAAATCTCTCAACTTTCAAGTGTTCTATCATGCCTCCCCCTCTTCATGAACCTTTTGAAAAGCATTGCTGTTCCTATGAGAGAGCGAGGGACAAAAGAAATGTTTGTAGGTGGACATGCAAGTATTGTCCCAAGATCATGACCTCCTCCTCCACTCGACTCATCATCCACTTGAAGAAGATGGGAGGTGAAGCCGGTCCATGTCCCAATATACCCGACGACATTTTGGAAGAGTGCAAGAAGAAGTATCTCCTTTTGAAAACGGGCAAGGTGGGGATGAAGAGAGCCCAAGAGGAGATAGTGGCGCCCGACATTGATGTTATCGACTCGGAGGAGGATACAACTACAAGCGGCCCTTCTCCCTTTACCTCCATTGCAAGCGGTGACACGACGGCAAGCTCAATGGCTACCAATAAGAAGAAGGCATCGGCAAGTGCTAGTGGCCGTCCTCCAAAGCAAGCAAGGCAAGCCTCTCTCTCGCAATCGGTGGGTTTGAGCTCCGGTCCATTGTCTTTCCTCAAAGAGAGACAAAGGCTTGCAGACATTGAGATTGCACGCACCATCATTGAGTGTAACCTTGCTTTCAACATCCTTCGACTAGAGCGGTGGAAGAGGATGGTAAAGCTATTGCGGCCGTCGGTCCATGTGAGGGGTGGACGGTTCCATTCTATGCGGACATGCACACCAAGAAGCTCTACGAAGAGCGGACAAGAATCGACAAACCCCTTGAGCCCGTGCGAGCCGGATGGGCAAAATATGGGTGCTCCATTCTCTCCGATGGGTGGAGTGATCGTAAGAAGAGGGGCATCATTAACATACTCGTGTCATGCCCTCTTGGCACCTACTTCTTGAGAGCGGTTGATGCGGGAGAAAGAGGCAAGAAGGTCACGGGAAAATTAATCTACAAGCACATCAAGGCGGCAATAGAAGAGGTGAGAGTTTAAGTTGTCCCCTCTTCTTGTGCAATGTGCATTGTGCAATGTGTAGTATGTACTTACTACTTTTTGCCCTCTTGATAAGTGTTCTAAATTTTTCTCTCTTTAATGTAGGTCGGGCCCGAAAATGTGGTGCAAGTGATCACCGATAATGCATCCAATTGCACTAGCATGAGCCGACTACTTGAGGCCGAATACAAGAACATTGTATGGACCCCTTGTGCCTCCCATTGCCTCGATCTTCTCATGGAAGACATAGGAGAACTAGAATGGGTGAAGGCCATTCTCACCCAAGCCCTCACTATCGTCAACTTCATCAATACTAAGGTGAGAGTACTTGCAATTTTTCGCACGTACTCCGACAAGGAGTTGAAGAAACCCTCGGCAACACGATTTGCCTCTATGTGGCTTCTTCTTGAGCGCCTCTACGATGTCCAAAACAAAGTGCAAAAAACCATGGTGTCCGATGAGTTCAAGCAATGGTGTGAAGGAGAGAACTCGGCAACCTCACAAGAGGAAAAGGCCATCCAACGGCTTTCCCTCAAAGAAGAATTTTGGGAAGAGGTGAAGGGTCTTGTGGTATCCATCTTGCCCATCTACAGAGTGCTCCGAATGACCGACATGGAGGGATCTACCATAGGCCTTCTTCACCACTTCATGGATGAGGCATACAAGGAAATAGAGGCATCAACCATTCTTGATGGTCCACCCGATGGGACACGGTATGATGTATCTCCGTTGCTCTCCATTCTCAAGTCGACAATATGTTTTTTGCTAATTTGCACTATGCCTCACCTCTCTCTCTCTCTCTCTCTCTCTCTTTTTGTAGTGATGTCTTTGAAGATTTCCCCAAGAAAGATGATATCCTCTTTCTTTTCCAAAAGAGATGGGATTTTATGAAGAGGCCCATTCACCACTTTGCGGCTCTCTTGCATCCGGCCTACAGGAAGCCGGATCTTTTGACAAACCAAATGCTACAAGAAGAGAGCCGCAACTTCCTTCCCAAGGCCCTCTCGGAAGATCATCACGGCGCATTCCTTCAAGAGCTAATCAACTATGGAGACCAAAGAGGCACGGCTTTTACTTCCACCATATGTTGGAAGAGGGAGTCCTTGGTGAAGCCTCTTTTTTGGTGGGAGAGCTTCGGGTACCAATTACCTCACCTTCAAAGAGTTGCATTAAGGATTCTTGGACAAGTAAACCCTCTTAAGCCTCGGGCCTTGGCGCTCTCTCTCTCTCTCTCTCTCTCTCTCTCTCATGAATTATATTACATACATGATACTCACTATCTTTTGAATATAATATAGGATTACTCATCTGGTGCATGCGAGCGAAATTGGTCCGCATACTCGCTTATCCACACCAAAATTCGCAACAAACTGTCAACAAAGCAATTGGAGCGGCTCATCTATTGTCGCTCCAATCTCCGAATGTTGGGCTCCATGCATGAGATGCCTATGGCTAGACAAGTAAACCCTCTTTCTACACACTTGCTTCTTGACTCATATGGGCTATGGCTTTGCATTCCAATTCACATGTGCTAACTTTATCTTGAGTCTTGACTCTTGAACTTTTGTATAACTTGTCAAATAGGTCAATGTTGATGATTGCAAGCTCTCAATTGATACTCTCAAAAGTGTCAACAAAGAGTGTGATATGACGGAGGAGCAAATTTTCCGCGAGCTCTACTTGGAGCTAGAGGAGATTGACCGACGGGTTTCTCGCACACGATCACGCAAGAGGGTCATTGTGCGTGGAGTCCCTTCGGCTACAAGAGGTAGAGGTGCAAGAGCTTCCCATGCTCGTGGCTGTGGGCGTGGGCGTGAGATGGAGGCTACTACTCCTACAACCTATGTGCGGCGAGGCTCGAGAAGCGGCTCCATTGCGGCGGCCTCTGTTTTGGAGGATGTACCTATTCGTAGATCCAGCACTATGGACCCTAGAGAGCCGGAGTATGACGAGGAGGGAAATCTCCTTAGTGAGGGAGATTATGACACACCACAATCCGATTCATGTGAGGATGAAGATGACATCGATGAGCATAGCTCACAAGAGGAAGTTGATGATGATGATGAGAGCGGAGAAAGCTCTTAGACTTTAGTGTTTCTCATATCTTTTTTGACCCTACTTCCACTTTTTGCACGATTGAGGCTTAAAAGGCCTACTTTTTTGTATCATCTCGATTATCAAATCTCAACTTAGCTTTTTGATTTATGACATATGTAATGCGAATCGCAGTTCATACCCATTGTGTCTCATTGTCTTGATTCTCAACTCTTGAGTGTCGGCACTTGGCACTTGCAAGTTCCATTCTTGTCCAATGTGATAATCAATTGTCTATTTGTCCTAAGTGTAAAATCTAGGGTTAAGAATTGCGTGTTTTTATTTTTGAACGTACGTAACCATGTCGTACGACATAAAATTTTCTAGTTCGATGAGTACTGTACGTCTTCGTACGTGGACAAAACGTACGTGACCACCCTGCTTTGCGTGTATTGTTTGCCATAGTGGCTGCTCTTGATTTGGAAATGGACCAAATGGATCTACATACCACTTTCTTGCATGGTGATGTAGAAGAAGAGCTTTACATGAAGCAACCTGAGGGTTTTGTTATTCCTGGCAAGGAACATATGGTATGTATGCTCAATAGGAGCTTGTATGGGCTGAAACAATCATGTAGACAGTGGTACAAGAAGTTTGATTGCTTCATGCTTAAACATAGTTACAAAGAAGTCATGCAGACCATTGTTTGTATACCAAACGTGATGAGGACGGCAACCCTATCATTCTTGTGCTCTATGTTGATGATATGTTGATAGCTGCAACAAAGAAAAGAAGCACTGTTGATGCTCTTAAAGGGCAGCTGAAATCTGCATTTTCAATGAAAGACCTTGGGGAAGCTGAACATATACTTGGAGTGCGTGTTACAAGACACAGAGACAAGCGCCTATTGTATTTGTCACAAGAAAAGTACATTGAAAAGGTGCTGGACATATTTAACATGGCTGAAGCAAAGCCTCTTGGTGTGCCATTACAGCCATATGTCAAAATCTCCAAGGATGATTGTCCTAAGTCAAAGGAAGAAGCCAATGACATGCAAAGTGTGCCTTACGCTTCAGCTTGTGGTTCACTTATGTATGCTATGGTTGCTACTAGGCCTGACATAGCCCATGCAGTGGGAGTTGTGAGCCGGTTTATGGCTAATCCAGGTAGGTTGCATTGGGATGAAGTGAAGTCCATTATGAGGTACTTGAAAGGGACTAAAAATAAATGCCTCTGCTATGGTAAAAGACCAATGGAGTTGAAGGGATTTTGTGACTCTGACATGGGTGGTGATGTGGATACACGGAAATCCACAAGCGGCTATGTGTTTACCCTTGCGGGAGGTGCTGTTTCATGGTGTTCTAGATTGCAAAAGATTGTTGCATTGTCTACGACAGAGGCTGAATATATTTCAGCCACTGAGGCTTCCAAAGAAGCTATTTGGTTAGCACGCCTATGCAGTGAGTTTGGTTTGCCTGCCAAGGCACCTATGCTTGGTTGTGATAGCCAAAGTGCCATATGCCTGGCAAAGAATGCCATGTTTCATGCACGCATAAAGCATATTGATGTGCGGTATCACTTCATACGAGAAGTGCTTGAGGATGGCCTTATTACATTGGTTAAGGTCCATACATCACAAAATCTAGTTGATGCTCTCACTAAGTGCTTATCCAAAGCACAACATCATCTATGCATAGAGATAGTGGGAGTCACGTAGCTGAAAGGCGCCATTTATGCCTTTAAGTTGGAGGTTGTTGGGTTAAAGGCCCAAATGGCCCCCTTTAATGTATATTTTAAAGGTTACTAACCTTTTTGAACTTGGCCACTAACTTTAAATTGGTCCTATACATTTTAATAAAGGGAATGTGAGTTCATTAAAAAACTCACTCACTTATTCCCCTGTAGCATAGTAACAGGGAATGGCCGTTTTCAGGTCTCCGTTTCCCGTTCCCATTCCAAGTTCCCGTTCCGAATCCCCGTTCCGTGTTTCAAACATGAGTACCCGTAACAGGGAATGGCATTTTGTTCCGCGTTCCCGTTCCCCGTTCCCGTTCCAGTTTCCCGTTCCTGGTAACTATGCCCTGTAGCTAACGAGTAGGGCTCTCTCTCTGTCTCTCCCTCTTCGTTCTGCCACTAGCGCTTCCTCTCCTGTTGGCTATCGCCACCTCTCTCTGCACACACCCTGCACTTCCTCGCGTGCTCTATCACTTGCACACACTGCTGCACGCTCATCACAAGCTTGGGGAGAGAACCTATTGCTGAAGCGCCCCTAACCATGAAGAGCTTGAAGCTGTTGATACCATGTGAGTGCGCGTGTGTGGAAGAGAGAGAGAGAGAGAGAGAGAGAGAGAGAGAGAGAGAGAGAGAGAGAGAGAGAGAGAGAGAGACCACAAACGCTAGAGATGGTGAAGAAGGGGCGATCAGCCCCCCATGACTACCAGAGCAAGAGGACCCGTACAATGATCAGATACATGTGTGGAAGTGGGTACCCCCCTGCCCTCATAAATAGGTGCCCAAGGGGAGGTAGGACAAAGCCTGGAAAAAATCCCCCACGACCCAACAAGAAATAAATGAAGTATGAGGGCGCTGGACAAGGTGGGCGGCTGGCCCAAAAGTGGACGATCGGAGTGCAGTCTAAATGCAATGCAAAGGGTGGCCAGCCCGGAGGCACACTTGCCGTGTACATGTATGCCCTAGACCTGCGAAGCAGCAGAGTGGTGTAAGTCTAACAGTGAGTGCATCAAGAGTTCCGAAAGGATGAGATGGCTACACAGGGATCTAGGTGCATAAAGAGTTATAGACTAGATGAGATGGCTAGATTGAATTATTGAAACACAGTACTATGTGTGATTTTGTGAACTACATGCTCTGTGAATGTACTGTCTTGAGGGGATGGTCAAGGGCATGGTTTGCTTGAAATGTGAAAAGAAAACGATAGTAACGAGATTTAGTAGATCAAGACATCCGTAAAAAGATCAGTGCTGTTTGGATGTGATTGTTACATATGTTACAATGATCATAATTTGAATTTGAGACCCTCCACAGAAATGTGATTGATTAGTGACTGATGTCTTTGTAAAAGTGTTGGATTTGTGGAGTCTAGTGCATGGGTACATAGAGTCAATGTCTATTGAAGAAAGTTTCTATCCTTTGGTTGTCCTTGCAGTCGTAATCAAGGGCGATTACAATTCTTTCAGAAGGGGGGAATGTCACAAGTTGGTGAAACGTGGCAATGTGGCGTGCCGAATCTGAGGAAATGGCCAAGAGGACAAAGGAACTAGAGGTTAAGAACTCTAACCGAGAAGATTTGAACACAAAAGATGTGGCCGAGAGGCCCAAGGAGTTAGGGTGAAAACCTAACCCCTTGCAAAATTAAGGAGGACCGGTTGAGGGGCCTAAACCATAATTACAAAAAGCATAAAGGCTGGGTTGAATGTAATCGCTTCCGGAAAGGAGTCGAACAGAAACACATAGATAATTGCAATCAACACGCTTCGCAACACTTTGGTACTTCAAAACAACTTGAATAACTGTACGCGAGAGAGAGAGGACTTGCTGACGATGTCGACGACAATGAGGACGACGAGACGGGCTGAAATCTGAAAATACTAAGGGCTCAAATCTGCAAATCTTTATCTGTTAAATTCTGACTCTATGTCGGTGACAACGATGACGATGATGCACTAAAAACGCAGATGCTGAAATCTGCATTTTCTGGGCTGAATTTGTAAACCTTGCGGAATCTGACAGTGCGGAGAGGAACTGTTGCGGAAAGGTGAGATCTGCGAGGTTCGAGGGTTCTATTGTGGAGTCTGATTGCTGAAAACTGAAAACGCTGATGCTTGTGGGGATTCCGTCGCGAAGATCTACAAAGATGCTAAAGGGTCTTGCAGATGCAAAAACGCTAGGGCTGAAAATGGTCTTGCTGTGGAGAATCTGCTAACGTTGGGGGGTCTGCTGCTTCTTGCTATCGCCAAGCTGTTGTCAAAGCAAAAACGCTGGCTGATCTGAGGTTTTGTCCAAAAATGCTAGCCTTCTGCTGTGGAGCAAAAACACTAGGGCCTCTTGGGGGTTCTGTTGAGAAGTTGCCTGTTGAGCGAGTGCTCCTGCTGCCTCTTCTGCCAGAAAGTGCTAGCGCTAGGTTTGCTTATATACAAATACAAACTTAGCAAAATTGCCCTACCTACTTTCCAACAAAAGTCACTGAAAAATAATAAGTGAAAAATGTCAAAAATAGGGAAAATAGGTCTATGCACTGTAAAAATGCTACTGATGGGATCTGACTGGAATCTGATGGTCGTGTTGTGTGCAACCAGAGGATATGCATCTAATCTAAGTGTCTAGACATGCACGGTCTGCGAACAGACTCACAAAAGTGTCAGATTACTTCCTATTCTAGACTGACTTGACTGAACTGAACCCTGGTCATGCTGTAGCTTGTCCACGGACACATAGGGTTGGATGTGTCGAGAGAGAGAGAGAGAGAGAGAGAGAGTATGCGAAAGACACGGAGTGGCAGAATTCCACCCCTAGACAGCATTGGCCCCAAAGACTCGCATCCCTTTCAGTATTTCTTTATTATTCTTTCGCAAAGGTACACTCTGGGGCTCTCCTCTGCTTCTCCTCACGGTAGAATAGAATGCCAAAGAGAGAGTCCAACATACATAGCATTTCACATGAAAAGCAACACTGTTAAAAGCATCTGTCCATAAGCAAGCGCCCATAGGGCTGGTCTGTACGCTACTACCATGTCATCAAATTTTTGCAATTTGCACGCCACTCGTACAGCTGCCATGTCAGCAACTTCTCTGTCACAAATTGCTGACATGTCAAGCACTGAAGAATGGAGCCGACTTGCAGGTCCCGGCCAAAGGGCCTAAACCCTAAGAAGAACAAGCAATAGAAGAAGAAGAAGTCCTACCAACTTATGGGACCCGTCCGATGGGGCCCAAGAGTCATAAAGGAATTAAAATAAAGAAGGCTTGCGCAACCAGTTGATGACGTGGCAGAACTGTACGGATCTCCGCAATTTACGTTGACATGATGATGCGGCAGGCTGTACGAATTTCCGCGTTTCGCATTGACTGCTGACGTGGCAGGCTGTACGGATTTCTGCGTTTTGCACTGACAGCTGACGTGGCAGCTGTACGGATTTCCGTGAGTTACGCTGGCAGCTTTTTGGCATTGCTTTTGGACCAGAGGCTTTTGAGTTTTGAAGGCTTTTCACTGTACCTGCTTTTCAGGCCAAGGGCCTTTAAATATGAGGTTAGGGTTCATTCTCTGGCATGCTTCTTGGAGAAGGTGCAGAGCGTGGAGTTCCGGCTTGTACTGTGTTGATGCAATATAAAGAAATACCGAAAGGGGCGCAAGGTTTGGGGCCAATACTCTTTGGGGTGGAATTCCGCCCCTCTGTGTTGCGTGTCGTCTCTCTTTCAGTTAGTTGTTATTGTGCTAAAAGTCTGTCAGTTTGTTCTTTTCTATTGGCACATGGTGCCCGTCTTGTGACATTCTTTATACAATTCACCGTGTTTTTTGTGTTGCTTTACTTTAATCATTAGGCCCCACGTCAACAACTTCTCTACTCAATTTACTCGTGTCTAAGTGTGTTGCTTTATTTTAATCTTTAGGCCCCATCAGCTAGGGTTCTACAAGTTGTTGGGGGGTAGAATTTTTCATCCTAACCCACTTATTATTTGGGCCCACTCAACTAAGATCTGTAAGTTGGTAAACCTTCTGTTTTCTTCCTTTTCTGCTAGGGTTTAGGCCCCTCAACTACAATCTGCTCCATTGGTTGGCACTTGGTGATGCCACGTCACTGACTTGTCACATTGAACCTCCGCAAATTGCGCTAACATGTTAACATGGCAGGCTGTATGGATTCCCGTAATCTACACTGCTAGCTGCTTTTGGGAGGTTCCGGCACATGCTTTTGAGTGCACATGCTTTTGAGGTTAAGAGCTTCTGAACTAGAGCTCTTGGAACTCTGCTTTTGGCATCCCTTGTACTGTTTATAAGTGTCTTGAGGGCCACTCTTCACAGAGCATCTAGACGCAGAGTCTCGTAGAGAACTTGACCCTCGCGGAGTGAAGCAATAATAAAGTTTGTGAAGCAATAATAAAGAAATACCGGCATATGGGATTACGACATTCCCAGAGAAGACACCACCATCTTGGGTGGACAAACACTTACCACTTGACCTCGACACGTTAGATCACTTGCTTACAAAGGAGCATCTAAATGGAGTCTGGACTTAGGGAGAGGATCTTGGATCTCTTCTTGGACATGTTCATTGCTTGGATCTACAGACTGGATTGGGACTTCAATTCTTTGGACTCTCTTGGAGAGTTTACCCGCGAGATGCGGGAGATCAGGCATCATTAGGCCCATCACCATTCATGTTCCGCGTTCGGAGTAAATGAAAAATCCCCCACGACCCAACAAGAAATAAATGAAGTATGAGGGCGCCCGGACAAGGTGGGCGGCCGACCCAGCAGTGGGCGGCCGGACAATGCAGTCTAAATGCATATGCAAAGGGTGGCCAGCCCGGAGGCACACTAGCTGTACATGTATGCCCTAACCTGTGAAGTAGCAGAGTGGTGTAAGTCTAACACCCCCTCTCAGCACCAGATGTTGAACAAACTGCATGAAGCCGAAGATGTGAGGCAAATGATGAAGATGTCTACTGCGATGTCCACTAAAGGACATTACTGCGGCGAACTCCACGAGTGTAGCAACAGTTTGGGGTGTCCCAACCTCCGAGAGATCTCCATGGTAAAGCGTCGTCACAGCAGTGTAGCAAGCTGCTGTACTTCAACGATACAGGGTGAAGATACTGCGTGAAGGTCCCGAAGTGAGTGTGAAAACAACTTCTTGTCGTAAAAGAAGTGCCAATAGACCTGCAAGTGTCCTGCCCAATAGGATCTGTGGTGTTTGTAGTCAAACCGTTTGGAGAAAATGGGGAAGCCCATGAACCGTCATGAGAATGATTGGAAGCCTGTCAATGCATGAACCTGTAACCCAAGGTGGGCAGGTGGCTAAGCTGTGTAAAACTCCAGGAAGGCCAAATGTAGCAATCTGCACCGAAACAAGGAAAGCCAGACTAAACATCTTGCACTATAGAAGCTACCGTAAGCTGCAGCAGTCACCAAGAGACCGCATAGACCACCACCGGATGGTGTCTTGTTAGTGGGTAGGGTAATCCAAGATGAGGGGAAAGCCAAACTCAACAGTTTGCGCTGTGAAGGGCCTCTAAGAAGAGGTGTGGTCAAACCAAGCTGTTTGCACCGTGATCATCTAGAAGTAGGGAAGCCAGACTGAGAAGTTTGCGTTGTGAAGATCCTCTGAGAAGAGGAAAGGCTAGACCAATCTGTCTGCGCCATCTTGCCTGTATCTCTTGCCTCCAATCCTCCGGTGTCAACCAAAACATAATCCGCAGCAACAACGCCGTCAAACCACAAGTAGGTGTGGCTCTAAATGTGAATAAGCTGGGAGTGGCCTATTGCCCAGGTCGGGGGATAAGTTTGTTGTAAGGTTACCGAGGGTGAGTGTAAGCAACTCTGAAGGTAGCAATCCAAATAATCAGGAGTGTAGAAGAGCAACTGCACTACCATCCAAGCCAAAAGCTCCGGGTGACTCCGGATGTAGGTGCAGCACTGTACTGGAGTCATCAACCTCTTTTGCTTCCTACCCTCCTTGAGTCCCAGTTTGTATATATGTCGATACCTGTACTGAACCATTTTTAATTTATTTTTTGAGGAAGAAAAATCGACCATAGGTCCATATACAAGAAATCTGGGAAAAAACCTGAAAGATATATAATGAGATTATGGGGAAAAATTCCCGTATAAACCACAGGATCTTGTACTGATCCTTTCGTTTTTCCCCTCAACTTTGTGTTCTTTGGGGATCTTGAGGAGTTTTTTCACCTATTGTATTTTGAAACTGGCAGTGTCTGCTTGTTTTGTAATATCTTTTATAATGTCAAAGGGTGGAGAGAGAGAGAGAGAGAGAGAGAGAGAGAGAGAGAGAGAGAGAGAGAGAGAGAGAGAGAGAGAGAGAGAGAGAGCATTTTCTGCCACAGAACTTGAAGCAGAGGATTCGGAGGAAGGAAAAGGTGAAGATGCAAAGATGATAGAACCTCAAGATGCCTGCAATCGTATTGCAGAAGTTGTACAAGAAGCTGTGGCAAAAATGGAAACTGTGGCACAAGAGAAAGCTCGGGCTCTGAAAAGAGCTCGTCTTGCCTTAGACACATCTACCAAAGAATTGGATGAGAAGAAGAGAGAGCTGCAAGGTCTGCAGCTTGAGAGGCAGCGGAAGAAGCACGAAATTGAGGAGCTAGAAACTATAGTGAAGTTAAAGCTTGCTGAGTCAGAGATGTTTCAGACGCGTGCAGATGAAGCACGGTCAGAAGCTGAAAAGCTGCAGCGTATTGTGGTGGACAAGTCCGAAAAGGCGGAGGAGGAGTACACTGCCCGCTATTTGCAGCTGCGTCTCAATGAAGTAGAAGCTCAACGGCGAGCACTTTTTGAGAAAATCCAACTTCAGGATCACTCTCGGCCACAGCAGAGTGCTCTTCAGATGGCAAAGATACAAGATCTGCTTAAGCGAGTTTACAGCCAGAAAGAGTTCTCTGACCTGAAAGAGACTTCTGGGTCAGGGTTGTAGTTATATACGAAAAATTTGATTGCGCTAACCTTGATTTAGTGCTTGAACCTATCTTAATGGTTCAAGCTCTGCTAGTATTTAAATTCAGCTTTTACAAGTGATCAATAGGATTCTAATTGTACCATCACATTTTTCTTACTTTTAGCAGCATTTGGTGTTCTGCATCAGATATAGGAACGGCAGAAGCAAAGATGTTACACAGAAGCTGTTAAGGTCTCGTTACTTGTTAAGCCTACTGTGCTTTTTTGAGCCTAGAAGCGGCCGCTTGACATGATCTAGGCCATCGTCCTTAACCCAAATCAGATGGCATTTTTGCTGTCTCGCTCTGGATGGCATCTCTGCTATTCGTTGCGTTTTAAACTTGTTCCCTTATTTAAAGAAAGGAGTGCAGTAAAGCTCATCCTTGTGCTAGTAAAAAAGCCAAGAGAGTTATTTAATGGGTTCAAGGATGTTTGCCAATGAAGTGATGGATCCTTTCTTGCCAACTAAGTGTGAATCTGTAATTGGTTTCTTACCTCAAGGATATCTAACGCAAACAAGAGGGGCTAGGCAGCTAAATGTTGTGAGGTCACTAAGTTGTCTTGCCAGCTTGAGATATGTTGATAATGCGGGCACAAGATCAATTTTTGTTGGTTGTACATGGTGCATCCATTAACTCAGACCAGCTTTAAATCCTGTCACAAAGCTCATTCTTGGGTCGGTCAGATGGTCGGTCAGATGGCACCCTTCGATTGGGCTACATCTCTACAAGAAAGTAATAATAACCCCTTCCCCTTTATGGCTTGGGAGGAATCCAGTGGGTCACGCTTCATACATTACACCACCCATACTGCCCCCAACTACAAAACCACGTTCTTCGTTGAAAGGCTTCCAAGGGGAAACCGTACTCACACTTACATGCTTGAGCCTATCCGTTTGTTAGCGATACGCACTATCGTAGCCATTCGGCTTAGCTCCCACTCTCTTCGATGTTAGACAGGGTGTTGGGGTAGTGGAGAAGAGTCAAATTGACAGTGCACATTACGCTCACTACAAGTTCGTGAGTCTGCGTACCACACACTACTATAGTGCTCAGCTTCTGGTCACATCCGAACTTACTTCCCTCACATTTTTAGCCATGACTTAGACCTACACACTTTCCTCTCCCAACCCCAATGTGGGCTCTTCATTGCGACTCATCACCACAATTTTGGAGCATTGAGTCACTCATTAGCCACACACATACATCACATGTAACTATGGTCCCATAGGTCATATTTGACCTTCGAGGATGATTAAAAAAATAATAATTTCTCTCTCTCTCTCTCTCTCACCCTCTTGTTGTTCTATCACGGTGGGTCTTTGTCAAACTTCACTCTACTTGCATTGTTAAATGTTGTTTTTGTTGTAGAATCTTTGCAGTTAAAAATGAAACACATGATATAGACAAATCGTGGGCTTGGTCCTATAAGTTTTGTAAATTGTTGAGATGATGAAAGTTGCTTCAGGATGAGAGAGTACATTGTGGACCGACACATGGGATATATCCCTTTCTCTTTTCCCGTTTTAGGTATCCACATAGATGCATACAATTACAATACATTCTCTTGCAAATACAAAGAGTAGTCCACATCCAACTTTGAGAATTATAATGTGTGTATTTTGTCATGTCCTTTTTTTTCCGGTCACCTTTTCCCTTTGTACTTTCCTTGGTGTTTCACTTTATTAGTAGAGAGGTAAAGATATGGAACTATAGAGGTATAGATATGGAACTACTTGTTTTGGATATAGTAGATATAGATATAGAAAAGGGGTGGAAAAGTGCAACACTTTTGGGGTCAATGGTGTCTCATCCGCCTTTGATTTTCAATGTTCCTTTTTTTGAAGATCTCCAGGACATTGAGAAGAGGAGGGGGTTTAGGATAGCACTTCACTTGCCATGAGATATGGAGGTGATGAAAACTGAGACAAATATGTGCATGCCATGTGCTCAAGGAGATGTAAGAAGAGGTCAGCTTTTTCATTGTGTCATTTATTATGCTCATATGATTATCTTGACATCATTAATTTTGCATGCTCACAAGACAATAGCATACTGTAAGAGGCTAGCTGTTGGAAGCTACTAGTTTGAGACGTAGCACATGCACGGTGACATTAGTCATGAGGGAATATTGGAAAAAATTATGGTGCTTGGTAACGCAACAGATATGCCAAATGTGTTGTATGCTCAAAACAAGATTTGCATCCAAAAATACCCCCTCTCGAGAGCATAAGGGGATATAATGGACCATTAATTGCACAATTTACATCCTAGACTAGTTACAAAATTTTCATTGCCCAAATGTGGGGATAAGTTAACGTTTTTTGTTTTTGTTTTGGGGTGAAGTCCAATCTTAGGCCTCAATGCCCACTTCCTTTGATTGCTCTGCAATGAAAAAAGATTGGTGCTTGTGCATGAATTCATTTGTAATGAGTCCTCTTTGTATTTCTTTAGTAGTGAATTTACAAATAGCCTACTTTGAACAACAAGATTTTGAAACATTGGTGATTAGAGCCTTTACATAAGCGATGGTGAGCCGCCAGAAAACGGCTCCGCCACGTGACCAAGTTACAAGCAAACAAGACCCTATCTTTCAGTCCTAAAACTGTTTTGAGTGCTGTTTCAAGTGCAATTCACTAAAATTTTTCTAACTTTTGATACACAAATCAAATTGAGTAAGGTATAGCTAAAAAATATATGTTTTTTAATTCCAAACTCTTAGCGTGTCCAGGATAGCTGTCCTAAGAACTGAAGGCCACCAAGACTTGAATGACTAGAGACTTGAGAGAGAGCAAAAAGGGAACTATTTGCACTAGGACAAAGTGAGCTAATCAAGGACTATTTTGAGAGTATTGAGTGAGCCTTAACCATTTTCAAATCATCCACCACCACCAAGGTTTCCAACTCAACTAAGAGATACGGTACATATGCAAGTATGAGAAATCTTGCATCGTTTTTGAGCGGGTTTGAGAGCAAACTAGGGGATGTATCCTTCACATCAAGCCATACCTCAAAGTTTGGCTTATGGAACTCAATGAGTGGTTATTCAGCTCACGTGGAACCATCCCAACCACTACATACATTTACTCCAATGCATAAGGGTAGGGATTTTATCCCAAATGATTGGATCAACAGAGAAAACAACAACACAAAAACAAATAGACACAATGACCAACAAACCAAAAAGAGGCCAAATGAGACACAACTTGATTCAACTTGGTTTGAAGACCTAAGATTTGGGATGTCAAATACTAGCATAAACGAGTCAGATAACACAAGGGAAGTAAGACCCATTGGCTTTCAAAAATGGGTAAAAAGATACAATGGGTCAGGAGATCCTTTGGATCACTTAGCAATATTAAATCAAGTATGCACAAGTGAAAATGCTTATCATTTTTGTTGGGTTTTTAGGGTGGATACACACATGTACCATTCATATTGTAGACACAAAAAGAGGAGAGATGAGAGAGAAATAAAATGCCTATGCAAGAGGAGAACTTACACCATTGAAATGAAAAAAATAACAAGTGCATAAGCAAAGCTTGTAAACTACAAGTGATGTCTAGAGCTTGTGGAGGGTGCCTTCTTATGTAGGCTCTCATGAGATGTTCTAGAGTGTTCTAGGGCTAGTTCCCACATGGCTAAGAGATGGAGTGAAGGCATGTGTTTAATCCTTACAAACTCCCCCTTAAACTCATGCTTGGAACTCCTAAGGTTGCACAAAGGTATGTAGAAGGTTCATACATTTTGGATACATCATTTTTGGGTCTAATGTGGTACATAATGGTTCTCATATGGATACAACATTATGCCCTACATTGATACAACATAAAACGGTGCTCAAAGAGATACAAAGCATCATCACCGTTAGGATACAACTTAAGGAGTGGGTAACTAAATATAATGGGCTGAAAATGAACATTTAGTAAACATCATCATACTCATAGTTAAATTTGGATTTTGAGCCATATTTGGGGTTACCCTCCACATGATTTTTATTAGAAAAACTAGAGGAAGAAGAAGAGATGGCTGAATGGATGTAGTTGATGCTCTCGATATCCTCATTGTCGTCATCTCCGTCGTCATCATCATCACTATGCATAAAGTGAACCTTGTTGGAAGACCTTTTACCTCGTTGAATGTCGGAGGTAGTGTCGGTGTTGAGCCCATTGTGGTTACAAAATTGAGGCGCATGCCCCACTTTACCACACTTCACACACTTCATGATTTTGTAGCAATTGAAAGACATATGATTTGTCTTTCCACAATGCTTACATGCTTTGAAGTTCTTTTTAGAAGAAGATGAAACATACAAAGCTTGTGAGGTGTTCTCTTCTTTATGTGTGTGTTTCTTCTCTTGTTCTTGTAAAGAGTTGACAATGCTCTCAAGTGAAGGAATTGGTTCCTTCTCTTTTAAGACCGTCACGATATTATCATATTGCAATGGAAGAGACTTAAGTAATACGGCAATTTTGTCTTCTTCTTCAATGTTGCATTCTATGTAACTTAGTTGCGTGCAAATGCTTTTTAGTCTATTGACTAAGCTAGATAAGCTTTCACCCTCTTGTATAACTAAGTATAGAGTTTCATTTTAAGAGAAATCTTAGAGTGTTTTGATTTTGCCTCAAAATTCCTCTCAAGTATCTCCCATGCATGCTTAGCGGTGGTGGATTGGGCTAAATAGTGAACTATCTCATCCGCTACACTTGTGAGAAGAATGCCCAATGCTTTTTCATCCTTAATTTGAAGTTCACATTGTTGTGCACGTGAAGGTGGGTTCTCTTCATCAATATTAGATGTGATTATGCTCCATAACCCTTTTTTCATTAGATAATCCTTTACCTTAACTTGCCAAGTGTGGAATCCTACCCCATTAAAGATAGATAGATTATCATTACCCATAGTGTATGATGGTAGGTGAATATGCAATGGCAAGAGCGGTCCTATCAAGAGACTCTCTTGATGGTGTCTTAGCCCGTAACAATAGCATACAAATGAAGCAAGTCAAATGTAGCATATAGAGTTACAAAATGCTTGTTTTGGGTGCGGCAATGTATTGCCACTTCAAAGTAGAGTTGAAGCGTCTTTTTCCTCCTTTGTTGAAGAGTGTGGAATGATGAGAAATCAGCCTATTGCTTGCTGTTTTTGCTGATTTGAAATGTTCCCCTTTGTTGAAGTGGAATCTGCCTCGAACTAGTGATGTAGACGCTTCCGATTGATGTAGTCTTTGTCGGCAAGTATCGTAGAGTGTTGCCCAAGCCTTAAGAGTGCTTAATAGAGCATAAAAATTAGATTTAAGGGCCTGTTTTCCACTGTTAATTCTCTGATATGAAAACAGAGAATTAATGAAGCTTAAAACTCGTGAAAATGTGACTAGTAGCTAGTGACTAGTTAGCTAGTCTTGCACTATTAATGTACGGAGCTTTAGGCATCAAAGGAGCATGAAATGGGGCTTATTAGAGCAAGTAAATGGACTGTTTTTGAAGAAAATACAGCCATGGAAGCTTCGAGAGCTTATTTGTGAAGTAGAGAATAAGATAGACGAAGATAGGAGCTAGTAGAAGCCTAGTCTTGTAAGAATGAAGCAAGTGAGAGTAAGGAGCATTGAGATCAAGCTTGGGGCTGATGGAGAGCTGAATATTTCCATGAAAGCTTGGTGGGAAGAAGGAGAAGCTCCTAGAGGAGAGAGAAAAACCAACGATTTTCTTCTCTTGGGTAGTAGGTGGTTGAATGAGCAAGAATTAAGTGGAGCACTTTCCACATGTCAAGGCCACTTTTCCACTTGCATGCTCACTTGTGAGGCTTGAATTTCTCCTCGTTTAGCTCTTCCAAAAAACGTTTTAGAGAGAGAGTGTGAGAAAACCACCTAAAAGTGAATGCTAGTGTGTGCTAGTGAGCCCATGAGGGTCTTTAATGCTCTGATACCAGTTGGGTTTTTAGGGTGGATACACACATGTAGCATTCATGTTGTAGACACAAAATGAGGAGAGATGAGAGAGAAATAAAATGCCTATGCAAGAGGAGAACTTACACCATTGAAATGAACAAAATAACTAGTGCATAAGCAAAGCTTGTAAACTACAAGTGATGTCTGGAGCTTGTGGAGGGTGCCTTCTTATGTAGGCTCTCATGAGATGTTCTAGAGTGTTCTAGGGCTAGTTCCCACATGGCTAAGAGATGGAGTAAAGGCATGTGTTTAGTCCTTACAATTTTCACGTGCACAAAATGAGGGTTTTGGAATGACACTAGACGGTAAGGCCTTAATTTGGTTCCAAACTCTATAGCCGTGAAGTATTTGCGATTGTCAGACCCTAGCCTAAAATTTTGTTGCTTCATTTGCTAAAAAAAGAATCAAACACAGTACACTGGCACAAATTTATGACTTCAATCAAGAAAAAGGGGAGACACACAAAGATTGTGCAAGTTGAATAAGACACTATATAGTGAGATTTCTAGAGAGAGAAGTTCCTTAAAAGAGAAACCTGTTTTTCTCTTCTTGGAAGGGTTGTTAAATAGGAAACTACATGCAAGCTTATATAGCATGAGACATACTGCTTGCCTACATGATTCTACTGAACTAGAGGATAATTTTGACATCTATGGGGAAGATGCCAAATGAGAAAATATAGAGAGTCGCACAATAGAGGTTGCTTTACCTACACAAGTGGGTCCAAAAAAAAAGTCCACTATGGAAGCGTACAATGAAACATTGAGGAGAATTAATTCAATTGATGGATAGTCTTCAAAGACAAATGCATATGCAAATGTTTGAACAATGGACCCTTAAAATTAACTTATGGCTCAAAAGAAACAACTTAAGTGGTGTTTCATAGAGTGCAAGTGGACAAGCCATGAAATACATGAGTGCTCGTATTATATGTCAACAAACAATGGAAATGCGCACTATGTGCCCATGGAGACACAAGAGCAACAACATGCCTTACTTGGTGGGAATTCAATTTCCCTTGAGTGGATACAACCTAAAGAGCAAGTGGACAAAAAAGATTTGGTTTGTTGTGTCCTATGGAGCAAGTAACTCTTCCATGCCACCACCTATGGTAGAACCAATAGTTTATATGCCCATGAAAGTGGATCCGGATTACCTTAGTGCAAATAGGCCTCATGTTGGGGTGTGTGCCACATCCGCATCACCAACTAGTGGAATCCCCTGTACTCTATAAGCCTACATTTGACATCATCACTTATGTCACTAAATGCTCTCTCTCTACTCCTATAAATGAAGCCCTATTCACACACTTTGTACCCCCGGATCATTATCCCATCTCTATGAGCCACATTTGTACCCATCATCATTTGCATTTACTTTGATTAATCTACTTTATGTTTTTCTACTTGCATTGGTGTTAATCTCTCTCTCTAATCTCTTATGTGATGAATATACTACACCATGAACCGCTCACTATTGTTTCAGCCATAGACAATTCCTTTCATGTGGTATCCATTAGGAGAAAGTTGGACTCAATTTTGGGCCTTGTAAGAAACGCCAACTCAGCATAGAGAGAGGTAATCTTGGAAAATATAAAAGTAGTTTTTTAGAATTCTACTTTTCATAGTACATACGTAAAAGTTTTCTCAATCACTTGAATGTATGCTCGTACATGTTTCTTTTTGAGAGTCCAACTTAAGTGTGCACAAAAATCTATGTTCCTGAATCTTAATGAGTGATGTGATGTACAATGAGATTAAACACATCAAAGAAGTTTTCAAAATACAGAAAGGATACCACGAAATGCATCCGAAACGCCAAAAAACCTTAGGATAGCACTTTAGAATGCTGAAATCTGACGTCTCTAGCTCAAGATATGGCATTTTTAAGCCTCAGGGCCTCATGAGGTCAGAACCAAGCGAGTAGAGGCCCCACAGACCCCTCAGGGGCCTCTGTTCGCTTGGTTTTGACTTATTCTTAGTCTTTAATAGTACCTATCAATCGTTATCCAGTACGATCCATTCAAATTGAAATTGCAAGTAGCTCATGAAAATGTGATTGATGCGTGTGCGAGTTGCACACGTGCAAGTACCAAACTTTATAGGATAGCAACAACGCGTCATAAAAAGGCGTTCAGCACTTGTCCAAGATGTCAGTATCAAGCACCTTCTTTTTCTAGTGATAGGGATAATTTCACCCAAAAGGTTTTCATGGACATTTTCAAAAATAAGAACAAAGGTCTTTTCAACGTAACGTTAGCCTTCTTCCTATTGGCTAAGGAGCATTATCTCACTAGAGCTAAAAGGCCCGAAAATGAGTCCAACTTTCTCCTAATGAGAGCCAATGGTTCACACCTAAGCCTATTAATTCCTTTATCTGAGCATCATTTACTAATAGCTTAATCGATTGCATTTAATCCCTATTGCATTGACATCTTGGATTATTAATAATTTTATTTACTAATTACCACTTGGGCAAGAGCATGCTCCACTATCCTTTAGTGGTTAGGTGAGTAGAAGGCTAGATTTAGTGCATTTCATGCTAATAAAGCTCGTCTTTTGAGCCAAATTAGGTGCATCATAGTTATACCATCCCATTGTATCGTGCATTAACTCTCATACTAGAGGAAGACTACATCAAGGCCCTAAAAAAAACTTTCATTTGAGCCCCCTTAAGCTCAAATTGGAGCTCAATTAAGGTTTCTATTTCTTGGCTCACTGTTGCAGTAGAAATATCATCTATAGAAGCCACTTATCTGACAAGCTAGCAAGTTTGGTGCCGTGGTCTAGGGGAAGCACCCTATTCTTGGTTTTGTAAGGTTGTGGGGTAAGGTGGAGCTCAATCAATTATATTGCAAGCAGTCGGGTTTGTAGAGGTGCATCACGTGGTGGTTTTGACAAGAGGAGTACACCAGCACGTGCCAAGGAATTCAACCATTCCCAGATGTTGAGTTGCCATTTTGATGCAAAGTATTGTTAGTGTTGTCATCACATTGGGTAGGCTTACACCGTGGTGTAGTGTACACACACAATCACAAGTATCTTACCTAGCTTATCCACACACAGAGCATCACTTACAACCTCCTTGGTATTTGTTACAATCAATGTTGTGGAGCTCTCCAAACATATCGATTGCGATAAGAGCTTGCAAGTAGGTGATCAACACCTAGCCTCTCCTATTCACCCATTAATGCTATCTGCCTAGTCACAAATTGTGTAATCAGCTGCGACTTACATCACACATACTTGCATCACTAGCTATAGTTATTCTCTCAAGCTCTTACCAAGAACACTATTCCCACGAGCCAAGCTCTCTATTCCCCGATGGACTTATTTTCCATAGATCTTCTTCAAAAAGACTATGAAGTTATGATGATCTATTTTTGGAGTTTTTGAAGAGCTTATCAAGCTTCAAGATATTTTCAAGCCTTGTATTCCCAGTCTTTCAATTGATATGTATGCCATTTATCTTCTTAGTGAAGATAATGAATCTAAGCTTGATGTACATTTACTTAAGAGGTTTAGACACTACCCCTTGCTGGGTAAGTCCTACCTCTCAAACGCTCATCTTGAGCACTATGATGAAGTATAAACACCATCCTGAAGTCGAGCATGAACTTCAAGAAGACCAACCATTGCAAGAACCTCAAGCACATAGAGGAGCTCATCAAGCTACGAAGACAACAATCATTTTGAGCATTTTGATTTGTATGCCATGCCGCCATCGACATTCACTTACTTTGATGATTTTGGACACAAATTTGAGGGGAAGAGAAGCATCCAACATTTTTCTGTCAACACCAATGACAAACCACAAAATATTTAAAGACTTAAAGTAGGCATTCACCTTTGATTTTTGATATCGAACGCCATTAAAAGCACCATTTTGATTTTGGCGGGGAGGTGTTTTGTTTGGTGTACTCCTACTATTAAATTCTCTAGGAAAGGCATTTGATCCTAAAACCTAATATCAAATTCTCTAGGGGAGGATACTTTGTAGTTTTGGATGCTACTTTAACACACACAGGGAGGGTTGTTGGTGCATGTGCCACGTTTGCACCACCAACTAGGGGAAACCCCTTCTACTCTAGAAGCCTACATTTGATATCATCACTTGTGTCACTAGATGCTCTCTCTCTACTCCTATAAAAGAAGCCCTATTTGCACACTTTGTACCTCAATCATTATCCCATCTCCTTGAGCCACATCTGTATCCACCATTTGCATTTAGTGTGATCAATCTACTTTATGTTTTGCTACTTGCATTAGTCTTAATGTGTGTGTGTTTGTGTGTGGCCAAGGGAAAACCCAGGGGGGGTCATGGACCCAAGCCAAGTGCCGGCTGCTAGATGTGGATAGGGGATTCTGGATATAGACGGGCGGTCAAGGGCTTTATAATAGGTTGGTAGGGCAAAGATTCCTTAAGTCACTTGGGTTTTTTAGTGGTGTTAGAGCTTAGGGAAGAGGGAATCCATGGAGGGCTTTTGCGTCTCTCTCTCTCTCTCTCTCTCTCTCATATTTCCATGGCAGAGGAGCTTGCATAAGGCATGCACTACCATGCAAAGCATAGCCATCGAGGAGAAAGAGGGGAGAAAGTTGGGCATGATTTTCATGACTGGCTATAGTGTGTGCAGAACTGCTTGTGTCAAAGGGGGAGGATTTTTGACCAACGCCAAATCATGCATGAAGCGGCTAGGCAGGGTCACACTGGTGTGCAACTGTGGCAGGGGATTTTGAGAAACAACCCATGAGTCAACTCTCTCTCTTCGATGCCTGCACAACCTACACACTGCCATAGCTTGGGAAAGATTCCTTTTCAAACCAAAGCACCTAGTTTTGTGCACCTTGACCACTCTAAAAACTCTTTAAGGGTGCATGCCCACCCTGGGAACACACCCTCAAGTTTTGATTATCCAAGCTCAGAAATCCAGGGCCGCACGCACTCCAAAAGTTATATGAGGCAAACAATAACAACATAGGCTACAAACTTTTTGGCAAGGCTTGAAATTTTTATGGAGCCATTCATGAGGGGCACATATCGGCGTTAGCAAACCCACAACAGTTGGAGACCACTTGTGGCAATGCACGAAGCCGACAGGGGTTTCATGCCGTTCCAAGTTTGACACAAATTTTTCCAACATCTAAAAATTGCGGATTAGCAAAACCATATCTTTGGCATGGAGCACTCTTGGTATGAAGGTCGTAGTAAGACTACGACAAGATCTTAGGCACTCAAGAAAGGCTTGAGATTCAACATGACAAATCGGCATGGCTGCGAGCCAAATTGGATTAACAAGAAGCTTGACATGCATAGTCAGAAAAGATCTTGGCATGGCAACCTTGAAGCTGACAAAGAATTCAAGTTGATTTTTGTACTTGATTTCAGATGCAGCTAATTGCTCCAAGGTTATTTTTGAATGCATGCAAGGCATGAGCAAAAAATCATGTAGAAGCTTTAGATTCTATGGAGGGATCTTTGAAAGTTAAATTTTGATACAAGCAAGGCCTATTATTGGCCTTAATGGGCTCCAAGAGAACGGAACAAAGGTAACTTCTTTTAATCTGTTTAATCAACTGATTACAATCAAAGTTGATAAGGTTGGCAAGGTTGCCTGGCAATAAAGGCTAGGGAGAAACACTCTACTCAAGGGCTATGAACCATGTGATGGATTACAAGCTGCCATGAAAATATAAGGTTTGCAATGGTCAAGTGGAGATTTCAGTAAGGGAATCAAGACTACAACCATATGCAAGGCATTTTGCGGGGCGTTCCAATATCCAACAAGTATTCTATTTCATTTAAAGTCGGTTTTCTAATCCGTATATGAAGTTGTTTTATAGGAACCTACGGATGGAAATTGGCAAGTTTTAAATTTTGATGCAAAGGCAAGGCCTGTTGCTAGTTTTGATCATGCGTGCAAGGGCATGGCTCCTAGGCAAGTTTCCTAAACTCGATACAGTAAAAGATAGTTGTAATCAACCCATGGTTGGCAAGCAGATCCAACAGGTTTTCAAGAGTAGTTGGCAAAAGGTGCATGCCAATAATATTGGGCAACTCAGATACACTTTTTTCTATGCCATTATTGTAGTTATTTTTGTGCTTCCAGTATGATATCCTCCTCGACAGGGTCAAAAGTCAATAGTACATCATAGTACATGTTTGATCTATGGAGCATGACTCCATAAATTTGGTTGTCCATATATTTTGTTTGCCTCTATTTCTTTGACATGTCCTCCTGGTGCTATCAAGTGGAGGGGAAAAGCAAGGCTTCCAGGAGCATGACTCCGTATCTATGTCTATGCATTGGGTGAAAAATGACTCCAAAGCAATTACAACTTTCTAGAGTGCATGCAAAATAAATACACAAAGCACATTGACATCTACAGCTTTGAGTCGATTCCAATGTTGACAATCACATGACAAGATGCTACGACTTCTGATGCCAAGGGCGACAATCACAAAAAATCGATAAGTACCTTAAAATTAAGTTTCATGTTTGAACTTACTCCATCTTCAATGCCAACTTGACAAGCAAATGCTGCTTCGATTAAGCAAAGTTTAGAAATTAGATGACATTTGTTAGCTAAGTTTCAGGCCTATCTCTTGTAATAATGGAAAATCTCATAATTTTTAATAACTTACATGATTTGGCAAGGTCGTTTCTATATGACAGATTGACAATGTCAATTCTCTTTTGCTTTGACATTTGTGTGTCAACCCAAGCACCTGTTAGCTAAGATAAATAAGAATGCATCCTGTCTCATCTCCTCAATGAGCTTATGCGAAGTAAGGCTTCAATTTAGGGCATATTTCTTAGAAGCTTCCAAAGTTTGGAGTATGTTAGTCGCATACAAACTTTGGCAACATATCTACCTACTTATTGTTGGAGGTCAGTATGAACCAAGCCACGAGGGCATGCAGGGTACATTCGTTGACAACTCAAAATTTCCCACCATGTATGGCTACGAGCCAACTTCAAACAAAGGTAATTGTTCTCAGAGGGGTGACAAGTTTAGCCAATTTCAAGTTCTTCTTGTTTTTTGTGTTTTATCTTTGAACTGGACATGATTTTCTTTGCTGTGCAAAGCAATGTGCTTTGATAGTTTCCATGGGAAGCAAGGATTCTCTTCCGTGCCAACCAATGATTTAGGATCAAGGATAATGGCACACAAATTTGGAAAATTGGCAATAACATGATATAAGCTCACAGTCACGTTTGGCAACAACGAATTGTGATGTATCCATGCCATTACAAATTGTGCAATGCACGTAGGGCACGGCTCAAACTATTGGACCGTTGTGAAAGCCAAGGGCTTATCACTCTATTTTTTTATCCATGCATAGCGTGCTAGTATGGTGGGATTCTTTTCATTGACTCATTAATTATGCTTCTGCCATAACATCAACTATTCTATTTAGAAAGAGTTGAGCCTCATATATTTGCTTGTGATCGTCGTACATGTCTACAATGGCGAGCACTATAATATTTGGCTCTATGCACAAGGTGCAACCAATATAGATGACATTTTACTATGGTAGCAAGTAGGCATGGCCTACCTATCAAGTAGCTAATTCATGCAACGACATGAATAAGCCAAGAGCACGTCAAAGTAGGGGATCTCTTGTGTAAAAACCCAAGGAAATTTAGTATGAATACCTTCTTGGGGATGTTAGACATCTTTATTTTCTGTTCATAGCAAGAGATAACTATTTCAAGATCCAGTTGTGAATAAGATTACAGTTTTAGAAGATCTGTTGCTTGTTGCAACAGTTATGTCTCTAGGAGTGGTATTTTTAGGGGTATGGCCCGGCTAATATACAGTCACTCCATAGGTGTTGAGGGTCACGATTTGATCTCATCATAGTTGTACTTTCAAGGAAAGAAGTTTCCAATTCACCAAGGGGTAGTAAAAACATTCAACTTTCCAAGTTGATTCCGATCCTTATTGGACAAGATTTTAACCAAGGGGTTTGGATTTCAAGGGCAACACCTAGGGTTATCAACACAGTACTACTTGTTTTTCACTAAGCTTTCAATTAGTGTTACCAAGCCCTTTTAGGTAGGAGATTTGGTCATGTGTACGTGACTACAGGTAAGCGAACACTACGTTCAACCTTCAGGTATGCATGTGATTTGATTTTATTCCATTTTTTGAATATGTTTTGCTTGAATCCTCCAAGTAGGATGTGTCAGCTTGAATGATTTCATCCGTTTTGCTCTTCAAAGACATGATAAGGTCATATAGGAGCAACTTATTTTGGGCCGTAGTTCATTTCTGCATTATACCGTTATGGACCTATATGTAGGGTTTTGTTTGGCACATGTTGTCACATGGGATACAACATGGTCTAGGAACTCATGGAGCTTGGTTGAGCCAATGTGGAGCACAATTTATGAGGGCCCCTCTCACTCATGTCGATGAGTGTTTACAGCTACCTCCACACACAAGTACCTCTCGCACTTGATGGATGTCATTTCTTAAAAAATTCTTATAGGAGACATATTCCACATGTGGAGAATATGAGTCTTTGGGACTAACACTGGAGCCCGTTATTTCAATTATGTGTCACGACAGAGTCCCTAGGTATTGGTGGAATCCATTTATCAGACCATTTTGAGCACATTGTATCATGAACAATTTTAGTGGCAAAAAATTATCAAGACATATTAAGGTTACAAGTATTTTAAAACAACTTCAATTGATGGTTGCTTATACACGTAGAAAAATTATGTTATGTTAAAACGACTTCATTTGGTACCTAGATGTGATGGATTTTCACATTCTATTATTGTCCAAATATGTTAGCACGGTTTTCACTTGGGAATATTTAATTCTTTCCCAATGAGACGTGAGCATAACATTAGCCATAAACATTGGCAACTATGGTTATGGATATGCAGGTTCGGATCTCTTTTTGCTGAATACATGCACACTAGGTGTTATGAGCCCTAGTGTTTAGCAAAGACTGATTTGGAGTGGCATGCGCATTCATGACATAAGTATCTTCTAGAGCATTTTGCACTCTATGTGAAATATCTCTATGAGATTAATTGTAGATCTATCAATCACCAATAGAGGTCATGGATTGGTTTGGGTTCTTGTAGATCAGCTCATTACAATTAAGCAAGATGGTTATTCATTAATGAGCAATAATGCAAGCCATGGTGATCCCTGTTTACCAGTCAATTTAATGGAATGTCTGTAAATGGTGGGAAAACACGCCTCATTATTTTTAGTTATCTAGAGAGGATATGCAATTTACGAGTATTGATCTTGTGAAAAGGATATGCTGAGTGCGTACGTTAGCACAAAGCAACCCAATTAGAAATATTATCTCTCTACTTGGAGTTTGTTTACCATGACACAAAGTAGGTTGTGACTAAGTTTAGCCTCTTCCTATTTAAATCGGGTTCTCAACCTTGAATACCGGTTATGGTGGGGTTGTTTACTATGATGAAGAATGATATTAAGTCAAGGCCTTATAGTTTCCTAATGAGTTATATCAGCCAATTACTTTCATGGAAAGTGAAAAGAGATACTCTTTTAGATACATCTCATTTGCGCTAACTTGTTTAGCATACTCAAGTGAGTTCTAAATGGAGTCTATACACTATATTGGTTGATAAGGGCTGGTTACACAAGACGGTTTCAAAGGGACAACAATGTGGAAACTCAAGATGCTCTTCTTGATTTTGTTGAACCTCCTACTAAACCGTGTTTCGATCAAATGGAC
The DNA here is from genome assembly GCF_014529385.1 of Adiantum capillus-veneris. NCBI lineage: Eukaryota > Viridiplantae > Streptophyta > Polypodiopsida > Polypodiales > Pteridaceae > Adiantum > Adiantum capillus-veneris. Next base: position 28,291,576 of record NC_140933.1, on the reverse strand, counting down.
AACTGGATCAATGAAGGATGCCACTGTAGAAAACATTAGTGTTCTTATGAGGTATCACCACTTTTGTTTTTTAGGACAAAAACACTTCTCCAAGGGGGGAGTAATGTAACGCCAGGGAAAACCCAGGGGGGTCACGGACCCAGGCCACTGGCCGTCTGCCATATGTGGACAGGGGATTCTAGATATAGACGTCCAAGGGCTATATACTAGGGTGGTAGGGTGGAGAATCCTTAAGGCAGTTCCTCTAGGGCTCTCTCTCTCTCTCTCTCCCCCCCCCCCCCCCTTAGTGAAGCCGTTTTTTGAACTAGTAGACAACACTTCAATCTTTTGATCATAACTTCTTCATCCAAACTCTGATTTGGATGATCTATAGCCTCAATCAAAGAGCACAACGCCCTCTAAGCATTGATGTAAAGACAAAAAATTTTAGAGTTATGGAAGGTATTTCTATAGAAACATTTCTTAAGTGAACAGGTTCAAGAAAGTTGACTCTCACCTCTGATTTTACATAGAATGTCTTCCAGCACTCGCAAGGGTTCTTCTTCTTTAACAAGGTCCACAAAAATTGTGGAAAATGATCCAAAATCTCCTAAGTGTGGAGATAGCAACACAACCACCCAACCAACAACATCAAAAAGCATGATCATGGAATACTTGGTGTCATTGCAAGAGACCTCAAACAAACAAGGTGAAGGCTTACGGGCATTTGAAATGGAGAATGGCACACTAAGGGTACTTGTGGTTGAAAATGAGAATTTGAAGAGGACACTTGAGATGAAAACAACATGTTTGATGCAACTTGAAGAGGAAGTAAAGGAATGTAAACGCTCTCTTGTGGACTTGAATGCTTTGAAGGAGCACATGAGAAAAGTAGAGCATGACCATGTATTGAAAGAGGAGAAATTTGACACCATGAGCCGGGATGTATGCGACATGAAAAATACATGCAGAAACAAGTCTTGGACTGATGTATATGGTAACAATGTGGTTTCTAATTCCTCACTCATGCAAGCTATGGTTCAAACAAAGAATGTTGAGAGTGTGGATGTGGAGGAGTTGAAGGAATAGGAGTGACGTTCTAAGAACATTGTTACTCGTGGAATTCTCAAAGAGAAGTTAGAGACACCTCCTTCTCTTCCCATTGTTATCGAATATTTCTTTAAAACCCACTTTGGCATGTCTAGAGTTATGGTCTATGGAGCACATAGAGTGGGTAAGCAAGGAGCTTCTCGCTCGGGAGAATGGCCAATCGTATGCACCATGCCGGATGAGACCAAACGAAAGATTATCCTTGTTAATAGTTGGATCTATTTGAGGGATACAAAATGTTTCGTATGTGAAGATCGCACTATTAAGCAACAAAATATGCGTCGCAAGGCATATGAGGAAAATAATAAGAAAAAAACAAGGAGATCTCTCACAGAAGAAAATGTGCCCAAGGAGGAGGCAAGTCCCTCGAGCAAATAGGGATGCGTGACCTATGAGACTGAGTTACAATTGAAAATATGCTTTTGGAATTATAATGGATACCCATGGAATGTGGGGGTTAGCATTGATGAACTAACAAGCAAAGCCGATGTTGTACTTCTTGTTGAAACTTGGAAGCATGATACAAAAAGGATTAACGACTTGGAGGATTATAATGTACATTCATTGATGTGGTCAAAGAATCTCAAGCAATGAAGAGTGCAAGAAGAGATAGCATGTATGCTTAAGAAAGGATTGAAAGATTTTGTATCAATTGTGAAAGATGACAAGTACAAACGTTATGTACGACCTGAAAATTATGACACCAAAAAGAGCACCCATTTTTGTAGCCGGTTACTACATTCCTTATCACGATTTCCCTTTTTATGCTTGCATGGGATAGAGATCAACCGTTTTTTGATTTAGAAGAGGACATTTCTTATTTCAAAGGCAAAGGTGAGGTTATTGTATTTAGGAATATGAATACTCGCGCAAAAAACATTACAACATGATACTTAATAATTTAAGATGCCATACATTTCAAGGGAGTTGAGGAAGTTCACTTGAATGATTGTACTTCAATGGATGAGAAAGAACCGGATCACTATGGAAAGTTACTTTACACATATGTTACATCACGAGTATGCTCATTACCAACGGTGTATCTTTGTGCTGTGGAACCAATGGATTTACATGTAGAAAACATAATGGGGATAGTGTGATTGACTATATGCTACTCTCCGAGGCCATCATGTATTGCAGAAAGAGTTTTATGTTTGGCCAATGGACCCCGGAATCAGACCATCAGACCTTATGTATTGACCTTTCATGTAGAGAAGCAACTAAACATGATAATCTTAGCAAAAATGAAAAAAAGTTATTACTATGTATAGATTTCAAACGAGCACCAATGTACATTGAAATGGTTGAGCAAAAGTTATGGATGACAAAGCTTCAATATGACACACCATTGAAAACTAAATGGGAAGCTTTTAAGAAAGTTATTTGTTCTTGTGCCAAAGAATGCTTTGCCATAAAGCATCTCCATGATATCAACAAAGATAGATCATACAAAAGGTGGTTTGATACAGAATGTCAAGATGCTCAAAAGTCTTTGATAAAGCTTGATGCAACTATGAACAAAGAACATCAAAGTCATTTGCATACATACAAGGCATTGATTCAAAAGAAGAGAAGAAGATGGGAAGAAAAACAATAACTTTTTCAAGTCTAAGAAAAGGCACATGCATATGGAAGATTTTGGAGAAACTTGAGGAGCAAGCGGGTTGAGAATTTTGGTAACTTGAGTCTTGTGGATATGTACACACATTGTAGGCAATTATATGAGTAAGCAAATGCTGAAAAAATTCTATTTTATGGTTCACTCCCATGTATGCCCTCTTGTTTTACTATTGAGGATGTATGCGGTGGGCTTGAAAAGTTGGCCACTCGCAAAGTGGGAGATCTTCAAGGTATCAAGCCGGAGATGATCAAATGGGCGAGAGATTTTACCCATGAGTAGATGTATAATATGTTCAACCTTGCACTTCAACATGGTATGCCTTATGATCAGAGTACTACTTGGGTTAAGCCTTTGCATAAAGGAGGGGATGTAAAGAATATAAACAACTATCGGACTGTAATGATTGGGTTTCTTATGGAATTTTTTTTGGAATGGAGATGAAATTGAGTTGGATTGGGCTGAAGAGAATGACAAGCGTGCAAAACGACAAGCGGGTTTGTATCGATGCCATAGCACCATTCATCATCTTGTTACTCCTCGTGTTCTCATGGAGGAAAGTCAATTGAAAGGCAAGTGATTGTATTCTTGTTTTGTGGACTTTAAGAAAGTCTTTGATATGATTCCATGTAACAATTTGTGGAGAAGGATGGAAGAACTCCAAGTGCCAAGTGAGTTTATGCTTATGGTTTCTCGAATCTATGAGAAGGTGATTTGTCAATTGCGCATGGGAAGAGGAATTTCAAAAATTTTTGTAAGCACTATTGGGGTTAAACTAGGATGTCCGTTGTCACCAACTCTCTTTGGTCTATGCATTGATCAATTGGAACGAATGGTACTTGACTTTATGCAAGAAGAAGGCATTGAAGAGGTCACTATTTGCAATGTGGTATTCATGCTTTTGTTGTATGTGGATGATGTAGTGCTTCTAGCACACACTTTAAAAGATGCATAAAAGCTTATGGTTGTCCCTACGAACGCTTGCATAGTCGGCTGATTGTGAATGAATCCAAAACAAAGCTTATGCTTGTGAAAACCAACCATAAGGAGAAGCCATGCATTGTGGACAACAATGAGACACTTGAAGTTTTTGAGAGTTTTAAGTACCTTGGCCTTGAGGTTACGTCCAATCACAAGTGGCATGAATGTGCTATGCGCCGTTTGGAAGCGAGAAAGAGAGCATATTATGCATTTGAGAACATGTGTAATGCGGGAAACGTTCTCAAGAAGTACCTTTTTGATGCATTGGTGACACCGGTTCTTCTTTATGGAGTTGAAGTGTGGGGTGGGAGCATCTTAAAGTCTACTTGGAAAGAGTTTGAGAATGTCCAAAAGCATTTTCTTACAAATTTTCTCCAAGTTAAGACACAAACACCATATATGCTCCTACTTCTTGAGTCGGGATCTCTTCCAATTGAGGTTATGGGCATGGAAAGGGTTGTGGAGTACATGATAAAGATGCATCAAAACCCCTCACATCGACTTCCTACAATTGCATGGGAAGCAAGCAAAAAATTTCAAAAGACGCATAAAAGCAAGATCTTGACCACGGGATGGATGCAAGACATAAAGAAGTGGTTTGGGAGATGGGATGCAGTACACTTGCTACATGATGCTTCAATTGACTCCCAAGTGAATGAAGCTTTTCTACAACGTCAATGTATTACGGCTTGGGAGAAATCCGGTGGATCACGCTTCATACATTACACCACCCATATTGCCCCCAACTACAAAACCATGTTCTTCGCTGAAAGGGGAAACCATACTCAGACTTACATGCTTGAGCCTATCCCCTTGTTGGCGATATGCACTATCGTAGCCATTCGGCTTAACTCCCATTTCCTTCGATGCGAGACAGGGTGTTGGGGCAACGGAGAAGAGTCAAATCAATTGTGCACATTATGCTCACTACAAGTTTGAGAGTATGAGTACCACACAATACTAGAGTGCTCAGCTTTTGGTCACATCTGAACTTGCTTCTCTCACATTTTCAGCCATGACTTAGACCTACATATTTTCCTCTCCCAGCCACAGAGTGGGCTCTCCATTGCAACTCTCATCACCACAATTTTGGAGCATTGAGAGTCACTCATTATCCATACACATACTACATCACATGTAACTTTGGTTCCATAGTTCATATTTGACCTCCAAGAATGATAATAAAATCTATGTGTCTATGTATCTATCTCTCTTTCTCTCTCTCTCTCTCTCTCTCTCTCTCTCTCTCTCTCTCTCTCTCTCTCTCTCTCTCTCTCTCTCTCTCTCTCTCTCTCTCTCTTCTGATGAACATGCTGACTACACCATGAATGGCTCACTATGGGTTATGCCATAGCCAATTCCTTTCACCTTAACCAAAACAAAAGGTAGAGGGTCCTCATAATTTCAGAGACCATGATCATTGGAAGAACTAGTATTCAAAGCTCGATCAAAACTTGGTACCTCCTACCATATATTTTTAGGATTGTAGTTAGAAAGGTCATCACTTTCTAGAGTTTTTCCAAGAAACACAATCAACAAAAACAAATAGGCACTAAAAGCGGAAGATGAAACTCCATCAACCTCAATTGAGGGCAAACCAATAGTGCTAGTGAAAGTTGTGACGAGAGCTCAAGCAAAGATCTATACACAAAATGAGACGGATGGTTCTAATAGAAGCAAGAAGTCATCTCAATCAAGGAGAACCCAAAGGCATAGAACCTCATAGAGAAAGAGGAAGTGAAGAGCTTATACTGAGGAAAAAGCTAAAAAAATGTCACAAAAGAAAGACAAATCAACTTCTCCCAAGATAGTGGAATCTACTGACCATGCAAGAGGATTTGTCTTGGTAGATAAAGAGTATGAGATAATATATGTGGTAGTAAAATCATATCAAGTGGGGCTACATGCTGAGAAAAACTCGGAAAACAAATGGAAACATTACCTAGAACCTAAGCTAAAGAAAGTTAAGCTTGTTGAAGCCTATCAGAGGTTGGCCCATATTACACAAAATATTTTGGAAGTGTAGAAAAAAAGACCATCAATACTAGAAACCAAAGAAGAGAAACCAAACACTCGTGAAAAGGTGGGACAAAAAAGGGGAAATAGACCCAAAATCAATAAGAGAACCAACTCAAGTAGTGCTAAATAGGAAAGATGGTTTTGATGGAATTTTGCATGTGGTGGAGATTGGCAAAATCATCTTTGGGGAGCTATAAGAGATCCAAATGATGGAAGTCAAAATTTAGGTTCTGCTCCAAAAGAGTTATGTTTGAATCATGCATCCATGAAGGTGGATATGTAGTTACATGGAGATTGGGTATCAAAAAAATCTAGCCAATCAATGGACATGTAGAAAGACCATTAGGATTGGTTGAAGGAGTTATGGTCAATTCGTGTGACATTGACTATCAACAAACTTTTGCAATTGTGGACTTTGAAAAAAAATCCAATTATGATATATCATATTGGAAAGACCATTTATGCGATTGTTGCAATTGATTCAAAAATAAGGATTAAATTATATATACCTCCAAAAAGTGGTATCAATAACAAAGATCAACCTAAAAGATCATTCTTTGAGACATGCGTCAAAAGCTCTTATTCAAGAATTTGACTCGATATTGATAGCTAACACTAAGTTACCATCATGGCTACATGCAAGACCATGACTTTGATTCAAGCCATTTGAATGAACTCAAAAACTTGCAACACTGGATACATGTGTGAACAGAACCACTCTTACTAGATATTGCGATGAAGAAGGATATGACGTAATACTTATAACAACAATGACTGTGGATGAACCTTCATCACATTTGGAAGAAGCCCATGTGGATCAAGATTTAGATGAATTAGACATGGATCCATACCTTCAAGGGAAAATTACCAATATACCCTTGAAATTTGGGATATTCCCAAATACCCCTCACATTTCCAAAATTCCCAAACTACTCCTCATGTTTTGCCAAAAATTCCCCGAATACCCTTAATTTTTTTTCAAAATTTCCATTAAACCCCATTTGATTCTCACAAATATATTCAAATATTTTGCTTTTTGCAACTCTTCATAGCAAGGCTAGTTTTCCCTCAACCAATGATGATAGAACTAAGATTTTGGATGGCATATTGGGCTCACAAATTGAGATGGCTTTTTTTAGTAGACACAAATGCCTTTATTTGAGTGATCATTGGTGAATATTTATTCAAGACTTTTTTGGAGAAAGCGCTCAAGTTCTTGGATCACTTATTATTGTGGTCAATGTTAATAATTACATCGTGTTGCACAAAGTTTAGGTGTTGCCTACAAGAAAGCTACTAGATCAAGTTTTTCTTGAAAGACCCTGGAAGAAAAATCACAATGCCCCTGTGAATTGGGATGAATAAGAAGTTCACTTCCAACATGAATGTGAACCTTTAACTATTCCATTCATTGAAAACATTACTGTCGAATTAAAAGTGGAGTTGAGGGCTTCCAAGACAAGAACAAAGCATATGAAATTGGGCATGACAGATCCTAAAGTAGGACCATCAAAAGCTACTATCTATAAAGACATATTGGTAGGGTTCACTTTGAACTTGTTGTTGGGTTGGTAGAACTTGGGGTGATAAAATCATCTATGAGGATGAGGTTGGACTAGAATATATCAAAATACATGGCATCCCTCCTCACTCACATAAAATTGTGATAGCTTGCAATGAAGCTTGAAAGTTCATAGGAGATGATGGATACATCTAGAAGACGATTCCAATTGATAAAGAAGATACATTTGGGCATGGTCAACGAGATCAATCACACTTTCCAAAGTACACTAGGCAAATTAAGCAGTTATGTCCAACATATAAAATTCTCTAAGAAGGGGAGAGCCATACCCATGACTATCACTCATCAACCCCATTTTGAGACATTATTATAACTTAGGAAGAAAGGCCAAACAAAATGCAACAACATGGGGATCTTGAAGTTTTGTAGAGATGTTAGGGTTTTGGACAAAAACAACAACATGACACAACTTTTCAATTAGTCAAACATCTCACAAACCTTCCTTGAAAGCAACAACCAAAAGTAGAAAGCCAAAAGCAAATGCGAAGTCCAAGGAGAATGTTGCTATGCACCACCACCAACAAACAACAGAAGGTTAGGTAGATTTGGGTTCCAATGTCTTAAGTGGTAACAACAAAGATGAAAGTGAATCTTTTAGTTAGGAGTGGCATAAATAGGTGTTTGTTATTCAAGGACAACAAAGGATGGTTCTAATAAAGCTAATTCAAGAACAAGGATTTTATGAGGGAAACACACATATATGGCTATCGAAGCTTAACCACCAGCAACCTCCTTAACTGTTGTGGAGAAATCCAACTACAAAGTCAAGCACAATGATGCATAAGTACATGTGGAGAGTCAAGAAGAAGGATACAGCCTCAAAGTCAATCAAGCACCATGCCAACAAACATGAGAAGGAGAAACTAAAGAAAACTAAAAAGGTATGGCAAAGTAAGAAAATAAGTACAAACTGGTTTGTCATCTTCCTTCTTTTGAAGGTACGAGCTTGCCTCTTACTAAAAATACCTTTGATACAATCTCAATAATCTCTAGTCAAATCACTAGGACACAAAAATCATCTTTTGGTATAGTCAAAGTCAGGCAACTAAACCAATAAATAAGCAAGGCATTGAAGAAATATTCTATGTGGACTAAGAGTCCTAGCTATTTTAGGTATAGATCAAGCTGGCAAAGTTGAGGATATTTAAGTTGTGTTGCTCATGTAAGTATAGGTGAGCATAAGAGTCAAAGTCTATCTATTTTAAATTTAGTGGAGTGAAGAGAAAAGTCCAAAAGACACATAGTGGGCACTGTGAGATACGAGAGGAGAGGCTTCTACATAAAAAATCCTTAAGCTATTGAAATGTCTTTCGATGTCACATGTGCGTTTTTTGAAACACCCATCAATTTCATTTTTGTACTGCATGCTTTTCTTGAGAATTCTTTTGTATGCATATAGAGTGTCCCATAATGGGCACTTGCATTAAGCACTCTTCTTTTGTTTCTCCTAGGCACTCACCTTGCATGAATAGATACTTAAATGCCTAGTGATCAACTCAAATAAGAGCGTATATCAAAGTCACTTTTTCCACCATCTTTTCTCCCTTTGGTCATCCAGATTTTAGAATCTATTATAAAAACTCTGTCCACTCTCCTCTTGTATAAATTCCTTCTACATGGTAACACAATAATAAAGAGGCTTACTACAAGTACTCAACATAAAAAGAATCAAATTTAGGACATGCAGGTTTCAGGTATGCTTTACAAGGAGTAGATTTTGGTTTCAAGGTCAGCAACAATGCTTCATCAAGGAGAGTGGGAACACGATGAAGAGGAAAATAAGGTCAACTGTAAAGCTAAAAGGTGCATTTCAAAGACCTCCAAGCTATGTAGAATCCCTACAGGACATCTACAATTCTACATTTCTTGTAAAGGGTACTAACAAGCTCCAAATACTTGAAGGAATTAGGCCAAGTAAAAAAAATAAATTCTATTTGACCAACTTGTTCAATATCATGATATTGGAATTTTGTGCCAAATTTGGGACTTTTCGTTGGCAAAGGATTGAATAGGTTGAAATAACACCATTGATGCCAATTTTACTCAAACGGACATAGAAGCATCACATAAGGCTAATAATCATATTTTACCTAAATGGACATGGGAGCATCACATAAGGCTAATAATCAGCATTTCAAAGACTTTAGATCCAAAAATTCTACAAAGGGGCCATTTTCAACCTTCAAATTTGCTTGTGATTTGTATGTGGCATAACTAACATGAAGAAAATTTTCAATAAGAAGAAACACAGTAATATACTTGAAAACCTGGCACCAAACTAGTCGGATAAAGACAACATCAACATGCCACAATGTCTTGGCTAGACACAACCAATTTCCAACACACTACTTAAAACCTTGACATTGTGTCACGGGATGATACAAGCTAGGAAAGGAGAAATGTTAGCTGATAAGCTAACATGTGCCACTGCAAGCAGGATTCCATAACTATACTTACTTTACAGCTATATTGTGAGATCTTATTAACTAAATTGGGGTTGATGGCTTTGGACTTGTAAATCATTTACACGTGGCACTTACTTTGCCAACTTTATGAGCCATATTGGTAAGAGGACCCGGATTCTTGTAATTTTAGCATAAGCTTTAAGAGATAATGAATTGAGGGCACACTTTGCTGTGTACTTTTGTCGTTCTCTTTGCTTGCACCTTCTTCATGCAAAGTCTATTATCAAATTTGAGAGTGACACCATGTTTCCAGGTGAAAGCACTATGGGTCAATGTAAGTCACTCATCGTATGTTTGTGTTTTGAGTGTGGCCCCTTCAATTCTATTTTTAGTCATAACATGTGATTTAAGTATCCATTTGTGAGTCCGAGGGTAGCTATGGATAGAATTCAATATTACAAAGCTATAGGGTGTAGTGGTTGCCAAAATCAACCTGCTAAAATCTGGGTCCAGTATCTTTTTTGCATATGGCAGTTGTTTGATGGATTCGAGGCTCTAAGTATGTCCAAAATGATTTTTTTCAATCATCATTTTGCAAGTTTGGTTGCAATCGGACACCGTTTGTTAGATGAAATGCATGACTTAGACTAATGGTTGTAGACTAGCTTTCAACGAGTTGGGTTTCCTTGAGATCAACACTTGATTCTAGCATGCTGTGACTCGGTTTTTTGAGAGTCTTGACACCCTCTTATAGCCGCCATGCACTAGTCGGGTGAGCTACATCCTTTGAATTGAAAAATTTGTGTGAGATTCTTACTATTACTGCAATAAGATTAGCGGAGTTGGGGAGTCCCATAACAAATTGCACGATTTATCGTTTGCTTCAAGAACATCCACAACAAGAACATACCACACCATTGAGAAAAGAAGAGTTAGAGATATGCTTGGAGTAGGGCGTAGGTCATTAATCAAGGCCATGATTGGTCATCTCAAGGTATCCATCTGTAACACCCTATCCTGAAGGCATGCTCACACTATGGAACAACAGAGATAGTGATGTGGAGGAGTCGCCTAAGGGACCTAAGATGCAAATTGTGACAATTGTTGGTTTTGCTCAACATGTCAACCTTTTTGTGTGTGTGGGGATTTTAGTTCTCTTTAAAAATTGCTACAAGAAGACAAATAATCCTAATATGAACGTGTACAATTATACTTAATTGATAGATTCAGATTTGTCAAAATCACAAATTTCAGCAAATACAAAATTAGACAGACTCTTCTAATTGATTTTGCAAGAAGACAATTTCTCATCCAACCAGCAGCCCACAGAAACAATCAATTGTGTTGAATGACTAACATTGAACATCTTTTTTTTTTTTGGGCGATACTCACTCAACTGAGTGAGCTAGAATAAATTTAAAACATAAAGTCATACATCAAATAGTACAACAGCTAAATAGGGTGCCACCCTTTTGTAGAAAACCCTACCTGTCGGTTCGAGGGCGGGGCCCAATGTCCCCATCACCACCTGATACCACCTGGGGTACCACCATGAGGTCACCACTACCACTGGAAAGCCTCATGCCCCAAACGAGTCACTAGGACCGGTCAATCAAAAACATTGAACATCTTATTGGTTTTTGTAGACATAATAAATATGATCTCACAAATTAGCATATATTGTATGATGCATAACCCACAAAACAAGTAATTTCTTTGAGAACCCGCTCCCTTGAAAGAAATTCAATGCCATTGCTTGGAGACAAAACGAACACCCTACCAAACTCAAACATCAAACTATTTGTGATGTTTGAGGACACAGTGGTGCCCTTCGATTCTTGTGTTTGATGAGCTGCAGCGTTTTTGCAAGCACACAGCCAGTCTCTCTCTCTCTCTCTCTCTCTCTCTCTCTCTATGATGAGCTGACGACGATAGCATTTCACTGTCTCTCTTCGTAGCCAGAGGATATTTGCAAGCAGTTCGATAATGTTTTCCTATATACATGGTGCCCGGACAATAAGCTAGAGATGTGGAGATGGAAAGGAAGAGCAGAGCTCAGATAAAACGAGAAAAAGCAGCTTAACAGCCAATCGAAAGTTGTGGAGGCATTGCAATAGGGCTCATGATGGCCTTGTGGAGGAAAAAAAAACATGTTTTGTCTTCCTGTGCATTGACCCGACTGACACAAGCGAGATTGCCTTGCAGCTGTGGGGTTGCATTAGAGAGAGAGAGAGAGAGAGAGAGAGAGAGAGATGGATGTGATGATGAGGCTCGTGAGTAGCATACGACAGAGAGAGCTAGGGGTTGGGGGGAGAGGAGCGACGGGGCTGGGCACCTACAGGAGGGAGAGATGACTTGGGTATGCAAGTGCAATGGACAAGGAGGAGGATAGCACCGTTGAAGGGTGGGATGGGAAGGAGAGAGGGAGGGAAGGAAGCCTCACCTAAGCGCTTGCCTTTGCACCAACATGTCCGTGTAGAAAGTGGCAAAGGTGGAGGGCATGGAGTGGGAATCCACTGTTTGAAGCTCGCTATGTCTGTGTGGTGCTAGAACAAGCGAGGGATTGAGGACTCCATGGTAGTACCTTTTTTTTTTCCCCCCTTTAAGGAGAGGGAGGGGGGGGGGGGGGGGTTGTTTGTTTGTTCTGATGAGGCGTGACAGTTTTCCTTTTGAACTCTTGATTCCAGAAGGAATCTCGCGTTCAAATTAATTAATGGAAATGCATAGATGGAATAGAGCAATTTGTTGTAGAGCACATTAGGATCAATGATAGTAAAAATTAATTGTCAATTTAAAAGGCTTTTTTTTTTACCTTGCTTATTAATAGTACAATTATAGAGAAAAAAGGTGTGTCACTCACCGCTCTACGCTCGCCTTCGTGGAGGATTCTTCATCACGAAGAAGAGGGAGCTATCGTCGTGCCGCGCTCAACCGTCTCGCTGCCACCGTGTCGTAGCAATGCTCGATCACACACACACACACACACACACACACATACACTCTCTCTCTCTCTCTCTCTCTCTCTCTCTCTCGCTCTCACACACACACACACACACACACACACACACACACACACACAAGGAGATGAAAAAGGAGATGGAGATTGAGCAAGAGCACTCTTCAATTGCACAAATGAGAAAATGAGTGATTTTAGGTTTAGGTGAATTTTATATGAGCTCGTCCATTCACACTTGGGCGTTGATGCTTAGCCAACTAACCCTTGAATGTTCCAGTTAGAGTGTGCCTCTCATCGGCGATCACTTTTACCCTTTTCCTATTGGATTGACAAGCCCAATCCCTGACTCAAAACAACGTAATGTTCGTGGATGTTTACTAGGCCAACGCTTATTTGCCAAGGTCAGTACCAAGCGATAGGTGGCGTTGGGCAGTCCCCAAGCGTCATATTCACCCAATATTGACTTCACTGTCGCATGTCATGTCTTTGACACCAAGGTCAACACCAAGTGATAAGGAGCGTTGGGCAGTACCCAAGCCTCATATTCGCCCAGTATTGACTCAATTTCCTCTTGCAATGACTTTAACACCAAGGTCAACACTAAGCGATAGGGAGCGTTGGGCAGTCCCTAAGCTTCCTATTTGCCCACTGCTGACTCCACTGACTAACTTGTCGGTTAACATGCCCCGCTTCTCCTGATGTAGATTCCGTCCTCATAATCTATTGTGTTGAAGCTCGTTCATGAAGGTGGAAGAGCATTTGAAATGAATGTCCTTAGCTTTCTTCAGTCACTGCAAAATCAAACAAAGTTGACACAGTAATTGCATTCTTATATACAATTAAAAAGCATATGCAGTTATAGGCAGACAAATTGATTGATAACAGAATAGAAAACCATTTTTCAGCAATAAACATCAAATTGTAATATAATCAACGCATAAACAATTGTAAAGGTCAAAAACTAAATAAGTCTAGGGTTGCTAATTTTAATGGTCGGAAGGCACTAGAGGTCAACTATTAATACCATGGGCAAGCTTCTCGATTTTCTCTGGTCAATTAAGCTGTTTAATCATGAGAGCCAAGTATTTCATGTCCGAGGACTGACTAGAGGCGAAGACCTTTTAATTAAGCTACTATAAAAGGAATTGCTCATGAAGTCATCGCCTGAGTGATTCCCTTTTCTTTGACCCCCTAAAGTCTTTTTTCATTGATTCACTTTTGATGTGTGTGCTTATTTTGTATGCCTTGCGTTTTTTTCTTTTCAAGGAAAAGCACCCACATTGGGAACCTCTAGGGCTCTAGTACCATAGGCGATACATGTGAGTGAAGTACCAAATCAAGCTGAGATTTCTCTTTCCGCTTAAGATTTTACATTGTGGTACTTCATTTTTTGTTTTTCTTGGTTCGTTTTCAACATTTTAATTTTGTAACTTTGGGGGGTCATATAACAATGTTACTCTCCCCAGGCTCATCACATTAGTAAACTCCGTTTATAATACTTAACTAAAGGTCAATAGGGACTAAGCCCACTAGAAAGCCCTAGTACATTGCACACAATGCTGCCTAAACCGGATTAAGAACCTAAGTAACCATTGATTATTAGGAAGGCATTTCCCATGGTATTAAGAGAAGACCTCTAACGTTTAGCTTGGTCAAACTAGCTTAGTCGGACCGCTTGATTTTTAAACCTAGACAAGTGATTATGACAAAAAATTACATTGAATTTAATGTTTGATACTAAGCAAATGCGCTGAATATTATGCTACCAATCACAATTAAAGCAGACAAACATGGATGCAAAAAAAAAAAGGGGCAATGCTAATGGACAAGAAACACCTGTTTGTGTTGATGATTGTGCTTGATTTGAAGAGTGAATGAGAGAAAGATTCCATGAAGATCCAAATCCTAACAACAGCAACACGTTCCTGTACACACTAGAAAACACAAAGAATAACTCTAGGAGGCACATCAATGGGAAGAGGTACCAACCCTTATTGAACACAATTAAACAACATAAGGAACCCTAACCTAATTATCTGCACTCCCCCTAGAGAGTCAAGGGAATAGGATATTGTAGAGATTGGGGGGAACCCTAAGGCTAAACCCCTATCCTCATCATCGAGAAAAACAAAGTCATCATCCGTAAAACCATATGTGCCATCCGTGTAATCATGCAAATCGTCTTTATCATTAGAGGCACCAATGTTTACTAAGAAGGTCACTAGACGTCTATAGTCATCTTGGTCAAAAGGGTAGGCTTGTGCAATGGGAGAAACTCTCTCTACTAAGTATGGATCAATCGTGGTCAAGAGACATATCAGCCATTCTAACTCGTCAAAATTCCTCTCACTAACTAGAGTATCTACCAAATCCCATTCACATGTAAGCACCGGAAAGACCATGTGAAACACTTGTGAAAAGTAATGAGGGTACCTTGCATTCAAGGCAGGAGTGGATGACTCTAGCGTACTAGCCATATCTGTACACATAGATAGATGATGGTTAGAGTGCAAATATTATAAGGGTCATATCCTTGTGCATAATGTGTTTTTATGATTTTGTGTTATGTATAGAACTCGTAGGTTTTCAGGTTTTTTTTTGGTGGCTCTTGCTCTTTTAATTTTTTATCTTGTTTTTGTGAGTATAAAGCTTTATATATACATTCCCTAAGATTGGATATTGAGAGGTCAGGGAGGAAGGTTGAGTGGGAAGCAAGTGAATAATGGATGTCAGCAAACACTCCCTCCTTCCTTGGGTAGATCATACCTTTTGGAATGATGTCGCCACCTTTTGAAACCAATTGTTCCAAGTTGTTATGGGTGAAGGATTTAGCCAATAGTTTTTGACCACTCTATGCGTTTCATCTAGTTGCAAGGGTGGTAAGGTACTCTCCCATGATCTTATTTGCAACATTGTTGTAGGTGGTGAACTTACAATGGGAGGTGCAAACTCTTTCTTGTTTGTATGGATATGTACAATGGTAGGTGCAGGTTGTGTTGAAGCTTCTATTTCCATATATGAACTACATGAAGAGCAAGAAGCTTCATTTGACTTCCATGTTCCTGAGCTAGGTGGAACAAATCGTTCTTTTTTCGGTACCCAAACTAGCTCGGGAGCAGGTGTGTAGCATTCCGCTATTTTTTTCTTTCCGCGATCGTCAATTCGTTTTGGAGATATAGGATTGGGCTCGCATGGTTCAGGTGATAGGTAAGAGCACAATTTACATTTTGGCACCTAGATTTGATCATTTCCTTCATAGTAGCCTTGGGCTTCCAATAGTTTTTTAAGAATCCAACTCAACATTTCTTGGGATGAGTGGGACATCTCTTACCAGGATCCTGTCTTTTAGCACTAGCTATGGTCTCTAAAGAAGCTTTAGGGACCCACTTGTATGTTTTCTTTGTTATATTAAGATGGGTTTTGTGTGTCTCAAGCTTTATTTCAACTACATCAGTTGAAGCTCTAGAGAGTTGGGCTATGGGGACATATGGTTCAACCTCTTGGACATGCAATGTTTTGGGTTTTATTTCCTTAAGAGGCAATATATCAGGGACTGTGGCTTGAGTGGCAGGGCTAAGAGTTGGTTTCTGCGTTGTGACACCCCCGGTCCCCCAATCACTAGTGTATTTGGTAGCTATCATCCATGTGCGTCCTAGTTTTATATTATGCTCCATAGTTCCAGCAGGCATGGCCAAAAAGTCTTGAGCTACAACCCCATTGTCATAACTAACAGAAGTGTGCCAGATTCAAAAAACCACAAAATTTTTCTTGTTGACACCCTTGACCTAGATAATACTCTCGGATAGAAGTGGCTTCCCTAAATGATGCCAAACTCCATAGGATAACAGATTATACTTAGCACCCATGTCCAATAAAGCATTATATAACACTTTTCCATAGGTGCTATTTAGTTCAATTGGATATCGTAGAGGTGGCTCAAATTCCAATGAATCATCATCAATGTCTTCAAAAAATGCTTCCGTGATTCCCAGATTAGCCTCTCGTTAGCGTCTAAGACGTTGTTGTCTTTCTCGAGTCTCAACTCTTGCTTGGATCTTTTTAAGCTTTGCCTGTTCTTTGGATGCTTTCTTTTCATTTATTCTAGCACGCACATTTGCTCGATATCGTCGCCTCTTATATCACTTACTCTTCTTGTCTAATTTTTGATAACGACTAGTCCCTAGTGAAGAGTCACTAGATGAATCGCTACTTGTGTCTTCTGCTCCCTTGGATAGATTGTCATCTAGGGTACCACTGGGCCCTGAATGGTTTGTCCCCACATTTGCACTAAACTCAGATTCTTCGTCCTTAGAGTCGATTTCAATTCATGATTTTGATTCCAAATCGTGTGGGCTATAGTCTTGTGAGACACTACTGGTTTCAATGCCAGTCAAACCTTCATTTTGTAGGTCATCAAAAGCTATATGCATTGCTTCGAGCATATGTAAGGGTAGAGTGGTGGAATTTCATCCCCCTCAGGTGTTACCTAGGTCGTCCCCTTGTTTCCCCAAGTGTCTATGGTTGGTGCTAAGTGGACCCAATCCACATTGTCTGACTTAGTCATCCCAGGTAGTACATCCATATAAGAAGAATCTTTCCCAACATCAGTGTCCATTTTATGTGTGTAACAATATTGCAATGGGGCTGAGTGAACAGTGGTGTCAGATCTATGATCAATTATAAACCTATTTCCTAGAGGATGTGCTCGACCAGTTACAAGATCCGCTCGAATGACAGAATCTTGGAACTGCAAGTAGACATGGTTTTTAGACCAGTCATGCACCATTTTTGCTTCCCTCATGAAAGGACGTCCTAAGATCATCTCAGATGCCATAGTGTGCTTGGAGAAATCCATAACAATGAAAGTATTTCTTATTTTATGTCCAAAGACCTTGATCTTGAGATCTTCTAGCATCCCAAGAGGTTTAACAATAGACCCATTGGCCATCTTTACTACTATGGTTGTGGTCCCAAGGTGAGGTCTTCCCATAGTTTCCTAAAAATTTTTAGTCACAATGCTAACCCCAACGCCACCATCAAGGATTCCCCTCACAGTTAATCCCTTGGTAGTGATTGGTATGGTTGCATTGGATTCATCTCCCTCAAAGTATTGTCCCAACTTGTTAAGAGGTATTTCTACAATAGGGTGCTCATCTAGGTTGGGTTGTGGATCTAAGTGTTCCTCCTCTATTGGTATCTCCCTAGCTCCATCCATCTGTGCAAATTGTGGTAGCCCGACCTTCAGTTCTCCATTAAGGAAATCTCAAAGAGCTAAGAATAGCTCAGGGTCTCCATATAGTTTGTACATGATGATGGTGGTTCTAAATTCTGAAGCCATGAAATCCATCAATTTGGAAATATTTAACGGCACCTTTTGGGCTTCAGTCCCTTGACGTGGGGAAAATGGGATCTCCATTTCTTCGATAGGGTCAGGTAGTCCCTCTGTAAACATTCTTTCCAACAAGAAGTGAGTACACCCACTTTCCCATGAACTTAAGTCACTTTCTTCTTGGATGACACTAGGTATGGCTAGGGGTCTATGGACTTTGTGAGGTTGTTGTTGCGTTGGTAATAATGTGTCTGTAATCTGGATCTGCCTAGGTGCTGGTTCTAGATCCCTTTGGGTATCTTCTACCAAACTCCTTAATTGCTTGACTCGCTCGATTTCCTCTGTAGGGTTTGGATAAGTTCTTATCTTCTTCTTAGATCCTGGCCATTGTGGCTCATGACGACCTTCCTTGTTGGTTTCTATCTTAGTGGCTGTTTTGATCTCCATGGTTTCACCTGAATCAAAATCCTCTTCAGCGTCATTCATATATACGGGGTCATCACCAATCCCTATGTTGGTCTTTGAGCTGGGGTTTGACTTGGCTGCTTTTTGCGATCTCCTCCTTTGTGTTTTCTTCTTCTTTTGATATTGGACATATGATGCAGTGTCTCTTTCTTCAAGAACATAATTTTGTTTTTGGAGCATCGATCATGTGAGTACGTTTACTGGTACCAGAGGTGTACTTTGTGATGGCTCCTCGGTAACCTCAATCAAGTTTAATGGCATGATCTTCTGCGTGCATTTGGATTATTCGAACATTGGGCAATCAAATGATTTATGCCACATCGATTACACATGATTATCAGCATTGTAGACGTGCTCGCTTGATTGGTTTTCATTAGTGTGGTGTTCTTTTGTAGCTTAATAGGACACTTTTATAGCTTAATAGGACACTCGGCCACACGATGTGGACCTCCACACTCATAGCATTAAAGAAATGGTCTCTTGGCAGTGTAATTGTTGATAGATAGGTTTTACTTGTGTCCAATAGTCCTCCATGTAGTATTGTGGACTTTCTTCAAGCGCATCAATCCCATAGGCAATATTAGGGTCTATATCTTTTTCACAGCCTTCCAAAAAAACAATAGATGACTCACATAAGTGATTCTCGGATGTGGTGGTTGCGGTCCTAGCACTGGAGATGGTAAGGGTGTTGTTTGAACAACATTTTGGGCCCTAGGGATCATGTGTTGTGATGTTTGTTCAAGAGATGGGGTCGGCATCAATGCAGGCACTCGAGGTGTGTCTGTCCATGCTAAGGTCGGTCTATTGGCCATCACGCGCTTAAATACTATGCAATCCTGAGCTTGATGACCATACCTCCCACTTGCATTGCAATTCCCATTGAATTTTACTCTAAAAGTAGGGCATTCACTGGTACTATGTGAACCATAGCATATTGAGTACCATTGTTGCTCCCTTCTTGGATACATATAATTGTTTTATGGAGCACGATTGTCTCTAATACTCTCTTGAATGGCCTTGGTAAGATCTGCTAAAGCCATCTCAAATATCTTTGGCTCCTTAGCAATAGGCTTTAGGGTCATTGGCTGATGCCCCGACGCTTGCGAGCTAGTAGATTTAGGCTCAATAGACACTCTTTCCCCTTGAATCATTAAATTATCCTCCAATTGGATCGCATTGGTGGTGATTGCTTCCCAAGTGGTGATACCTCTAATGACTAGGTCATTGTAGATATCCTCATGTCGTAATCCCTTAATAAATTTATCAAGCAATCGATTATTATTGAAGCGCTCATTTGAATTACAATGAGAATTCAAATGCTTCAAGCGACTAAAAGTCTCTCACTAACTCTCCTTCCTCTCGTTGGGCTTTTTGGAGTTGAGAGGCTACACCCCAAAGCACTCCCTCTTGTATGTATTCTTTTAAGAACAGTCTCCTAAGAGTAGGGTAAATTGTTTTTTCTTCCACCCTTAGGGTTCTATATCGATCCCCAGCCTTCCCACTTAAGGTTAGGGTTAAAGCATTACTCTTATGCAGGTCATTGTGTTCTCCTAAAGAATTGCATCCCCGTTTCCACTAAATTTTTGTGTGAGCTTGGCTATTTGTACTCCCTTACTTCTAGGTTCTCTATCAGGCGTGTTACACATATTCTCAGCAATAGATCAATCGATAGCTTGAGAAAATGTTGCCAAGTCACCTAAGGGAGTAGGCACTGTGGGTGAATCTGCTCCAGAGACTACATGTGGAGTAGGTATTGGCATTGTTCTTGGCGCATAGGATGTCCTTGAGTTCCAAGTTTGGTACGAAGTTGTGTCATGTGGTGGCCCAAAGTTCATATGTGTGGCCCTAGGCATAGGAGATGTCAGATGTGACATGCTAAAGCTAGCCGATATGGTCCCATTAAAATAAGAGCTTGGATGTTGTGGTTTTGGAGCATAAGTTGTTGAAACAATGGGAGGGGTAGGAGCTACACGAGTACGAGGACCCATAGGTGTATACGATTGGTACACACTTGTAGGTACTGTTGTAGGCATTGAGCTACCATGTAGCTGTGATTTACTAACAAATGAGGTCCATGGCGTGTTTCTTGGCATGCCCATCATTGAGGTAGGTACGGTAGCCGTGGATTCATCAAGGGAACAATGAGCTAGACTTGGAAAGGTAAAGCTATCACTTGTGGACTCAGATTGCACTAATTAAGACCCCTGGCAAAACAAAGTGTGGAGGATCCATCAGACTTACCGATGGAGTCTCCATTTGCGATAAAGGCTGGTTGTTTAGCCTTCCCTGTATCCAAGAATCTCATGAGACCAGTTGAAGGCATGTCGATCCCCTTGTTGTGTCTCTAGCTCAATAACCCTATGGATGACCTCACAAACTCTTTGTTGTTGATTCTCTACATTAGTAACACTCATTGTGGATTGTAGGACATCTAACCAACCCACATGATAGGTGTGACCTGTGTATAGGTTGGTTAGAGTCTCCATTTGTAGTTCATACTCCCAGTCCTCATTTAAGAACGCTCCATCTAGGATTGAGGTGCTAGGGTGTCTTTTGAACTAGATGCAATATGGCTCTCTATGGGTTGACCCTTCGTGGTCACTAATTCAAGAGCACTCGATTGCTCTCCTAGCAAGGATATTGACATAGGTGCTTTCACTTTTAACTCTCTTCATTGCTCCACCTTGCGTAAGCTCTCGATTTCCTTTTCCCTAGCCGCAATGAATCGCTCAACCTCTTGCACTTTGGCAAGGCTTCTACCATCAGGTAATATAACCTCGGATGGGAATAGCTCTGAAGAGTCAGGGGGTGCAGTGAATGGAGTACTCAGGTGCACACTCTCTAAGAGCATGGGGTCTACATTGGTCATGAATGGAAAATTTACTTCCCCACCTCCCTCATTTACATCGTTAGCTCCATGTTCGGAGCGAGTGGCTCTACTAAAGGTTTCCTTCAAGTGGCTAAGCACGCTCGGCTCGGATTGTGGGCCCATGGCATGCATATCTTGGCTTGAGCTATGAAGATTAGGCATTGAATACCCTCCATGACGTCGTAGTCAAGGGAAGAGTCACTGGACGGAATATGCGGGTCCTGAGTGGTACTACCTTGGTTCCCCACTGAGGGCCCGTAACCTAAGGTAGGTGGGTATTGAGAACCCACGTAAGTCAAAGTGCTCGCTAGTAGCTTGGTCTCTAGTACACAAACAAAGCGCAAATGCATGTGCCCTTGGCACCCTACAAGCATCAGCGAATTCTCTCGAAGGTTAACCGCTTGATTTTTTGGGCGTTTTGCACCCTGTTTTCACTCGTTTTTTGATGTTTTTAAATGTCTTTTAATGATCGATTTTTGGATTAGAGCGTGCGATAGCTCAAAACGAGCGTATCGCTCAGGGGATCGTGGTGTGATTTGCAGCACAGCGTTCGATTACCTGAAGCTCCGTTGGTCCTCAAAAGGGTCGATTTTTACTCAGGCGTGAGGCTAGAATAACTAATTCTAAAGGGTGACTAAAGACTGAGCCTGAGCGTGGGCTTGGGCTTTGGCCTGGGGAATATTCTCGATCCCGGTCCTATCTTTAAAAATTATATATATATATTTTGGATAAGGTCGCCGCGGTCTTGACACGCGTGCGAGTACACACACACCTAACCTACCTACTTGCAACTAATAGAGCTACTATTACGCACTAACACAGTACTACAACAACTAAGTAACTAAAAAATCTACTTACTGTACCTTACAGATCTAGCATTATGCCAAAAATGTGATCATCTATTGCACATGTCAAAGCAAGGGATTTGTCGTATACTGTGTGTGCGAGCCACAAATGGCTGCAAGAACACAACCAGACTAATCTAGCAAGCTCAAGAGAGCAAGGGTGTGTCACTCACCGCCTTGCGCTCACCTTCGTGGAGGATTCCTTGCCACAAAGAAGAGGGACTACCGCCATGCCGCGCTCAACCACCTCGCCGCCGCCGCCCTGCCGTTGCAATGCTTGATCACTCTCTCTCTCTCTCTCTCACGCACACACACACACACACACACACACACACACACACACACACACACACACACACACACACACACACACACACACACACACACACACACACAAGGAGATGGAGATGGAGCAAGAGCACTCTTCAATTTCACAAATGAGAGAATGAGGGATTTTTAGGTTTAGGTGACTTTTATATGAGCTCGCCTATTCACACTTGGGTGCCCATGCTTAGCCAACTAACCCTTGAATGTTCCAGTTAGAGTGTGCCTCTCATCGGCGATCACTCTTACCCTTTTCCTATTGGACCGACAAGCTCGGTCCCTGACTCAAAACAATGCAATGTCTGTGGATGTTTACTAGGACGACGCCTATTTGCCAAGGTCAGTACCAAGTGATAGGTGGCGTTGGGCAGTCCCCAAGGCTCATATTTACCCAGTATTGACTTCACTATCGCATGTCATGTCTTTGACACCAAGGTCAACACCAAGGGATAAGGAGCGTTGGGCTTTACCCAAGCCTCATATTTGCCTTGTATTGACTCAACTGCCTCATATTTGCCCTGTATTGACTCAACTGCCTCTTGTAATGACTTTACCACCAAGGTCAACACCAAGCGATACGGAGCATTGGGTAGTCCCCAAGCTTCCTATTCACCCAGTGCTGACTCCACTGTTGGACTTGTCGGTTAACAAACAACTAAAGTAATCTGCTTTATAAGTGGTTGAAACTTCTATGTCAATAAAGCTTTAGAAAATAAAATATTTTAACATTAAATTGATGTCCAAAGAAAAATTCTTTGTGTGTATGTGTGTGTGTGCACACGTGCACGTGCGTACACGCTCTCTTTGTCCCCCCTCCCCCCTCCACACACACACACACACACACACACACACACACTCTCATAATATATTTAACTTTCATGTGTGACACCCATTCAAAATGGTATGTATATACAGAAAAGTACATAAAACATCATATTAGAGAGTTTGAGATTTTAGAGCCAATTTGGGAATCACCAATGTCTTGAAGATTTGGTCATATGGACAAATCTCAGATTGTATTTTAAAACCAAAGCCTTCCACAAGGTAGTACTTGAAAAGATCTTTTGAGCCATGCTCTCAAAACTTTGGCTAAGATTTGTCCAAGCCCATCATAGAAATGCAAAGGCTGCCTCTAGATACTATTTCTTGTCCATCGCTCAACAAAAAACGACATCCCTAGGGGTTCAAAATATTGTGCTATCACCCACATATAAAAATAAAGACAAAGGATGGCAACAAATCTTCAACATCTTATGCAAGTTTTTCAAATCCCAAGCACGGACATGTGGACAGAGGAAAGAACCTCCGCTAGATATGCCCAAAACCCCCTTTCTCTATGATAATATCTTTGAGGTTCTTCAGGATGCCAACATGGAAAATCTCATGTTAGCTACGGGGAATGGGAAAGGACCAATGGAAGAGGATAGCAAGAAAGAGGGCATGGAGACAGATTTCCTAGAGGTGAAGGAGTTCATACCCCTTTCTTAGTAGTGGAAGAAAAACTATCCAACCATGGAACATGAAGGGACTTCAAACCCAAAAGAAGGGCTCCCTCTTCTGAGAAGATGTTAGAAAAGCTAAGGAAATCAATTGTTGGGCCATCCAAGAGCATCACCTTGATGCTTCAAGAAAAATAAAGCAAGAAATGGGAAAGAAGATAGTCTTCTATTGAAGGCACTGATGGGAACAATGGTGTCCTCTCTATTGTGGTCAGGGATCTAGAGCCAAAGGTGGTGTTCAATCATCCATCCCGGGAGAGATCTAGGAGTAAAGGCCAAGTGGGTAGATCAACATTTTTCCATTATCAACATCTATGGAACCTGCTTGACGAAGGAAAGAGCAAAATTGTGGGAGCACTTGAAAGAAATCCCTACTGAAGGGGAATGGGTCCTTGTTGGAGACTTTAATATGGTGGAGAAGATAAAGGACATAATAGGATCTTCAAACACGTTAGTTGGCTCTAAAAAGACAAATGGCTAAGTCTATGCGAGAAGTGGGCATTAATGGACATGTGGGAGGTGGGCGTTGGGTTCAAGCCCTTGTTGGCATCGTCTACCCATGGGAACACACTCCTATAAACATGCAATTAACTTCCCAGTTTGCATGGCAAGTCTCCTTCTATATATTGAAGGATTTTTTAGTGAATACAAAATACAATATAGCGAGCTGTTTTTACTTCTTGTCGTGGTGCTCTCTCTCTCTCTCTCTCTCTCTCTCTCTCTCTCTCTTTCATCTCCTCTCTTGCTTCTCCACTCTCTCTCTTGATGCCATGGCCTACCCACCACAATGGCATCCTCCATAGGCCCTAGGCCCTACAAGTGGTATTTGAGCCCAGGTGCTCTCTCGGCAAGGCGAGCCTAGCCCAAGCGCTGTCGCTTGCATTTTGAAAATGCTATCATCACTGGACCTAGGCACAGTCGGCATAGCCCCAACACCTACAAGTCATATCAGAGCCCAATCGGGTAAGGGCACAACATTTTGATAGGCAATTGCTACAGGTGGACATGCCAAGGGCTCTAGAAACTATGTAGACATGGCGCTCTGAAACGTCGTTTGGCAGTCAACATCGATAGAAGGACGGCACGTCAAGGAATTTTTCGCCAAGACATGTTTTTTGACAACATCTCAAAATGCCGATGTAGAGGTAGTCTTAGGTGGAGAATTGCAAGCGACTTGCGGTGAAGAAAAGCATTCTACAACGCTGCAAGGCAGTTTCTGTAGGTGGTGCAGTAGGCATAAAGGATTTTGTCAAGCGTTCTAAAATGCTCTCTCAGAGCACTGGCCACAAGAAAGTTTTTGTATCATTCTAATATGCCATCATAGTTGCAGAGTTTGCTAATGATAATACAACAAGGAATTGGTGATTTTTGCTTTCATTCCAAAATGTTCTCTCCGAGTGGTGACAAAGATGATCATCTCGAGGACCGTTAAGCAACACTTACAACAAGAGAATATTTTTTCCAAGATTTTCAAAATTCCACTATAAATTGACAATTTTTGGATGAGCTTAATGGAATCTGCTGACAATAGGAAGTCCATAAGCTCTTACAACATATTAAAGTGCTCCTACAACATGAAGGATCTTTTGAAGGTAGTTGATACATCTGTAAAGAATGGGTCCATTAACTATCAGAATTTGGATAGTGATGCCAAAGAAGAGCAAAAGGGTGCCTCCAAAATCAAAGTGGTAGAAAGAAGGTGAGTGGTGATTTTTTTTGACGTTTTGCTTCGAGCACTCGGTACATCAACAAAGAGTACAAAAATTATTTTTTCCCTTTCGGGTCATAGGTTTATTATGGTTTGTCTTTTGTCAACACAATCATCATATATTTTTCTATCAAAGCCTTGTTTAAGATTATTAATCGTCAGTTATCATCATTCCAAAATTATCATCATGCCAAAATTTTGTAAAGGGTTATAGCCACTACCACACATACAAAGTGGTAAGACCTCCCAAAAAATATTAGATTTTGTTCATGTCCTATTTTGTTCCATTTTTCATGAGGTTATTAGATACACCTTAAACCCAAGGTTTGGTAGTGAACCAAAAAATCCATTTGTGGGTAGCTTCACAACATCACGAGATTATGGGTATACCAAAACCCTTGGTTGTGAGAACCTAAAACTCATGATTCACAAGTACAAAAGAAACTTGAGATATCATGAGAGTGGTATCTAGTTCGGGCTTGAGGGGGGGATTGTTGGGTTCAAGACCTTGTCGGTATCGTCTACCCATGGGAGAAGTCTCCTTCTATATATTGTAAGGAGTTTTTAGTGAATACACAATACAATATAGCGAGTTGTTTTTACTTCGTGTCGTGTTGCTCTCTCTCTCTCTCTCTCTCTCTCTCTCGCTCGTTCAACAAGCTTTGTAAAGATGTGGATTCAGCAAGCCCCGTGGCTTGGGATATCTTCATTGAGAATATTCAAAAGCAATCAAAATTGCAGGTCCTACAAGCAAGAAATACAACAAGGAGTGCCCAAAGAAACTTGTTGATGAAGTAGAGCTACTAACCTCCAAAAAACACGAAGGGCCAGCCTCTAAATTTGAGCATAAAAAGTGGCTACAAGCCAAATATGATGTGACTAAAAAACAACTCGAGGAGGTGAAGAATGTTAGGAAATAGGATGTAGCTAAATAGATATTTCAGTAGCTGACTTAATGGAGAGAGAAAATTTTCACACACGAGAGATTATAGAGTAGAGAGAGAGAGAGAGAGAGAGAGAGAGAGAGAGAGAGAGAGAGAGAGAGAGAGCACAATATACGTGGTTCATCCAATGTGGGCTACATCCACAGGAAACCAGCCACGCAATGGCTTTAGTACTTCAAACAAGAATTAGGTTACAAAGGGATTGTACCCTTAATAGAGCTCTTGGCTTGCTTCGCTCTCACCACCTCACACCCACCTTGTTGCATCTACTTCACACTTCAAAATGTTTGTAGAAAAGGCCTCCTTTTATAGGCTAAAAGAACTGCCCTCTCTCATGAGAGGCAACTGTGTGTGACCGCCCTTGTATAGACAAGTCCAAGTTGGACTTTCCAATCCGCCCATGTATGGCCACCCTTTAGAAGACAAGTCCATCTTGAATTTGGCCACCAACCACTATCCATTGACTTTCATCCACCGACCACTGGCCATTGACTATTGTCCACCGGCCAATCGGCCAACCGATCGGCTGTTTTTTGATCACATTTTGAACATCGTCCGGTTATAATATTTCGACAAAAAGGAATATTTTGGCGAGACTGGCCATCGAAATTTTGGTTTTCCGGCGAGTAATTTTCTTCACGCATGATGGATTCTCCTAATAACAGGGGCCTTACATATGTGCGTTTTAATACTGAAAATTACAAGGGGTAAATCAGGCTCCTCTCTTAACAAAGAAGGCCAGAACATTATCTAGAGAAACCTTTCTTCAACTACAGGAGGCTAATCAAGCACACTTCTTTAGGGACCTAAAAGTCGAGAGAAAATGAGGCATTTTCTACTCGCTCATAGATGGGGAAGGGAAGAATGCTAAGGAAACAAACAAAATGGCTCAATTGATACTCGATCACTTACACCAAATCATTGG
The DNA here is from genome assembly GCF_014529385.1 of Adiantum capillus-veneris. Lineage (NCBI taxonomy): Eukaryota > Viridiplantae > Streptophyta > Polypodiopsida > Polypodiales > Pteridaceae > Adiantum > Adiantum capillus-veneris. The sequence continues at coordinate 28,264,018 of NC_140933.1, read as the reverse complement.
TCAGCCTAAGGCCTTCCCTAAAAATGGATGAAGTTAGAAATACTCTTCTTGGGACTGTTAAAAAAATAGTATCCCACTCAGATGCCAACCTTTTGGAGAAGGCATTCATTGAGGAGGAATGTTCTCTCATGATGCAAGAATTAGGACAGGAGAAGTCCCCTAGGTGGGATGGATTAATTACTCAAATTTCAAAGAATTTTGGGATGATCTTAAGTCCCCAAACATGCAGACAGCGAACTAAACCATGGTCTATGGAGTCCTTGAGTCCTTGACTCAAGCATAAAAATGGCCCTCATCAAGCCTATCCCCAAACAAATTTGTTGCCCCCAATTGAAACATTGGTGTCCCATAACTATGATGTCAGTGGCTTATAAAATTATTTCAAAAATTTCTACCCTCAGGCTCTTGCCCCTCCTAGAAAAATCCATTACTCCCCACCAACATGGATTTATCAAGAGAAGATCAATCTATGATAAAATTCTGGCAGAATCTGGTCTTCAAAGCTTTGGAAATTTGGGTATACCCATCTTCAATCTGAGAAGACATACTCCAAAACCATTGCTCAGCGTTGCCTCTAAGGCATAGCAATAGAAAATCCCCTTTTTCAATGTCATCCCTTTTACCAAGGATACGACAAACCATTCTAAAATCAGCAAGAAAATCATCAACATCTTCTTCTAGATTTCCAAAGAAGATTGGGATATCATCAAAGGTATAGCGTGTCATAGTCTCTCAATGCTAGAACCACACAAAGATTAGTTCCAAACAATCATTTTCTCTCATGACATCAACTAACTACACAAAGTTTTGAAAGGTCTTTCAACATGAATTCTAGATTCTTATGTGAAAATGTTTTTTTCCTTTCTTATGTTATGCTAATCCAAACCATATTCTAGATCAATTTTTGTTGCAAGGTTGTCAGCCACTTGGGAGCCCCTTTGGGGGTGGACATTACCCACAAGAAAAGATTCATATGGGTCTTGGATAAGGTAAGAAGAAAGATGTGGAGGTGGAATATGTGATTCTCCACTTCCCAAGCAAAGTCAAAGTTATCAATGTATTTATGCTCCCATACATAGCCTTCAATGGCCCACTACTTAAGGTATCAAGATGTGGAGGTGGAATATATGTTTCTCCACTTTCAAAGTAGAGTGAATTTTATTAATGTGTTTATGCTCCCATACATAGCCTTCAATGGTCTTGGATAAGGTAAGCAAGATGCGGAGGTGGAATATGTGCTTCTCCACTTCCCAAGCATATTGAAATTTATCAATATTTTATGCTCCCATACATAGCCTTCAATGGCCCACTGCTTAAGTTAGCCAAATGCAACTAAAAAAAATTCTTGAAACTGGATAAAATGTTTTTATGGAAAAACAAAACCAAAGATTCAACAAAACGAGCAGTGGGCTAAAACAAAACCAAAGACTCAACACACGAGCAGTGGGCTAGATGGGAGGCCGTTGCAAGACGAGTAGAGCAAGGTGTTGTCGAGATCCTTGACCCTAGTATTCAAGCGGAGGCCGAGTGTGTCAAGTTTGTGGTAGCAATCACAAAGCAAGACCACGTATGGGCTATTATGACAAAGGATATGATGGACAATGCTAAACTGTGATCTCAAGGTGGCCAGTTGAAAGGGCTTGAGGTGCACAATAAGTTGCTTGCACCCCAGTGGTTTGGCATGAGACTTGGGGGCACAATGGGCAAGCTAGTTTGGAAATGGGGAGAGATAACAAGGTATTCTCACGACTCTATATCTCACTGGTTCCCTTGGCTATCTAAGGTGGGAAGCATCCTACTGAACCCATTTTGGAGGGAGGTTTCCAGAAAGATAAATAACATAGGACTATGATGACTGGACCATGTTTGGGACATCAACATTCCTTTCCTTTCCTTTCCAATAGAAGTTGGAAAGGAACATATCGACTGTTTACTATTTCACCTCAATGGGACTAAAAAAATGCTGGTAAATAGAGCCTTGGATGGGTAGACAAGTGTTGTTTGCCTACTTGCGAGTCCAAGTTTGAGCAAAAATCATGGAGATGGCCTAAGAACATACATTTCCTTAAACCACAAATCAAAGATGTTTACAACACCCTAATGGTCTCAATGGATTGGTTCCATTGGTTCTCCCCCCTGAACAAGCAGTGGGGTGAGCAATGGTTAGAATCAAGATGAATGTTGATCACAAAGAGCATCTAGTGCCCACAGTGGCTACATGGGATGAATTTATTTTAATGGAAGGTTCTATGGGTATCCTTGCAGATTTGTGTGAAGGTTTTGGCCAGAGGTATTTGTACAGATTGATGCTCACAATGTAGAATGGCTAGTGAGGACCTCCTTCACTGATTCAAGGAGTGCTAGGCAACCTCTGGTATAGCAGGGAAGATTTGCAAATGGATTCAATAGACTTGGAAGATAGGGTTCTTCAAGAGCTATCTCTTCCTCAGGGGGAAGGTGCTTAAAATTCAAGTGCGACTTATTTGTATGCAAATTGTTAGATTCTACTACTTCAAACATGGATGGAAGGCAAAGAACTATCGGGTCTTTGAGAATGCCCTAGAAACAGCTAGGTTCATGGAGATCATACAAGAAAGTAGGGAAGCGATTATCGCCACTAGGAAACAAAAGAAATTTGAGCAAAAAAGGGCAATTTACACCCCAATGACTAGCTTTCATGTTTAAGCGTACGGGTTCTTGCTCATGTCAAGGGTTGTTCCCTGTTCAGTCAATCTTTTCTTTTTATTGCCGTGGGGTAGCTCCCCTATCAGAGCCGATGTATTGCCAATGTGTCTGTGGTTTTTGGGAGATGTCATGGCTTAGTACAAGCATGGCTTGTGATTATTTACATGTTTAGTGATGATCTTGCAGATCATACCATTTTCCTTTTCCACCAAACCGTTGCATAGTGGGTAGTAGGGAGTTGAGTGTTGTCGTGAGATACCCAGCTTCTCTATTAACTCTCCTACCAGGTCTCCTCTAAAACCTGGTCCCCTGTCAAAAATTATTTCAAGAGAAGTGCCATAACGGCAACATATGTTTTCAAATACAAACTTAGCCACTTCCTTAGCTGTAATCCGGGTGGTAGCAACTGATTTAGCCCACCTCATCATGTAGTCCACACCCATGATGATATACATTTTAATATGATTGGCTCCTTGGCAAAGGCCCAATGGCATCCTTTTCCCATTTCTCAAATGGTCCATAAGAGATTATAGGAGTTTGTGGCTTGTATGTGATTCTCTTATCACCAACCTTTTGACACTCTTTGCATATTTTGCACCAGTGATGCACATCTCTCTGTAAACTAGGCCACACAAACCCGACTTGTAGAGCCTTCCTAGTGGTGATGTCAAGTGCAAAGTTCCCTCCACAAACACCATCACGGCAACTTGAAATTATTTTTGTGATCTCTCTAAAGAGAGGTACACGCCTAAGAATTTGATCCTTACCCTTGCAATAGAGGTCATCATTGATAAGGAGGTATTTTGTTGCCTTGAGCACAAGCCATTGCTTTTGTTCCTTAATAAGATCTTTAGGACACTCTCCTGTGTCCAAGAAAATCGAATGGTTTCAACTCCATCAAGAGTTTTGACACAAATGGTACCTTGTGGGGTGATTTTGCATACTCTACAGGGTCCTTTTCCGGCATATTTCAACTTTTTCTTCTCGTTACGCACTCCATACATAAGGACTTTATCACCAACATTGATATCTTTGTTCTTTAGATGACGGTCAAACCATTTCTTTCTCCTATCTTTCTCCACAAGTGCGTTTTGTAGAGCCAATTACATTTCTTCGTCTAACCTCTCAAGGAAATATAAACGCTCAACTACAGGGTTACCATCCCAACCTTCTTGTGAAGCTACCGGTAGACTAGGAATTACAAACTCCCTAGCTAGAACATCTACTTCTTGATTTTTTGCTCGAGGGACATGATGTGATTGTACAACTTGAAACTTCTCTAAAAGTTTTCTAACTTGGTACAAATGGCCCAGCAAGCTATGATTTTTGCTAGCCCAAGTTCCTTGTATTTGTTCTATTAAAAGCATTTCATCATCAAATACATCTAACTGCTGAATACCTTGTGTCACACACGACTCTAACCCAAGAGTTAAGGCTGCATATTCTGACTCATTGCTAGAGTGGGAATCCAAGAGATGCCCGACAGAGAGTACATTTTCCCCTTGCTCGTTGAAGATGACGATGCCTACTACAACTTTTTCCACTATCCTCTTATAGGATCCATCAAAGAAAAGAGAGTGAGCCCTCTCTATCTTAGGGACTTCCAACACATGTGTCGCTTCTTTGTCACTTGTCTTGATCTTCAACTTCTTTTCATAGTGTTGATGACTGAGAATGCCTCCTAGAATGGCTCTTGTGGAGCTCTCCACTTGCATTGTGTAGACAGACTCTTGCAACCTTGTGAGCCATTTGGAAATCCTAGAAGAAACATCCATCTGCTGCATTACATAAGGAAATACTTTTGTCATTGTTAAGATTATGAATGGTCTAAATTATAAATAAGAGAAAAATTTGGTGGTAGCAAACATTAATGCAAGCACCATGTGCTCGACTACCGTGTATCCCTTTTTTGATGGAGTCATCATGCGACTAGAGAAGTAGATATGACGCATGAAAGAAGTTTGAGGATCCTTTTGCATCAAAACCACCCCAAGTGTGTCATTGCCCACGATGGGGTTTACATAAAACAGCTCTTCCCACTTTGGAGGTGCAATGGTGGAAAGTGAGGCTAGAATTTGTTTTACCTTATTGAACTGTTGTTCATTTTCTTCAGTCCAAGTGAAGATCTCTTGATGGGTATCTTGTTGTAAAGGGAGAACCACTTGAGAAAGCACGTGAATGGACCTACTCAAACACCTCACCTTTTGAAGAAAAGAGACCAACTGCTTTGTTGTGGAGGGAGAGGTCAAAGTCACCAAGGCTTGAACCTTGCTTGGGTCAGCTTCAATGCCCTTGGTAGAGATCACATGGCCAAGAAGAGTAACCTTGCTTTCACCAATGTGGCATTTCTCCATGTTGAGTTGGCCACCCAAAGCGTGCAGCCTAGCTACACCTTCATAGACTTTCTCCAAATGAAGAGAGCGGGAGCTATAGATACAAAAGTCATCAATAAAAGTAATTGATTTTCCAAAGATTGGCTGAAAAGAAAGAGCTTCTGCACTACATGTTTACTTCCCTCCTTGAGTGTAATGTGATATTGAACTACTGTGATGTTAGTGATTTGATCATATTCATCAATGAACAATGTGGTAAAATTACTTAGCATCAAAATATAATCTTCATGCTCCTTCCCACACAACTCACTAGAGATCATTCAATGTAGCTTACTTGCTTCTACCAGAGGTTGTATACTTGGTGTCTCCCCTTGGTTTGATGATGATACATCAGGTTGATCCATCCTCTTAGGGTCCTTGAGAACGACCCCCATCACCTCAATGCTACTTTCACTTCAGTCATCACTGTTGACTCCTCCTCTGAAGTGATTGAAGACTCACTACTAGAAAACTCATCCCCAGAGGTTTCTAGATCCAAGTCATATTGCCGACCTGTCTTCATGTCATAAAGTATTGGATTCCCTTTGGCATCCTTCATTTGGATTATGCCGGTGTCCCAGTCTTACTTAGCTCTCATAGCCATAAGTCAAGGCCTCCCTAGAATGATAGGATAGCCCTCCCCTTTGTGTGGCATGACAAAAATGTCCACTTCTACGTCGGTGTTGAATGCCTTTATCCTAAATTCATTTATAACACCAACACATTCAACTTTTACATTAATTCCCATTTTGGCTCGGCAAGGTGCCTACCTACTCACCTCTAAACCCAAACAGTGCATATTTTTTTCACTCATGACGCATATTTGTGCGCCACCATCGATGTAGAGATTGGAGATGTGCTGCCCTTTGATGTGAGCATCCATCACTGGTAGTATGACATCTAGAGTCCTCCCAAAGATAGCCCCAACTATCTTTGGCTTTGGTCATCTTGTGCTAACCATCTTTGTCCATTGTCTCCTCACCCTAGGCACTAGGTGGAGTAACTGGGGCCAAGTGATTTTTGGGCCTTGCACAGAAACATCTTGAACCAAATCATATTGTTTGGAAAATTCACCCAAAGAGAAATCTACAATGTCAATTTTACGTCGTGACTTGGATGAATTTTTTCTAGATTCCCATTTATGTTTCATCTTTTCTTCCTTTTTGGAAGATTCACCATGCCTAGCGTGCTTTACCCCCATGGCATCTACCCCTTTAACCTTGGTCTTACCTTTTGCCACTCCCTTGATATCTTCCTCCACTTTCTCCTTTCCCTTACCTTCAAGACTAATGACACTTACTGCCTAGTTATTACTGATGACTGATGGTGGGGGTAAGGGTGGAATGAGAGGTTGTGGTGGTGGTGGATATGGTTGAACGGGTGGTTGTAGGATTTGCATAGGTGGTGCTTGTTGTGGTGCCCTCGGTGGTGGTGGTCTTGCTCTTGGTGGTGAAACCTGGTTTTGTTTGGCTCCTCTATTAAAATTTTGCCTCCTTCGGTGTGGGTAGTAATACATGCCATGGCCATCTTCCCCTCATTTATAGTAGTGATATTCTTGGTTTTGCCTTCGTTGTCCTCTCCCTTGCTCTTGATTGCAATTGTTTGCATGCTTTTGTTGAACCAAATGCACAGATAGATTATCAAGTTGAGTAGTGATGCGACTCAATAGGTCTTACTGCTCTTCTGATGCCTCTTGTGGTTGGGTTCTCTGAGTGGCTGTTGCAGTTGCTGGGGTTAGTCAGATTGAGATCGATTATTTTGACTCATTGACTCTTGCTTGCATGTGCAACTTCTTGTCTTTAAGGTGGGCTACTTCCACTGCCAACTCATACGTTTCAAGGAATCTCCCCTTCACCTTCTCTTTAAGCGGCGACCACATGCTAGCAATGAAACGGTCCTTCTTCACAAAATTAGGCACTCCTTTACCTTCCTCCAGTGAGGCAACCCATCGCTCCCACAAATCCACAAACTTGGATTTGTAAGTGGCATACTCTAGCAGACCTCCCTGCTTTAACTCTGTCAACAACTGTCCTAAAGTTTTTGAGGTTGTGACTCTACCAAACCTCTTCACAAATGCAACACGTACTAAGTCCCGTGCATCCTTGGTAGCTTGAGGCAAATAATTATACCAAGACTTGGCCTCTACTTTCATCAGTAGAGAAACAATTTGTAGCCCATGAGGCATCGTCATCATTGTTGGAAACCACACAACCGATGTCAAAGTTATCCAAAAAATTGGTGGTGATGTCTTCTCCCTCTTTGCCAATGATTGTAGGAAAAGAGACACTTGCCATGGTAGTAAATCAATGAGCAGACAATCACAAAATCCTTTTTTTTTTGTTTTTTTAAGAATGACTAAGTGATTCATAAAGGTTTATACATTGGTGGAAAACTTGAGCAGGAGCTAAGAAGAGCACAAGGCTAGGATTAAATAAAGCTGCTTACATCAAAAGAGTGGTAGTAATCAAGAATGGGCAAGATGATGATATGTGGGGATCTAAGGATTTCATCAAGCATCTCTGCTCAAATAGGAAAACAATCTTTTGCTGGTAAAATATCTTTCTATCAATGTACACGTCTACATGCATGTGTTGCAAGAAATGAAAAGGAAAGAATTTGGGACTATTGTTATTATCCATGTTGGGTGTAGGGCCCAAGGCTTTGAAGACTAGAGCTGCATACATTAAGTGTTCACAAGGTGGCACCTTCACCACATGCCTCTCTCTACCTCTTGTTGAAGTCCACATAATCCTCCATATTGAGAAGATTATACCTTAATCGGCTTTCCATTTTGCATGCGGCGATGATGCTTGGGTGGTCGTACTTGACTTAATCTTTCTAGGCCTAGAGAGAGCGTAGGTCCACTTGCTTCCACCAAATGATTTAGGCTTTGTGGTTGATGTAGTTGACGAATCTTCTCTAACCGTTGGAGAGAAAACACTTGGTGCTACACAAAATCTGACTGATGTGAGAGTGCTGATGCGATTCTCAAAAGCAAAACTCACCATTCTTTGTTCACCTCCTCTTTCGGTACTCATTGACAAAATGCTTTGGTTGACAGCAGTAATGACATTTCGTAGCCCTCCCTCTTGATTCTCTTGATTTGCGATTAGCACTAGCAATGCAAGATGGGAGCTTACCTCTTGGATATCAACGGTGCTACAACCTGGCAGTAGCACTTTGGTGAAGTCCTTGAGTGCTTCTATAGTCTCCTCTTCTTCAGTCCTCCAATTTGAAAAATCTTGTAGTCACTTGTCTATGATTGATGGCATGCATCACTACTCTTTTTGACTGAAGTTCTTCACAAAGCTCTCCTCAGTGGGGGCACCAAATGAGAGGCGGAGGTGCAAAACAGACTGGGTGGCCTCTATACCAAGACTATGCACGATGGCCTCATCATGGGAGGCACACAATAGTGGCACCACCTAGCAAGGTATGCAGCTAGGATGCATACATATACACAATCAAACATGCCATAGAAAACAATTTCAAGATCCACGTCCAAGTGTGGGATGGGGTGGCCAAAAAACAAGATGAGAGGAATGGTGAGTGAGTGAGAATGGGCTTGCTACTTGTGCATGTAGTAAGGAAGATAGTGAGGTAAGGGAAACATGCAAGTATGTTCACTTCTCATACTAAAGGTGGCAAATCCGCACACCTTAAGATGCAAGTAGCAAGATGATAGGAATATGAGAGGGAGAGAGAGAGCGTGTGTGTATGGTAGAAAATCCTCACACCTTAACATAAACAAAATGGAAAGAACAAGCATAAACCATACTCACAAAAAAGTGTATCCCAAAAAACACACGGTATGGCACCAAGATGAAGTGTGTTGATTGCTTGCAAAAGATGACTATAATAGGTAGCATAAGGCAAGAACATGAGAAGGGGACAAGACTGTAGGCCGCATAATGGAGGGATGGGAGTTGATGGGCGAGGAATATCATGAGTGTATCCATCATTCTTCTTCTTGAAATGGTGCCTTCAATCCTTCATTACAAGTTTGTGGAGATATGGTGCTCATTTTGTGCATGGAGATGGTAACGGTGTTGTGATCGTAGCACAAGGGTTTGTATGTGTAGGTGTGTGGGTATGTGCGTAGTGTGTGTGTAGTCTGTTTACAAAAGAGGAGGCCTCCTTTTATAGGACAAGAGAGTGATTAGGAAAGAGATTATGAGCAAAAGGAGTTATTACAAAGTAATCTCAGCTAGAGGCATTCCCCCAATGAGAGAGCTCTGTGTGCCTTGCTTATTAATCAATTTCCTCCTAATCGCCTTCATCATGACGAGCTTTGTCTCCATACCACCTTCCATAGCTTGAGTCAAAAAGCTTCCTTATAATATTAGAGAGAATATTGATAAAATAAGAGAAAATACGGCAATAATAGAGAGAAACCTATAAGAAATTGTGTGTCTGGAGTTGGATAGTCATGACTTCTTTCCATGTGGAGAGATAGGCTCCACTATTTTAGCCATATCTCCCAAACGATAGCTCCAAAAATTATAAATAAAATAGGAACAAAAGATGAGCTCAACATCTACAATTCTTTTGTTGAAAACTTTTTCCAATTCGGAATGGAAAAAATAAAGAAAAATCCCATAAAAATATGTGTCTGTGTTTTCCCTTCCAAAAGTCTTCCATGTGGTCCCCTCTTGACTTCATGTGCAAGCCTTGTGTCCACAAGGGAATTATGATTGAATTTGATAGTATTTTGTTGACTTTAACTCCATAAGGCATAAGATTCTCCTCCCTTTCACTATTGACCGTTATTCTTCACTTGTAGTGACCATCGGGGTAGTGACCGTTAGGTAGAATCATCAACCAATGATTTTCTTGTTTTTATAGAGCTTGTTCCTACCTTTCCTTATTTTCAAGATCCAAATATGTCAGAACCATAGCTATATACAAAATAAATACATAGATTCTTTGTGATTTTCATTCTTCCTCCTCTATGAAGCCTTGAAGCCTTGCCATCAAGTGCATACCAAGAGAGATGTGGAGCAAAATTTGAAAAGTGGCCCTCAACATCAACATGGTTTCATTGCATCTTGATGGTTTATCATAAATAAAGTAGGTTCTATACCGAACACTTCACATCACAAAAGATATTATATTGCTTATGATAGTAGTTAGTTAAGTGTTTTTAAGTTTTACAAGGATAACAATTAGGCTCAGTGCCACTTGTTAAACGTATCCAAAACTAATCACTTGATTGTTTTGTTTTCTACAAGGATACGGGTGAGAGTTCTAATATTTTTAAAAGTCATTCGGGTAACTGCTATTCTACATTGAGGACCAACGACATCTCTCTCCATTCTTAATTTGAAGTAACAAATTTCAAAATACAAAAGATGTTTTGTACTCACTTTCTTGAGGCTGAGATTATTTTTTTGTGTATAACTAGTATAATAAATCCAAAACATACATATATAGACACAGGGGTAAAGGTTCTTCATAATACCCATGGAGAAATGGCATGCACACACTGAAAAAACACATAAAAATAATGTCATTCATACATGTGTATCATTTGACTTGAGGATTTTTAAACTCCAAAAAAGCATTATTCTTTTCTCAAACAAGAATTTGAGCATTGTGGGTTTTGAAACAGATATTTCTTGCTATTGCAGTATGTTTTTGTGGGTCTATATCACAAAAACAACGCAATGCAAAGATTACTCAAAAGATGTAGCAACTAAAGTAGTCTAATCTATAGTTTGTTGAGACTTCTATGTCAATAAAGCTTTGAAAATGTAATCTTATTTATAATTTGTTGGAACTTCTATGTCAATGTAAAATTTATAAACACTAGATTGATGTCCACATATATATATCTTGTGGTCTACCCCACCACAACACACACACACACTTTCTCATAGTTACCTTTTCACAAACTTAGCAATATAACTATCTAACTTCTACCTTTTCTCATTAAAGAGTGTTATCATGGTGGAAAAATTCATTGATCAATATTGCATCATTAAAATATATTCATATGCAAGGTATTGGCTACCATGTGTTGATTTGCATGTCGTTTTTAATTCTGGTATAATAGTTTTATCCTCACAATTGTATGCACATAGATGTATGCCTATATACTAGCTCACTCGCCAATGCTAGTTCTCACTCTAGATAGATTTTTACTCAGAAAAATTGTAGGAAAATTGGAGGAAGCTTCTCATAATGATTGTATATGGTAAAAAACATGCAGGTTTAAACAAATATACTATCTACAATGGTCACCATTCACCTTCTATCCTACACATCATGCATTGGAGTGAATGTTCATTATGCAATTTTTTTAATTAAAAAGATGGACATGTTTAGTTGGTGGCATGTGTCTTGCATGATAAGTAGCTTCAAAATTTTTTCTAATGTTAGTACATGCATGGATAATGCTTATCGTTAGTACAAAAAATATGCATGCTTTCTATATGTACCTCTCACTCCCCCACTGCTTGCGTTGGCAGATAAGGTGCCAGAAATTTTTATGACGTCCACTACTTTGCGCTACACACACACACACACACACACACACACACACTCATGTTGAGAATGCTTGTTTTCTCTCCCACAATTGAATGTGACAAGAATATATATATATATATATATCTCACTTGCTATCTCTTGGTGGCTTGAGAATAATCGTTCTCCATCCCCTTGGAAACCTTCTTCACAAAGACGTTGATCTTTCATAGACACACTTAATGCAAGGAATGAAGGAACACCTTCTGATGGTCAATATAAATACTGTTTTGAGAGTGTTGGAAAATGAAGCACATGGTGAACTCCTCATATGAGCAGCCATCAATCTTCAATCTACATTAAGCCCTGTTGATGGAAAAACACAACCCAAGAGGTTGTTAATTGATACAAGTACTCAAGAATTCTGGGAATCATGGACCAAGTTTGAGATCATTGTGGCATAAGTATGAATAACATAGTTTTCAAGTCGCTTACAATCTTGGATCCATAAAATTGTCAGTAGAAGAGTTATTAGCATAATATAGGCAAACTCATGGTGCATGTTCATGGTTTTTAAAAACAGTTTTTGAAATACATATTATATACGTGGATATTGATGAATTTTATAGGACTTATTGTACTAAAACATAGTATTTGAAAGACTTAATGATTGCATGTAATACCCTCTGTATGGGTCATGTATATGAAGGGATTTTCAGATGTAAACACACACTTGTCTTTCCTATCTAGTCCTTGGTCGGACTAGGACCATACAAAATTTTTGTATGGAAATAATATATTAAAAATTAATATACTTACTCTGATTTATCTTGACTTTAACCAAACGATTTTTGTCAAGATATGTGTTATGTAATCCTACCAATTGGAACACTAATAAAGGATCACCCCCCATCTTTTCTTGATAATAAGATTTTATCAAGATATAGGTTATGTAAACCGACCAACTAGAGCAACTATATTTATTTTGTTGCTATTATTTTTGACACATACTTTTGATAGGTTACAAGTTCATATGATCAAATTGGCTAGACTATATGTGTCATCATTAGACAACCTACAATTATTGATGATTTTTTCCACTATCGAGTATAGCAAATCATATTACATTGGAGGTAATCTCTCTTCATCAAAATGGGCTAACACTTAACATGTAAGAATATTAAGATCTTGGGATTCAACCCATACATAGATGTTTATATAAAAATATCTACTTTACTTACCTTAGCTCATACCCTCCACTTTAAATAATTATTTATTTGTGGCTCCAATTGCTCTTTCTATACATTGTGTTTAGTCGGATATGATCATCAAGGTAGGTGGCCTTTTACATCCTTTAGAGATTCCACAAGGTAAGTGGGAGAGTATCTCTATAGATTTTGTAGTAGGACTACATATTACAAATCGTGACCATGATGCCATAAGGGTAACTGTAGACCGTCTAACAAAGATGTGTCGATTAATTCCCACTAAGATTTTGGTTAAGACATCGGAATTAGCACGGCTATTTATAGATCATATATATAGACTCTATGGTCTTCCATGCTATTTCCTATCCTTGGCCCACATTGTCATACCCTCTGTTGGCAGCTTCAGTGCCTCGGCCACTATATCTTTGTTGATAACCACTTCAACTTTTTGCCCCTACTGATTTGTGATTTGAGTAGATCCATCTTCTTTGATTGTGGATAACAGTTCATAGGCTCCTGGTCGTAGAATTCTCGAAGCCCTTATATTTTGCTGGCTTCTTTAGTGTCTGGCTTTGCAGCTACATCATAAACCTCTTTGGGTAGCATTTGTAACTCTATCTGGTGTCCGTCTTCACTCTTGAATCTTCCGGTGAACATCGTAGTGTTGTTTCCTTCAAGCTGCTCTTTGGACATGTAGGTTGCCTTTTCCGTCTTCACAGAGCTCGGATCTAGCTGGTATGGTGGCAATTATTGCAACTTATCTTTCTGAGACATCCTCCTCTTTGCCTTCTTAGTCACTTGCAGTGCACCTATTAGGGCAATACAGTGTCAAAGTTTGAAAATTTCACGGATTCTGCTCTGAAATGCCTCGAGTCTAAATTGCGTGGCAAATGATGTCCATTTTGCTTCAAATCAATTTTGGAGCATGCATAGATGCATAAAAACATGTAGAGATCAAAATCATGCAATCCAGGCAAAATTTGCAACAAAAGTAAATAATCACGATTATCAATCGAGAAAATTTTCCAACTTTTTGCATTTTTGATATCATGGCTTGAGACATGTGGTATTTAGATACTCTGAGTGAAGTGTGGGCTCATTTGAGTGCACTGGGTGAACCATATTTAGGCTTCAGACTCTGAAACAGTAGATATAAAGAGATTTTGAGTTTTTGAGATCCAAAATTGATCAAACTTGATTGGTAGGCTTGGAACATCATGTACTTTGGTCCCATAAGGTCAAAGTTAAAATTTAAACCCATTCTGGTAAATAGAGTCTGTGTGTGAGATATGGGGTGATTTGGATAAAAAAATGTTACTGTTAACTCAAAATTTGAACAGAAGATCCTTTAGTGTGTTTTTTGGACAAAATCAGAGATTTTCTTGATGTTTTGGGCTCATACTTGACATGTGGCATATAATAGATGTGTACAAGTGAGAGGTGAAGTGAAAAGATGAATTTCAAGCCAAATATGTGCAAAAGTAAATAATCGTGATTATTTACAGCAGTCACTTTTTTGCTTGAAATGACAATTTGATGACCTAAACATCTTTAATACATCTAAAACAAGTCCTAAAATGAATTTGGTAAAGTTTGGTCTCGTCGGCATCACTTCGTGCTCTTGTCGACTATGAAATCATCGATTTTTGTGACTACTTGGCATGTAGAGTTGGTTGGTCACTTTTGAAGCCATGGACTTGTCCGTTACATAGTCCTGATGCTGCTCATCCATTTTGGGCTCATTCGGAGTCAGTTTGACTTCATATGTCAAATTTGACACTTTGTAAACTTTGAGCTGTTTCCTACTGTTTGAGAGCTTGCCTTGATTGTTTCCTTGAAAGCATCTAGGTACATTGTGTATAGACTTTGTCTATAAGCTGCCCGTGGAGTCCGAATCCAATTTTGGTATATGGAAAAAACCTAGATTACTTACTTGGGACCCTTTTGAAGTCATCTAATGATATTGAAGTGTTCTACTATATAGGGGCATGCTACAGTTCAAGTTTTGTCCATTTTGGTTGAGCTGACAGGCCGCTATGGTCAATTTTGTGTCGCAAGATTTCGTGCACAGCTGGGATTCTAGGGTTTTTTCCTAAGCCTAGACTTGATACCCGACTGTATAGAAAAGTTCTTTGATGAGTTTAGAACTTACCCCTCATGTCTCGTGTGAGATGGCACTGAAAATAGGCGATTGTGGACTCCGGAAATTGTGCGCGAAAAAGGTAGAAAGCTCTCTCCTCCAAGAGTGACTAGTGGAAATGAGGGGATTTTGGGCTACCTTGGATATCTATACTCGGACTTCCCAAACTATTTTCCCCTAGATTCCCGTGTTAGCCCTACTAGGCCGTGAAATCTACGTTACACTGAAAATTTTTCTCAATCGGATTTCGTTACCTCATTCTGCAAGAATTTGCAAAAGTAGGCCTTGGCGGCCTAATTTAGGCTTCCCGCTTTCATTTGTTGTTTTGAGTGAAAATTTTTGTGCTTGTCCAACTTGTTCTTTTTATCATTAGCGTATCTTCAGTTTCTCCATATGAGTTCATTTGCTATTTAATATTACTTTTTGACCTGTTTATTAAAAAAAATCAAAGAAAATAATGAATTGCACTAAAAAAGAGAGTGAAAAATCAATAATTAAGAAAATCCATTGAGAAACACTGTTTTGATACTTCTTGGTGGATTTCTCTATTTTTAAGCTCCAATATGAAGAAAAATGATGAAAATAAGAAAAAAAAAAGGCTATTTTTTGATGTATTTTCGGATAGTATATACACTATTTACACTCATCGGGGAGACGTTATCAGTTAAAATTTCCTTGTTAATGATTTTTTAAGGGCATTATTGGTAATTTTGCAAAAAATCACACATTAACATCAAACTTTTTCCTCTCTCTGCAAACATTGCCCTTAATTACTGCAGTTCCTTCCACCCCTCCTAGATGGAGTACTCTGGGACGACTATGTGCATGGGTTGAACAATCGTTTCTATGCATAGCCGTTGTTGGCTCTATCATGCTTTGAAGGTAAATGCAATTCAAACCAGTATAATGTGCAAGAGATGGGTCTTGAGTAGTTAACTCAAGGGTTTCCGTGGTCAAGGTTTCCTGTTGATGTTTCCCAAAGAGCAAATCCTGTAGTTTGTGTGCTCTTTGTCTGATTGTACCATCAGGATACTTTGGCACATTGATTTCCTGAGCTGTTGGTATCAATGAATGACGGTTCCTGAGCTTTAACTCGCCACTGGTATTTTGGTTTTCTGTTGATGAGCTGTTGTGGTTGAGTGTTTTGAGACTTAACTTTCCATTGCTTCATTGGTTGTACATTTTGTGGAGAAGATAAATGCTCCTTTTTCCTCCAAACCCATCTAGTGCTAGTTTCTCTTCTCAATGATGTTTTTCTTTGAGTTGTTAGATTTGGAACTTTCTTTGATATGGTAGATGAATTTTTAGGCACCCAAATTTGAGACGGATTGTCCTTGAGTTGTGCTTTTGATACCCATATTTGCTTGACTTCTTGCATGCTACTTGTAGCATTTTCTTGTCTAGAGGATGAAGAAGATTGCCTACTCCCTTGTGTCTTTTGTGGATAACCTCTTTTCCATTCCTCTTTGCTCGGTGCAATTGGAACGATGAGTTGTCCTCCTTTAGGTGATAGCTTGAGTTGATTGGTGTCCCAATCTGGTACTGCCTTGTATGTCCGCATCCATGAGATTCCAAGAATCATTATTTCATTCATGTGTTTGTCTAGTATGCATATAAATTGATGAGGGCATGAACATCCATGTACTATCACATTTAAGTTGACTACTCCCAATGCTGGTGTTGGGTTTTTGTTGCATCCTTTGATAGCAGATATCCCCGATGCTAAAGACTGATTTGTTGCTTTCTTGTACGTGGTATAACTGACTGCATTCGTTCAAGCTCCGATATCTACCAGTGCATTTGTGCTATATTTGTTTAGTTGTACTTTGATGCGAAGGTCCATTCCATATAACCATTCATTATCCGTTGACACTGTATCCTTCTTCAATTCCCATAGTCTTTCATCTAGTTCCAAAGTGTTGATGGGAATAAGAGTTTGTTGATTTTTGATAGCAGCTTAAGTCGCGCTTCCTCTAGGGCTTCAATAACCTACTATCGTTTCATCTTTCTTTAATTTGTTGCATGCATATTTTCTAGCAAATCATTGGTTAGTGGAAAATTGTACTTCTTTAAGCGACATCCACTAATCCAATTAGCCATCGATTCACCATCTAGAGTGGACAACTTAACTGCTCCACTTGAAGATATATATCTTCAATGATAAACGGTCCATTTCCCTTTTTCTTGAATTTGGGAATGTGTTGCTGAAGGGAATAGACTAAACCTAGGTCCCCTTTTTTGAAAATTTTTGTGACTAGATGGGAATCAAAAAACTGTTTTTGTTTCCGTTTTTGTGCATAGATGTGAGCTACAGCTATTGCCTTTACTCATCAAGCTCTTCTAAGTCTTTGAGTCTCTCTGACAGTTCATGTCCAATCCACTTAAAATCATTAGCAACCCTTAGTGTTGGCAATAGAAATTCTATCGGTAGTATAGCATCAAGACCATACACAAGATTGAAGGGTGTAGCATTTAATGTTGTCTTGAATGAAACTCTATAAGCCCATAGAGCAGCATGTAGATTCATTTCCCAATCAGTTCGTCGTGAACAAACCACTTTAGTCAACACCGAGCTAAGAATTTTATTTGTGTGTTGAGCTTGTCCATTTGCTTGTGGATGATAGGGAGTAGATTTATTATGGATGACCATAAATTCATTTAGTAGATACTCAATTATCTCGTTGAGAAAATGAGTTCCCCATCCCTAACAATTTCTATTGGAAGTCCACATCTTGTGGGTATATTCTCATATAAGAATGCGGTTGTGGTCATAGCATCATACTTTTTGTTGCCTTAGCCTCCGTCCACTTCGTCAAATAGGCCATAGATACAATAATATATTGATCTTGAGTTCTATAAGTAGGTGGTTGTATTGGCCCGTCAAAATCTATGCCCCATTTTGCAAAAGCTCTAGCCACCATCATTGGTCTTAAAGGCATGCTATCTATCCGGGTTGGCATTTTAGCTCGTTGACATGCATCACACCTTTGAATATATTCTTTGGCATCTGAAAAACGTGTAGGCCACCATATGCCTGCCATTAAAATTGCTCTAGCGGTGGAAAGTGACCTCCAACTAATCCAGCATATGCTTGTTCTAGAATGGATATATATTCGTCTTCATTTGCACAAAGACTCAAATGTTGATCTTTTCCACTTCGATACAATTGATTTCCAATAAGAGCATAGTCTCTTGCTTCTGTTTCAATTGCTCTTTGACAGCGTTAACTCATATCCTCTGAAAATGTTCTACTTTTGATAAAGGAACATTTGAAACTTGAAATAATGTCACATGAGGTATGGGTGCTTGTTTTCTGCATTGAAGAATTTTTTATACAAATGAGTGAACATCACTTCTCATGGTTGGCCAAAATACTCCAAGTCTCAAGATTCGTTGCATAGTTTGGTCTTTTGCAAAGTGAAGTCCCACTATGGTAATGTGCGCTTAGCGTAGGTATTGGGTTTTTTTCTTAGGATTAATACACAAAAGAAATATTCCATCTTGATTTCTTTTGTATAGTCTTTCAGCTAGTAATTGATACATAGCCAATTTCCCAATTAATTCGGTTGTAATAGGAAGTGGTATTTGAGAATCCACTTGAGATATGGTCATCAATGAAACCATATCTCTTGACCAATGGGGTAACATTTCCATGAAGAACAGATATGCATCTGGTAGATCATCATCTAACCCTTTTGGTGGTTCTTCTGAATTAATCCTTGATAAATGATCTACTCTTTGGTGTGTGGTGCCCTTTTTTACAACTACAGTCAAAATCAAATTCCAAAGGAATGATGAAACACCTCACTATGCTTCCTGTGCTGCATGGCTTGTTGACCAAGTACAATAAAGCTTGGTGGTCCACAAAGAACACAAGTTTGTTGGCTAATAGGTAGTATCTATACTTTTTTATGGCATAGATCATTCCTAATCCTTTCCTTTCAGTGGTTGTGTAATTCTTTTTTGCCACATTCAAATGTCTACTAGCATATGAAATAGGAAAAATAAAAAATTCATCTCTTGGTTGAGATAATATACATCCAATGGCAAAATTGGAAGCATCAACAATCTAGTGCTTTCAATATTGGGGCTGAAGTGACAGCTTGCTTAAGCTTCATGAAGAATTCTTCACACTCATCAGTCCATACAAAGAGTATAATCAAGCTATACATGGGTTTTGTGATTATAGGATACATGTAAATGAATCGTTTGTAATATCCACAATTTCCCATGAAAGCTTAAAACCCTTTGACTGTACTTGGTCTCAGTAATTCAACAATAACATGAATTTTATCCATATCCATCGCTATGCCATTTTTAGACACTATATGTCCAGGAATTTTTCCTTGTCTGCCCATAAATGTGCACTTTTAGGATTTAAGAAAATCCTATAGTCTACATTTTTCAAATACCTTTTTGAGGTGTTCAAAATGATCAGCCCGGATTGATGAATGTACACATAAATCATCCATATATACTTCTAGGAAATTACAAAGATATTCTCTAAAATCATGGTTCATTAATCTTTGGAAGGTGGCAGGAGTATTAGTTAACCCACCCTATAGGAAAAAATACCCCATTCAGTTGCAAAGGTAGTTTTATGCTGATCTTGGGGATCAACCAAAAGTTGATTGCACCCTGAAAAGCCATCTAAAAGCTGTAAGATTTTTTTCCTGCAACTCGTTTTAAAACATACTCGGTGATAGGAAGAGGATAGTTGTCTCTAATGGTGGCTGCATTCACTTTTTGGTGATTGACACACTCTTAATTTCCCATTTTCTTGGGTACCATCACAATTGGAGACACCTAATCAATGTGTATTCAATTTCATAGATGAATTCAGCTTCCTTGAGCTTTTCTATCTCTACTTTCATCTTCGTGGAAAATGTTTCATTATAGGTATATGGCCTTTGTCTACTTGGTTTTGCATCATCTCTCATAGTATGGTATGTTGACAAATTTCTGGATCAACACCCTTGAGATCTTTATAAAACCAAGCAAAGATATTTCGGTATTCTTTCAGTAAGATTAGAAAAATCTCTTCTTCTTCTTTAGTCAAGTCATTTGCAATGTAGTTATGTCTAGGTTCTTCTCCTGGTTTGGCTAGATCTATCTTCTTTGTATTTTTAGGTCCTTCATAGGACTCACCCTATTTTGTTAGTTCTCTTACAGGTTGTGCAACTATGACCTTTTGGCCTTGAAGAGTATATTTCTTGTAATGGAATGGTACACTCATTACATCTTTACTCTCGTCCTGGGTTGTTTCCATTTCAATGGTATACATCTCCTTTAGAGCTTTTTTCAACTCTTGATATTTCTTCTTCTGTTCCACTCGTGTCATGGATGAATCATCATCCTGGTGTTTAGGTTTTGATTGAGTTTCCTTTCTCGTTTTCTTTGATATTTTTGATATTCCTTGTTTATTGTTTGAAGGATATCTACTCGTGATTTTGTATTTGACACAATCATGTGCATCTATCTGCATCAAAAACTGTGTTCTGCTAGAAACAAATGGCATAGGTCTAGATTTTAAGTTTCCGGTGTCTCCTTTTCTTCTATACCATTTTTTCTTCCTAGTTTTTTGGTTTGAAAAGTAATTTTTTTTCCCTCTCCTCCTTTTATGAGTAATTTGGCTCTCACATGTTCTTTTTCTGACCCTGAATCATGAGAGATAGCTGAATGTTCTTCAAACTTGTCTCTGGCATCATGATAGAGGTCTAGTATATATGCTGCATCCTTGCAATCCCTTTCTAAAATACATTCTTCTTGTTTTAAACTCCCATTTTTTGAGGCTCCACACATCGAAATAGGTGTATCGTTGTTTAACCAAGATGGAAGCTTTGATTCAGCCGAAGAGACTGAGTCAAATTCTTGTATGGGCATTTTTGTGATATCTCTATAAGTCTGATCTTTTAGATTAACCCTTGTGATTGATCTCACTTGCTTCAAACACAAGTAATTGTTTCCCCGATCTTGAATGAGTTGTACTTGTCGCATGAATGGTCCCAAGATGATTTCATAGTTAAGTTTCTTTCCAAAGTCCACTATTGCAAAAGTATATTGATAATCAATTCCATAGGAACTAACTCTCACTTTTTCAAGCAATCCTAAGGGTCTTTTGATGTTTCCATCAGCCAATTGTAATTTCATTTGATTTTGTCTAATGGCCGGTTTTCCCCATGATTCCCATATTGCTTTTGAGGCTATGGCTATGCCTGCCCCACTATCCAATATTGCCATGGTTTCTACATCATTATATCTCACCTAGAGGGTTATGTTTCCTTCTTCCCCCTCGTAGTATTCTCCAACTTTGTTCATTGGGATGGATCTAATCTCTTTTCTATCCAATTTGTGTTTCAATTTTCCCAATTTTTTTACGATTAGCCCTGTTATCCCCACTTTCTCGAAAGTTTTCTGTAAATTATTCCACAAATATGGTTTGATTTTTAACAGTTCTCCTAAGGTAAGAGTACATTGGATGGGTGTAGACACGATTGAATGGATGTTGTCTACCTCTAGGCTCTATTTTCGCTCTCTTTATCTAAGTGGTTTTACACACTATGGATTTATCTTCGTTGTCTCCTAAGTAAGAGGGCAGTGTTCTCAGAGTCATTGGTTTAGACATTTGTGAGCTTCAGATCCACAATCCCCATACAAGGATTGGATATCATTGCCCATATCAGGAGGTAAATGGTCTAATTAAACTTCCTCTATAGGAGCCGACTTCAAGGTTATGCTCCCATCATTAATCTCCCTTCCTTTTTCCCATAAATGTCCTGGCGATTCTTCCTCCACAAACAAAATTCCATCTAAAGCGTCTTCACTGTCAGGCACTATGAGTTCTGGCTCTTTAATTTCAAGGTGGGGTTCTACTACCACTTCAAATTTCTCTTTACTGGTTTCTACCACAAGCTCCTCAGGTTTATTATACTCTGAAGCTTGGGTTTTTGTTTTTTGAGCATTTCTTGAGTAATTCTTACCAAATTTTGGTACGCTTCAAGCTTAGCTGTTTCCATATTCGGAGAAGGATAGTTTTTTCATTTGTTTTCCATATTTTGGCATGCTTTAAGCCCCGCTTGGAAAGCTTCCAAGGCTGCATTGATTGGCTCAAAAAATTTGTCTACCAAAATTGATCCTCAAGATTTCATTGTGGTTTCTTTGATATCACTTCCAATTTCTTTCACTTTTTTCTGGAATAGTTTGTTGGCCTTTTCCTCAATTTCATCCTTTTGTTTCCATTTTCTCATCTCATACCTTTGACTTCTTCTTTTCTTGGTCTTTTGAGAGCAAAATTTTAGTGTTCTCTAATTCATAAGAGGAGTTATGTTTCTTTTTCTTTGCTTGAGCTCTAGTGATCACCTTGATTGGAACAATAGGTTCAGTCTTCGATGAGCTACTAGGTATCACTTGGACTACATTCACTACTGCTTTTTCCTTGTTTAAAGGAGTTTTTGGACAGTCTTCAGGGAAGTGTCCACCCTTTTTGCAACATTGTGCACAAAAAGCTTCAACAGGCTTAATGTTCTTGTCAGGTTGTGGGCATTCATTTTTCCAATGATCATCTGCAATGCAGTTATGGTAGTTTTCAGTCCTTAGATTAATCATGGGTCTTACCAAGGAGGTCTAACACCTTGAT
The DNA here is from genome assembly GCF_014529385.1 of Adiantum capillus-veneris. Taxonomy (NCBI): domain Eukaryota; kingdom Viridiplantae; phylum Streptophyta; class Polypodiopsida; order Polypodiales; family Pteridaceae; genus Adiantum; species Adiantum capillus-veneris. The sequence continues at coordinate 28,241,512 of NC_140933.1, read as the reverse complement.
TAGCTACATAGTACATCCATGTAAGCTCTGGTGTAACATAAGTCACAGCTTCTTCCATTGGAGGTGGATGTGAATTATAACACTCTCCTTCTACCATTACTATAGATGGACTAGGCTCCACATAAGGTGTAACATGCACTAGTGCTTGTTTGTCTATGACTCCTTCTAAATGCATGTACTTTACATGCACTTATGTCCAGGATATGGAGGTTGTTGACCCAACACTGGTTGTGGTCTTTCCATACCCATCGGTGGTCTTTGTACTGGGGACATATTAGGTTGATACCTATACATGGGTTGTCCTTGTGGCCTCATGAACACATATTGAACATTTCCATTGTACTTTGGTCGGTAATAGCACTCATTGGTCTCATGCTTGGTCTATTTATCCTCAATAGCACACCATTTTTGAGGCCTAATTGGTTGTCCCTGTTGAGGTATCCATTGCCTTGGTCCTCTCATAGGTGCTTTCTACATGTTATTCATCATTTTTTTCATCCTTTTGAGCATATCTTCTATGGTTGTAGCAACCGTTCCCACTTGTGTTGGTTTTGTGTATGCTGTTTTCTCACTCTGAGTATCCTTAGGGACATCTTATTCATTGAAAATATCACAATTGTCTCCCAAGTCAACAACATCTGATACACACTCTTCTAAGGTCATATGTTTCTTGCTATACAGTATAGCATGAAGTTCTTTGTTCAACAATCCTTCTAGAAACAATGACACTAGTCTTTCTTCTGCAGGTATTTCTAGTTGTGGGCATCTTGCAATGTATTGTTTCATCCTAGTTTCACAATCCCTAACAGACTCACCTTGTTTTTGTTTGAAGCTAAGAGTACTTGCATTGAGGATTAGATAGAGATGGTGCTGATACCTATGAAGACATGGTCTATCTGGACAAGATGAAGAGTTGAAAGGTAAAGCAAAAGATGGAATTGGGCGTGTTGAAGCCGACAGATTATGTGCCTATTGCAGTGGTAGCAGAGTGTTCTTTGGTCCAGTGGTTTCAATTGTTCAAAGTGCATAGAACTTGGAGGTAAGGCATATGGTTGGTTATGTTACTTGGAGGTTTCCGGTTTGTGATGTGCATGTGTCGAGGGTGGACAAGCTTGCCAACGAGGAGAAGCTCCATGTTGAAGCGAACCAGGATGCAAAAGCGATAGCAAGTGTTGAGGTTCCAATAGTGCAGATTAAAGAGGTAAAGCCTGTTCTTGTGGAAAGTGTGCATGAAAAGTTAGATGGATGCAATCGGGTTGCAGATATCGAGGGGTTCGGAAGCAGGTGGGGATGGTCAAGCATTTGTGGAGCAGCAAGTAGATGAAGATGCAAATGCGGAGTCGGTATATGATGCCGGTGATGAGATGAAGACACAAGCTTGAGTTGTTGGGATACAAGTGAGGAGGACAGAGCGGATGAGTCCACATCCTATGGCGAGGAGACAGAGTCTGACGAACCTGAGCTGGTAAAGGTAAAGCTGCCTTATTATGTGTTTGATGATATGGTAATAGCCAATGTTCAAGAAGAGCAGGGAACAAAGCAAGCCAATGTTCTTAATGGAGACCAAGTGGAGGAGTATATGCCCACCAATGGATTTATGCAGATAGAGACGTTGCAGATTCTTGCCGCAAGGGATAAAGTGGCCCTACCTATGGATGATGACCAAGAGGATGCAGTGTGGAGAGAAGTTCTCTCTGCCTTGGCAGAGCATGATGTAGTGATAGAAGAGGTGATTGAAGAAGCATAAGCAGCTAAAGCGGACAAGCAAGTGGAGATGATTGACCTTGAAGAGCAGCTGGTTGCAGCAAGAGGGCTTGATGATGCTGGAATCGAGTGTATGGCCAAAGAGGAGGTTGTGTTGCCAAGGATGGTGGAGATTTCGATGTAGCATACATGTCTAGTCGTGGATAAAGGAGAATCCCAGACGATGGCTCTGCTTCCATTGAAGGTATGTGAGCTATGGTTGATGAATATGATGGTGGATAAAGCTACACGGTGGATGGTTCAGCAGATGCAGGAGTCTATATTTGTGAGGCCTGCACTTTATATTAATGGGAGGGAGGGTCAGACATGTCTTCAAATATGTTGTCAAATACATGTTTTTTGGATGTTGGTATGCTTGGTGCTGCTTGGTATGGAGTGGCTGCTTGTTTGGAAAGAGATGCATGAAGTGTTGAAGGCAGGCTTCTATGGGCGGCCCACACACATGGTCTATGTGCTGGAGTGCAGCACTATGGTAAGAGGTTACAAATGGGTGGATGGTACCAATGTTAGGTTTTTGATCCAGGCGGAATCTATGTGATGCAGGGGTTGGGGCAACCCACTTGAAAGTTTGGTAGTAGGCTGCAATAAGACTATGTATCTATGGTTTTGGTTTTCTGATAGTGTGTTCTAGATTTTGCAGTTAGAAGTGAAATAAAGCTTTTTCTTGGTTGAACATAAATGTTCAACTAGAGGAAGGGCAATGATGGTGCAGCCAAAGTTGGTCGACCATAGAAGATGGCATGGACAGACATGTGATGGTTTACATTTGCATGGAAAAGGACTAGAGCACCTACGAAGATCATGGGTAGATAGGCAGCAGCGGATATGTATTGCTGATGTGGTTTACAGGCCAAGAAGGGCTCCAAAAGGGGCTAATTTGGGTAGCAAATGACAAAGATTCAAGGTGCAGTCTCTTTGCCTAGAAATGTAGAGCTTGAAGTGCTAAAGGAGTAGGTCCAGACGGCTCATCAAATAGAGCTATGGAGCCCTAGATATTTGAGTTTGAAGGTGTAGTGCATTGTAGATCCTCGACGGCATGGCTAGGTGGAGCTAGGGGGTCCAAGCCAATTTGGAGTTGTGGAAGTGTAGAGCTTGATTTATAGAGCATGCCCTTCTTTTCGGATTGCAGGTTATGGCCATTTGAAGTTTTGCCGGGGGCCGGGTTGGTGCCTACTTGACCACATGGGGAGTCATGCCATTCGACATCTTTTAAGCATCAACAAGGTTTTGGAAGGTGGAGGAAATCATGTGAAGATAGCACAAATTGACGGCCCGTCAATTGGATGGCCGATCAGCAAGATACGGTGAGTCGAATTTGGGAGCAGATGCTAGAGGGAAGGATGCAGATAATTTTCTCGGGTCTTTGCAGCTTCGGATAGCGAGCTCAGAGGAGTCAGAAGGCAATAAGATTTGCACGAGCCGGAACCGACACAATGGGGATGCGGCACTGCTTCACAAGTTGGTTGTGGAGCATGGAAGCATGGAAACATTGCAGGTCAAAAAGGGCCAAAGAAGTTGGGGGTATTCATGAGGGAAAAAACTTAAAATTTCAAGGCTTTAAGGGGCAGTCGACCAGCAGCTTCCACGTGGTGTCTGTTTAAGCCCACACGGGGTGACATTGGCAAGGAAGGCGGGCTACATAGGCCATGCTGTGACTTCACTTGAGCATGGATGAAGAGAGGAGAGTTCTCTCTTGAGCATGGCGATGGCTCCCTCTCTTGGGTGTTGCACACGCGGGGTCGTGGCCCGTTAGGTGGTCGGTGGCGCTGTGCGAGGCTGAGAAGGCGCGACGGCTAGTCGATCGGTTTTGGCCGTCGGGCGACGGCGACATGTAGTGATGACGTGGAAGTGTACCTTGCTAGGGAGGTTCACTCTCCTGCCATGGGCCCAAATGTTTTGCGAGGAAGGGGGACCCCCCACTAGCGATATCGCTAGTGCTAGGGGGGGACTCCCGCGGCAGTCAGCAGCTATAAGGTAGAGAGGGAGAGAGAGGAAGGATGCGAGTCCATAGGGGCTCTAGGTGGCCATTCCAAGGGTGGACCAAAGGGGAGAACTCAAAGGCAAGAAAGTGGGCACATATGAGAGATAGAGGGCAAGTGGACAATTCCAAGTGCTGAGCCGAACGGACAAAAAATAATGCGAAGTGTCCACCATGCAAGCGCTTCTAAAAAGGGATAGACCAAGTGTATGCAAATAAAAGAAAGTGCTATAAAGAGCTGAAGTTATGTGCACGAGCTGGGGGGACTCCCTTTTTTCTTTTTTTTGGACTTAGCCAACCCCTATAAAAGGAGGTGAATGTGATATTGAAAGGGCTTTGGGCCATTATGCTTTTTGCCATTGGGCCTTTTTTGCCATTGTGCTCTTTAGCCGAGGATTGTGCCGGCTTAGGGATTTTTTGTATGGTTGTGTTGGTGATAGAGGAATCCATCATTATTGTTTCTTGGCGTCAACTCCGCCTCCCCCTTCTCTTCTCTGCTTGTGTGCGTGTGGAAGGCTGTGAATTGGGCAGAGCGAAATGATTGGGTCTACTTGATGCATTGCAGAGTATGTGTCCGTATGGTCGTGTGCAGGTGGTGGTTTGCTTGCAGATAGTGTCGAGTTTTGAAGGTGAACTCTAGTGGATTGAGGGGTTGTGTAAACCCTGGTCTATAGAAAGGCATTGTGTTGTGTTTTGGGTGTGTTCCCCTTTCCCCCTCTCCAACGTTGTCGTGCAATAACACATACATAATGGGAATGGGTGATGAGCACCGTGATACATGTATTTGGATGCATGGGAACATTCTGCATAATGTATATACGCACACATAATATATAAGGTAAAATTATATACCTCATCTAATAAATTATTTTGAGAGTCATTTTCTTTTTTCACTTTACTTTCTTTATGATATTTAATCCTCATGCATATTACGTATGAGACCATCACGACATAAGCCAATGCATTATATTGTCTTTGTCCTACCATGCATCATTTTTTAATTCTTATCAATCCTCTCATTTAATCAAAGGCTCCATGCTTACATCTACCATGATGCGTTTACTTCTACTTCTGGAAGCAAATGACAACTTAAGCAAACCTAAGGTTTCTAAAGCTAGAAACATCTAAGAGAAAGTACAAGTAGCAAGAAGAAGACTTCAAGCAAGACAAGTGGAAAGAAAAAGACCTTTAGAAGGACAAGTGTCATCACCAACAAGGAGATATTTTGAGATAAGTGTCACTCATATTCTTCACATGGCTACACTTATGACTCCCTTCAAAGTAAAATTCTCTCTATCCATAGTAAAAGAAGTAGATGGGTAGACCGGTCAATCCCTACACAGGTATGGTACTACTACTAGTCATTTATATTTGAAGTTATGGTATACCTAGGTTTTTTGGCATAGCTTTCATACCCGGACTCAGATACATGTGATCCAGGAGTCTACCTTGGGGTTTTGGCATGCTCCGGACGTTGCACATGCAGTGGGAGTTGTGAGTAGGTTCATGGACAACCCAGGTAAAGAGCATTGGCAAGCTGTGAAGTGGATACTATTGCATTAATTCATGGTTTTCCTATTTCATTTAGATGGGGCATTTAAAGATTCTCTTCTGCCATTCTGTTGTGTCTCTATGCACTCTATTTCACCTTCCACTCCCCCCCCCCCCCCCCCCCCCCTCTCTCTCTCTCTCTCTCTCTCTCTCTCTCTCTCTCTCTCTCTCTCTCTCTCTCTCTCTCTCTCTCTCTCTCTCTTCTTGCAACGCGGTGTACACATATATTCACTTGATCATTTTTCTTGAGTACGCTTTCATTCATACTACACATTTAAGGGTAGCACTAAGTCGTTAGATATCTTTGGATGTAATGTAGCTCATGGCTTAAATTACTCCATGCTAAGTTGAGCGCTCAAGCATCCTCCCCTATGCAAACGCTTTTGCAACTCTGATGTATATTGAAATTGTATAAATTTTGTATTATTTTTGCATAGACTTTTAAGAAGGGTTATCTCTCAAATTTTCTCCCTTCTTAGTTAATGTAGCTCCAAATTCGCATCGTTTATGGTATTTTAGACACTAATTTTGCATGCATACAAACACACACACACACACACACAAGTTACATGTTAACTTTTCACTAATTGCACTAATTCTTGTATGTGTAGCTTACTAAATTCACTAATTATGCACTAATGGTTTACTAACATTTGTGTGCTTGCATTGCTAAACATCCATGCTCGGATGCAACTATGAGCTTATGTACTTGATTTTTGGATCTACTGAACTAATGAATTTGTGATTTTTGTTTTTTATTTGTAAGCATAGGTGCTCAATTTAGGTTTTACCACTTGTTGATATTTTTATAGTGGGTCATGTAGTCTTTCATAAGTAGTCTTTCAAGCCCTTATGAACACATAAACATAATCCACACATTTGCTTACTATGGGTTAGTTTGGTCTTTTATAACTTTTCACATAGGCTACTTATAACTTGGCTTCCACATAAAAAGAGGTGTTCTTGCATACATAAAGTGCAACAAAATTCACACCTATCATTGTAGTTGTAGCTATGCGGCAAAGTAGCCAATGCGGCATTGAGTGTCTCCTATGTCTATCATAGTCCACAATGCAAGGCGAGGGGTGTTGGGTATGGGCTATGTCCTATGACCATTGCATTGAAATTCTACTCTAGTCTAGAGGGCATGAGTGTAATTCCAAGGGCAAACCCAAGGGAGGTCAAGGACCGGGTCGGCTGCCAATGGAGATGGGATTCTAGGGGCAAGGCATATAAAGGGAGGTTGGGTGGAGGATCAAGGAACGATAATTCCCGTAGTCTCACACTAGTATCAGAGCATGGTTCTATTCTAGGAATAGTTGGTCGTAGTTGATCATGCAATTGCATGCAATGGTGGGGAAGGGTGCTTAGTCAGGGACAACAAGGCCAAAACACCACATGCAGAGGGGCTTAGGAGAGGAAGCTTGCGTAGGCGACCTTCACCGAATCAAATGCAAAGGAGTTCTGCGTGTTCGTGCAAAGATGGGGAGGATTTTTTGACTCAGCACCGTAGGCTGAGGAGCATCAAAACATGCTCCCTATCTCTTGCTTCCCTTGCGTAGTCAGCAGCCCGCGATGCAGTTAGCCATCGATGCCTTCTTTTCTCACTCGTAGGTGCTCAAGGCCTTTGACCTTAGGGAATTTTTTTAGATACTAGGGAGGGTGCCCATAGTCGGGCCCCCCTTCTTCCTCTTTGGCTTGACATCATCACTTAGAAGCTAGTCACGAGCACAAGCTGATCGGAGGAACATCGATCCTGTGGATTGAACATGCATTGGCGAGGCAAGGTGCTGCAATTTCTGCATTTGCTAAAAATATACCCTCTTTATCCTCATGTTTTTGGTAAGTACCGTAGCTTGATCAAGGGTATTGGTGCTCACTCCTGTTTTTGGCAAGCAAGTTCTGCATCAACGGTGAAGCGAAGTCTCGTGCTTATTTTCCAAGCAAAGCTACTTGTGCTTGTGAACATTGGGCACAATTTAAATGAACCGTAGAATATATACCACACCATGCAAGGCATGCGAGAAAAAGGTAGGGCATTTTGACACAAATTTCTTGGTTTACTTTTTCATTCAATTAGTATGAAGCCAAGGCCATTTGACAGCACTACTTAATGAGGTATGCAATTGCTTTCTTATTAAGTATGTGCTTGTTTGCTTGTCCTCTTTGTGCTATCCCACGAAAGAGAAAAAAGCAAGACTTCTGTTTTATGTATCTCCCATAATGGCTTTTCCAAGTTCGTGATATGCTATAAGCATACAGACTTGCATGCACTTTGTGAGTGTATATGGATGGTCTTTCCATTATTGCTAGTATGCATCAAACCAAGGGGTTTCATTGCCTATTGAAATCCATGACTATGAGTCAGATGGATTCAAGCACAATTGGCAAAGAGCATGGCTCTTTCACAGGTTGATCACGTACATCGGTAAGCAAGTTACATTTTACAATTTTGAACTTCTTGCAGAAGTTTTTATCATGACAACTTGACAAGCAGAGGTTGATTTGATTGATGAAATCTGATAGCTTCCCTTCTTCAGTTATCTCTTTCAGTATTGGGTAATCTACGGATTTTCAATAAGATCTACGCTTCGGCAAGTCCAATTTTCTTTGAATGCTAGACAAGATCGACTTTCTTTTGCTATGAGATATGTCTGTGAGCAAGAGTATATGTAGCTATGAGCACTAGAACTCCATGAGTACTTATGTGAAGCAAGGCTTTCCTTTCGGCATTTGCCATCGTGGTTTCTACAGTTTGTAACATGCTATTAGCATACAAACTTTCCAAAATGTCTATAGGTTTTTACATCACACGAGGGTGTATTTGATACATACGCTAACTCACTTGAGCAATACATATGGCTATGAGCCAGATTCAAGCAAATTACCAAAAACTTGGCCACAAGTGGGGGATAAGATTAGTAAACTTCAAGTTATACTTGTTTCTTTCATAATTTAACCTTTTATTTGAAAAATATTTATCAACTTTGCAAAGCAAATGCTTTTCCAAACTTCATGTGAAGGAAGGCTTCTCTTATGTGCCAAGGTATTAAAAGATTGACTTCAGATCAACAATAATGGCACACATCTTTGGCACTATATGGATATAAGCTCATAGTTTATGCAATGACGCATTGTGATGCATCCATGACGGTGTAATCGTGCAGGGAACAATTATATAAGGGGCTCACACGATTGAGACTGTCATTGAAGCCAATGGCTTATTATTCTATTTTTTGATATGTATGCATGGAATACTAGTATGATGGATGTACAACACCACATCATTGTATATGCTTCCACTATAGAAGTAGATACTCTGTCAAGGACAAGTTTGGTGGGTCAAGATGTGACTTTTGGTACCTTCCTCTATGAGAGCGTTGTACAAGCACATTGTTGTATGCTTATAGGATAATCTACCACACAACTATTGTTTGCACAGAGAGATATGCAGGGGACGTACAATACAGTAGAATAAGGGGATTTTTTGCAGCCGAACATACTCTCTCTCTCTCTCTCTCCTTCCTAATTCTATGCAGGAAAGGTGAATTAAGGCATGATTCTATTAATATATTTCTATGTCAATATGGTAATAGGAAGGGCTAAGAGCCATTTGTTTTTGAAGGGCTAAGAGCCATCTATTTGTAATCCATCAGTGAATGCTTTCAAGATCAAACAATTCTATCAATTTGAGTGCCCATCGATTTTAATGAATAAGCAAGAGTCTTGTCAGTACTGATTTTTTTGGGTGTTATTTTAGCACTACATACTTTAAGAGTGAAGATCACATTGAGTTTTTGAAAGTCTTAAAATCATAATGAATTATCTCTACCAAGGTGTCTAGATGAAGAAAGAATTTCAGATAGTACGACTGTTCACAAAAAACTGAGATATAGATTTTCAAGTTTAGAAAATCCATCTGTGAATATGATTCCAACTTGAGTGGATCTCCTATTTCATCTATAGCACTAAGAGTGTCTATACGAGTACAATTTTGGGATAAGACCCATCTCATGATTACTAAATCACTTATTAAGTGGTGAGGATCAATTCTTGGAACCTTCACACTTACACTTTCAAGGAAAAAAGTCCACAAGCTGCCAAGAGGTAGTGGACAATTTCAACTTCCAAAGTTGACTTCAATTATTATTGGCTGCTAGTTGTGGCTACTAGTTGAGGAGTTTCCTTTGCAAAGTCTAACCATGGAGTTTGGCAATGTGGACTTGAACCAAGGGGTTTGGATTGCAAAGGTAACACCCAAGGTTGCATGTGCAATTGTACTTGAATTTCACTAATTTTCAATTAGTGTTCTTAGGCCTTTGCAGGCAAGAAATTTGGGCAAGTGCATTTGATTATAGGTAAGTGAACACTATGTTCAACCTCCATGTATGCAACTGATTTGGTTTTGTTTCATTTTTTAATATGCTTTGCTTGACGTTTTCAAGTTAGATGAATAAACTTGAATGCTTCCATCCATTTTTGCTCTTCAGAGAGATGACAAGGTCATGTAAGAGCCAAATCAATTGGGCTCTAGTGTCCAAAATAATTATTTGCATTACGCAGTTATGAACCCACTTGCAGGGTTTGATTTGGCACATGTTGTCACATTGGATACAACACGGTCTAGGAACTCAAGGAGTTTGGTTTAGCCAGTGTTGAGCAAGGTTCATGAGGGTCCCTCTCACACATGTCGCACCATGTTTGCAACTACCTACACACACTAGTAAATCTTGTACTTGAAGGATGTTCTTTTTTTAGACATCCTTAGTTGAGACATATTCCACATGTGGAGAATATGAGTCTTTGTGACTGACACTGGCACCACTATTTCAATTATGTGTCACAACGATGTCTCTAGGTGCTGGTCAAATCTGTTTTCTAGAACATTTTTAGCATGTTGTAACAGAAACAATTTCAATGCCCAAAAATTATCGGATACGCATAACGACTTGTTAAGGTTACAAGTGCATCTAAACAACATTAGCAAATGATTGTTTATGCATATAGCAAGGCTATGAGTTGTTCATGAAAAGGTTTCATTGTTTTTACCTAGAAGTGATTAATGTTTCACCTTCTATTATGGTTCAAACGTTTCAGCAAGGCTTGCAAATGATTGCAGTAGAAATTATTTATTTTCTTTTCAGAACTGTTTACCCTCTTTAATGTGCATCACATTTGCCATAAGTATTGGCAAGTCTAATCATGGATATGTAAGTTTCGATCTGTTTTTGCTAAATGCATGCACACTAGGTGTTATGGGCCCTAGTGTTTAGCAAAGGTTGATTTGGAACAACATGCATATTCATCACATTAGTTGCTTATGAAGCATTTTTCACTTTATGTGCAATATCTCTATCAGATTACTTTTGGATCTACCATTGACCAACAGAGGTCATGGATCGGTTTGGGTGCTTGTGGATATTTCAAGTTAACCAAGATGGTTATTCATGACATTGTTGATTCCTCAGCAATGTTGTACGACATTCAGCCTCCCATTTACTAGTCATTTTGGGCGACTGTATGTAAACCGTGGAAAAACACACCTCAGGATTGTCAGTTATCCAAAGAGGATAGACAGATTACAAGTGTAATCTTGTGCTAAAGAATAATCGAAGAGCGTACTTTAGCACCAAGCAATCCAATTAGCAAGCATTTATCACTATTGTTGGAGTTTGTTTACCATAAGGTAAAACATGTTTGTGACTCGGTTTAGTCCCTTCATGTTTAAGTCAAGTTCTCAACCTTGAACACTAGTTATGGTGGGGTTGTTTACTGATGACACGTGACAACAAGTGAAGGACTTATATTTTGCTAATAAGCTACGCCAGCCAATTACTTTCATGAAAGGTGAAAAAAGGTACTCTAACAGGGACATCTTAGTTGTGATAACTCGTTTAGCATACTCAAGTGATTTCTGAATGGAGTCTATACACTATGTTTTATATGAGCTGGTTACACAAGACGGTTGCAAAGGGACAACAATGTGGATAATCAAGATGTTTCTCTTGGTTTCATTGAACCTCCTAATGACCCATGTTCCGATCAAACAAACAGTTGGATCCATGAAGGATGCAACTCTCGAGAACATTAGTGTTCTTATAAAGATATCACCACTTTTTCTTTTGAGGATGAAAACGCTTCTCCAAGGGGGGAGTAATGTAATGCCAAGGGAAAACCCAAGAGAGGTCAAGGACCTTGCTAAGGGCCGACTGCCAATGGAGACGGGATCCTAGGGGCAAGGCCTATAAAGGGAGGTTAAGGACCTTGCCAAGGGCCAATTGCCAATGGAGATGGGATCCTAGGAGCAAGGCCTATAAAGGGAGGTTGGGTGGAGGATCAAGGCACGACAGTTCCCTCACTCTCACAATGAGCATCATGCAACTGCATTATGAGGCATAAACAAAGCGAGACACGTGTCACCAATAACTGGTTGTGAGATGAGAACCATGTGAGTCATGTCTATAATAGAAGGCTTTGTAATTTCATGTCATAGTGTACAATTAAGAGTGTACTTAGAGTCTACATTGAGTCTCCCTCTTTCTCACTAATCCACCCTAACATACAACTAAAAAATGAGATGTATTCTCACTATTGACTTTGATTGGATGGACTAGAGAAATGCATTAATCCCTCTCACGGATTCAAGTTTCTATAGTTGACGCGTTTAGTCGAAGAGCTAACATTAGGATTAGAGACATTCATCCTTGAGAGAGATGCTAAGCGGGAGGCTATAGGGCCAATTTATTGCAGATGGGATACATCATTCCATTTAAGAATAAGAAACTCAACTGAACTCAACATAACATCTCAACCTATGAGCAAAGTTTGAAGCAAGATTTACTAGCAATTTGTCATAAAATCTAATATCTAACCAACCCAAATGATTTTCTCATATTAAACTGATCATTTGATGTGGGAGAATAAATGGGAACAAGGGTTATAATATAGACATGTGCTTTCATATCTATCTCAACACGGGGCTAATGGTAAAGAGATCCAAATGAGAGATGGTCTGTCAAAGAGAAAGGCTAGCTAATGGAGCTTAAAGACCTTAGGGTTAGCTTCATTAAAGACCTCCCAAGGTTAGTGTTAAAAAGTCCTTTGACCTTAGGTAAGCTAGGGTTGAGCTTAAGGTGGGAACACTACCCAATCTTGAGGTGCTTTGTCATGCTTGCCGACTAAGGTGCTTGAGGGTAAGCTGTTCAAAAAGTCAACAACTATCCCTACAAGGAGGGGGCAAGCCCTACAAGAGGGGGTTAGAGAGAGAACACACACACCCTCACACAAGGAAAGCTTGATACAAAGAAAGCAAATGGGACACTTGTCAAGTTCCTCATCATGTTGCCCTCATGGTGTGCCTAAAGCCTATTGGTTGGCCTCCCAAGGGGTCCAATGAGTATTTTAATTAGTTGTTTTTGCATTTATCAAGTCCTCTCTCTCTCAAAGGGGAAAGGGGGACACTTGTCACAAGATGAGCATGCCTGCTTGATATGCCTCTTTCTTGATATGCCTCTTGCTTGTGATTAGCTAGGTCTGGAGGGGTCCAATGAGCTTCAAGCATGAACTACAAGGGGGGGTCGACCAAGGAAGCTAGGGTCATGCTTGGGGGGTATACTCTCCCACACACATATACACACACACTCTGATTGTGTGAAGTGCAAAGTGCAAGAGCTCCATCTCCTTCTCCACGCAAGTAGAGAAGTTGAGAGCCTACACCAACACTCTTGGCCATGGAATGCAAATCCAACCAAGAGCCATGCTTCAATGCTTAAGCTTGCCATCTTCTTCATCTTCATTACTATGCTAGCAAGTAATAAAGATGAAGAAGATGATAAGTGATGATAAGTGAGAAACTAATTCTTTCTCCTATGAAATGTTTCTTCTTCCTGTTCCCTACCCTCATTCCCTACTAGCTCTCTCCACCTTCGAAGGTGTTTGAGCTCTTGGACGGAGGCTTGGGATAGTTAATGCTTTTAACAAAGTTCATGTTATGCTCATGATGCATGAAGATTTCCATCTTCATAGCATCACCTAGGTAACAAGGAACACAAAGATTGTATTGTACCAAGTCTCTCTTGATTGGAATAAACTAGAATACAAATGCCTATTGGAGGGGGGACCGGCTCCACATAAACCCGTTCCTCAACTGTTGTCATGTTCTCTAAACTCTCTCTCGCAAAAGTATTGTTCATGCCAAGTTAACTAAATGCTATGTTTATGTTGCTACCATCAATTAAGTTCACCCTCTATGCTCACAAAGTAATTCCACAAAAGTGCTATCTCTAATCCGGTACTCTCAAAGTTCATAGGCCATTTCCATTAAACAATTAGTCATGCTATTAACTAGTGGCAACAATACCTGTATGGTGCCACTTTTAAGCTTCAAATAGATGACAAAATTTTGCAATGCCTTTCAAGTCAAAATGAGTTGAAAGGTAGGAAAGCTTGGTGGATAGAGATCTTTTAGGAGTTTGACCTTCAGCTACATTACTAATATGGAAAACTTAATGTGGTGGCTAATGCATTGCGTTGCATATCAACCATAAATAAGTTGAGTTTCATGGTCCCTATGAGTGATTACTTAGAGACTATCCATGGTTTCTGTATATGATTCTTCTTTTGTTATAACCTGGCTATTTGCAATCGCACTCTTATTTCACAATAACCATGTCCTATTGGGGTGTCTGCCAAATTTGCACCGCCAACTATTGGAAACCCCCTATAGTCTACTAGATGACTTTGTAGCAATACCCATATGATAACCCATGTGATTGCATGTGATGCTTTATACCTAGGACAAATGACCTACATGATGATGTAATCCTTGATGATATACCACACTCCATACGCACCAAATGACCCTATATATTTAGCCTTGTATTCACTCATTTTGTATCAATCAATCAATCAACTAGCATTTGAGTCTTCATTGTGCTACTCTAATCTATACTCTATTACACACACACACACACACACACACACACACACACACACACACACACACACACACACACACACCATGAGTGCTTCACTAATCTATCCACCCAACCTTTGAGCTAGTATCAGAGCCAATACATGATTAGCATCTCCTTATCACTCTCTTGATCCTCTTAATTACTCTCTCTCTCTCTCTCTCTCTCTCTCTCTCTCTCTCTCTCTCTCTCTCTCTCTCTCTCTCTCTCTCTCTCTCTCTCTCTCTCTCAAGTGTTAGTAGTAGCAATAAGCTACACAATTATGTTGCGATTCTCATAGAATTTGGGCATGTTCGTTGCAAGACACTACCTCCATCTATGAGAGGAGCACATGATTAGTAGCAATTAGTGTGTGTATATTTTATTGCATTAGCATTTAGGTTGCATTTCCACTAGAGATGCTCAATTGAAGGCCACAAAAGAACGCTTGATTTTATGTATCGGAGAATGATTTGTGTGTGTATGTTTAACCATTGTCATGAGCTTCCATTTGCATCCATCCATACCCGTTTGGGTTCAAGCATTGAGGATTAATTGGTTGATTAACGTATGCTACAATTTCACAATCTTCACCTCACTATTCTTTGCAAAAACCTGGACGACAAACCCTAAACTTAGGTGTGTGGAGGACTATTTTGAGCTGCTTGCCGACCACATGTGAAAGCACCCTAATTTAAAGCCAAATAAGGGAACATGGGAACTACCCTAATTTGTGTCCCCAATGGTGAACTCCAAGCCACGTGCCAACCTACATTTATGGAGCTTCTAGTTTTTTGAGCGATTACAGCCAAGTGTTACTTAGCAACCGATTCAGTACGACAATTTTTCTCTGTGTATTGCCCGTGATCGACGCCCTCCTTTGTTGCGCCATCCGACTGGCGGACATCAACAACACAATCAACTCGTTTTAAGAATAGCTTTTGGGTCTACGGCAAAAAAGTCCCCCTTCTCACTTCCCGCCAGCTACAATGTCTTCACCGCACGTTTCGACCTATGACATAACTCCTCTATGCAAGCTTGCTCCCTTCGTCGCATCGGATCCTCTTCCTCTAACACAGAGTTCGTTGCTTTGTGTGCCCACCTCCCACGCGCACACATGCCTATTATCATCACCAAAAAAAGAGAGGTAGACTCTGTGCCTCCGCCACACCAATGTGAGAGAGAAAGAGGCATGCACATGAACAAGGGAAGGCTCCCCTCATGTCCCTCCACACACACACACACACACACACACACAGGCATCAACGTCTGTGTGCACGTGTCGTTGGGAAAAATATTCCCCTCCTCTCTCTTCCTATCTCTTGGCCGCATGCACCCTGCACTTTCCCACACCAATGGGAGAGAGAAAGAGGCATGCACATGAACAAGGGAAGGCTCCCCTCATGTCCCTCCACACACACACACACACACACACACACACACACACACACACACACACACACACACACACACAGGCATCAACGTCTGTGTGCACGTGTCTTTGGGAAAAATATTCCCCTCCTCTCTCTTCCTATCTCTTGGCCGCATTCACCCTGCACTTTCCCTCTTTTCAAAATGCCCTTCAAATTTTCCAAATTTTCCAAAATACCCCTGATCATGATAAAAAAGATAAAAAGGTTCGTACAAGATGCTAAAACTAGAATTTGCATTGGTTATGCAGGCTTTGGATATCAAACGCTTCATTACTTTTAGACATAATCGCCTTTTTTTGCGATGTGATTTGTGACAAATTGTAGGATCTCAATTGTCAGAATAAAGATTAGTAAATCTTGAACAATCAGACCAAAATAGTTAAGGGGTATTTTGGGAATTTGCATGAATTAGAGGGATATTTTGGTAATTTTCCAAAATCAAAATCACTCCACGTCCATCTAGCAAGGCTTTTCCTTTTCCCCCACTTTAATCGTTTTCCTTTAGTTTTCCAAATGGCATCTTACTATGATTCCCTCAAGACTAATGAATCCAAAATTGACACGACTTTATATATATATATATATATATACATATATATATATATACATATATATATATATACATATATATATATACATATATATATATATATATACATATATATATATATATATACACAATTTAGCTCCTTTGAAAATGGTTTTATTTGTCAGTTGATTCCTTTAGGGAAGTGCTAAGGATATACACCCAACACCTAAGGAATGTAGCCATTTGACAAGCTGGTGGCACGATGGTCCTTTTTTTGGGGGGTGGGGGGATGATTCAGATCTATGATTTCTCCTTTATAAACTCCTCATTTCATCTCCTCTACATGGTTTAACCTTTGATTCTCTCCCCCTCTAATCGCTCGACTTTTATTAGATCGAATCTATATCGATTCCCTCCCTATCTCCTCCTTCCCAACAGGAAAAATCAAGCTAGCACGCCCCTTTTCGTTCCCTACACGCCCATGTTCCCACCTTGTCCGCCCTGTTCCCCCTTTTTCGCCGTCAGATGTACCTGTTCCCCCCCTGGCCTCCGTCTGCACGACTGTGGATGAGACCCTCCTACGGCATGTACTTGCATCATTCTACCTTCATACTCTACCTGGCACCTCCTACCCATACTACACCTACATCGTCCTCCTACCTGGAAAGCTTATTGATATCAGCCACGTCACTATAATCGCTTGCCTCTGTTTCTTCTTCTGCTACACGCCAACCAAATGAATCAAAAATATGTTCTCCATATCAATGTGTCCTGATCCATCCGCATTTCGCCGCCCACACACCCCCACATTGCGTGTCAGCTAGGCTTGCAAGTGCGCATGACACATGCCTGACACACACACACACGGCATTTCTATTGTTGCTGGTCGCAGGGCAGAGAGAGAGAGAGAGAGAGAGAGAGAGAGAGAGAGAGAGAGAGAGAGAGAGAGAGAGAGAGAGAGAGAGAGAGAGCGCAAAGCGTGAAATTTGAGGGGTATTTTGGGAATTTCCACAAATGAGAGGGGTATTTTGCCACCCGTCAACCCCAAATTTACTCACCTCTTTTGCCTTTTGCTTTTGCAAATTAGGTATCTTGGTTGATTCCCGTTAATGAGACATGCGTACAGGCCTATTTTAAGGTTTCTAACCTTTTGTAATTAATTAATCAATGCCCAAGACCTCTTAGCCAAGTAACCTAAAACCAAAAGTCCCTAGCTTCAGTTGTTCCCACGCAGTCCCTCCCCTTGGCGCGTAGTTGCCCCTCCGCTTTGCCCCCTTCTTGGATTTGTCCCTCCCTTGCTCTGGTCTCTATCTTCATTGCCCATGCTGCTCTCGCCAACTTTGTGCTCTGCTACCAATGTAGACTCAACCTCACGCCGTGCATGGCCTCATCCACCATTGCAATACACCAATGGGTGGTCTGATCCACCTTGGAAGCACACACAAAGCACTGGCAATCGCAGTCGTAACAATGCCCCCCCCCCCCCCCCCCCGATGTGCCTTCCCTTCCCAGCAGATATGCCCTCTATATGCATTAGCTCCGCTTTGCCTGCGACACAAACCAGACACTCCAAGCATCACCTTGGTCTTCGATGCTGTGCAGAGGGAAAAAATATATTTGCCACTCTCTCTCTCTCTCTCTCTCTCTCTCTCTCTCTCTCTCTCTCTCTCTCTCTCTCTCTCTCTCTCTCTCTATCACTTTTTCCCCTCAACTCAAAGAGTATCTCCTATGATTCCCTTTAAAACAAATACAACCAAAATTGAGCCGACCTACTATGTTATAGGATTTTGGTTTCTAGCACATAAATGGAAAATAAGGCAAAGAAGTGACCACTAGAAATTAGGGTTGCTTGCCCTTTCTAACTCTATCCAACACCATTTTTCCTCTCCCAAAACGAGGCTCATCCTCTCTTTAGCCTCTCTTGTCCTTAACCACCACTACATCTCCTTCCAAGGGGATTGATGGCACCAAATCAAAGGTACTGCCATGGGTTCTAATTTTGCGATCATTTATGCTTTCCTCTTTCTTTGTCACTTAGAGGATAGAAGACCATATTAGGTATTATGGTAAAAATCCCTCATTATGGGAATCTCCAAACTGACTAAATTCATGTAATTTGGGAATTTTCCATGTAAAGTGGGAAAAATGTTGATATACTTGTTGATGGGGTAGAGTGAAATCTTAAATATTTGTGGTGTTGATAAACACCAAAATTTGAGGATGCACAAAGCACGAATTTGAATAAATACTAGTAATGAAATAAAAGAAAGAAAGGTCACTACAATCAAAGATCTTGTTTACAACCATTGTAGTAACAATAGAAGCTCCATATAATCTACTCCAAATTCGATGCCATGTCCAAACTTTGATCCAAGTGTGGTTGATGATGTGCACGAGTGAATGGAGTGTAGCTACTATTTTATACCATGGATGGTTTGGGGTAGAGGTTCCAACACTTGTCCAACCTACTTACCATTGTGTTATAGACATTTTCGCCCAAGGCTTTTGAAGGTCCACCATCTGGCCAAGCTAGCTCTATTGAAAGAAGCTATCTTTATTGTTTGAAGGTCACAATGTGTGAATGAAGTGTAGCTACTATGTTACTACAATGTATGGTTTGGAATAGAGGTCCACCACTTGTCCAAGCTACTATCAATTGTGTTATGGAGGTTTTAGCCCTAGGTGGTTTGAAGGTGAATCTGTGAATGGAGTGTAACTACTATGCTTACTACCATGCATGGTATGGGACAGAGGTCCACAACTTGTCACAACCTACTAACCATTTTTTTATGGAGATTTTAGCCCAAGGTGGTTTGAAGTCCACCACTTGTCCAAGCTAACTCTATTGATAGTCCTATCTCTAGTGTGATCATGTTGATGGTTTGGGGTAGAGGTCCAGCACTTTTCCAACCTACTAGCGATTGTGTTATTGAGGTTTTAGCCCAAGGTGGTTTGAAGGTTCACCACCTGTCCAAGTTTGATCTATTGAAAGAGCTTTCTCTTTGTTTGAAGATCAATGTGTGCATGGAGTGTAGCTACTATGTTTACTACCATGGAGGGTTTAGAACAAGGTCCATCACTTGTTCCAACTACTAACAATTGTGTTATGGAGGTTTTAGCCCAAGGTGGTTTGAAGTCCACCACATGTCCAAGCTAGCTCTATTGAATAATCCTATCTATACTCTAATAGCGTGGATGGTGTGGGGTAGAGGTCAATCACTTGTCCAATTTACTATTTTCTTGTGTTATAAAGGTTTTAGCCCAACGTGGTTTGAAGGTCCACCACCTGTCCAAGCTGGATGTATTGAAAGAAGCTATCTCTATTGTTTGAAGGTCATTTCCAGCTAGATCTATTGAAAGTATCTATCTCTATTGTTTGAAGGTCAATGTGTGAATGGAGTGTCTACTATGTTACTACCAAGGATGGTTTGGGACAGAGCTCCACCACTTGTCCAACCTACTAACCATTGTGTTATGTAGGTTTTAGTCCAAGGTTGTTTGACGGTCCACCCACGTGTACAAGCTAGCTCTTTTTAAAGAAGCTATCTCTTTTTTTGAAGATCAATGTGTGCATGGAGTGTAGCTACTATGTTACTACCATGAATGGTTTGGCACATAGGTATATCACTTGTCCAACCTACTAATCATTGTGTTATGGATGTTTTAGACCAAGGTGGTTTGAAGGTCCACCACCTATCCAAGCTATCTCTATTGAATAGTCCTATCTTACTCTGATAGCATGGATGGTTTGGGGTAGAGGTCCAACCTGGTCCCAACCCACTAATCCATTGTGTTATCGAGGTGGTTTGAAGTTCACCACCTGTCAAAGCTAGATCTCTACTAAAGGAATCTATCTCTATTGTTTGAAGGTCAATTTGTGAATGGAGTGTAGCTACTATGTTTAATACCATGGATGGTTTGGGTTTAGAGGTTCACACTTGTCCAACCTACTTACCCATTGTGTTATGGAGGTTTTGGCCCAAGGTTATTTGAAGGTCCACCATCTAGCCAAGCTAGCTCTATTGAAAGAAGCTATCTCTATTGTTTGAAGGTCAATGTGAATGAAGTGTAGTACTATGTTTACTACCATGTATGGTTTGGCGTAGAGGTCCACCACTTGTCCAAACTACTAACATTGTGTTTGGAGGTCTTAGCGAGGTCTTAGCCCAAGCCGTTTTGAAGGTCCAACACCTGTCCAAACTACTAACCATTGTGTTATGGAGGTCTTAGCCCAAGGTGTTTGTAAGGTTCACCACCTATCCAACCTAGCTCTATTGAATAGTCTTCTCTACTATGATAGCATGGATGGTTTTGAGTAGAGGTTCAACACTTGTCCAACCTACTATCCATTGTGTTTTGGAGATCTTAGCCCAAGGTGGTTTGAAGGTCCACCACCTGTACAAGCTAGCTCTATTGAATAGTCCTATCGCTATTGTTTGAAGGTCAATGTGTGAATGGAGTGTAGCTACTATGTTTACTACCAAGGATGGTCTGGGTAAAGGTCCACCACTTGTCCAACCTACTAACCTTTGTGTTATGGAGGTTCTAGCCCAAGGTGGTTTTAAGGTCCACCACTTGTCCAAGCTAGCTCTATTGAATGATCCTATCTCTACTGTGGTAGCATGGATGGTTTCAGGTAGAGGTCCAACACTTTTCCAACCTACTATCCATTGTGGTTATGGTGGTTTTAGCCCAAGGTGGTTTGAAGGTCCACCACTTGTCCAAGTTAGCTCTATTCAATAATCCTATCTCTATTGTTTGAAGGCCAATGTGTGAATGGATGGTTTGGGCAGAGGTCCACCACTTGTGTTATAAAGGTTTTAGCCCAAGTTGGTTTGAAGGTCCACCACTTGTCCAAGCTAGCTTGATTGAAAGAAGCTATCTCTATTTTTTGAAGGTCAATGTGTGAATGGAGTGTAACTACCATATTTACCCCCATGGATGGTTTTGGGAAGAGGTCCACCACTTGTCCAACCTATTATCCATTGTGTTTTGTTTTAAGGTCCACCACTTGTTCTAAATTTTAAATGAAATCTCATCTAAATTTGAATTAAACCGCCCAAATTTAAATGAGCCCACCTAATTTAAATGAGGCCCACCTAAACTCAAATCAAGCCGCTCAAATTTAAATAATCCCACCTAAATCAACTTCACTGTCTCGTTTAAATTCAAATTTTCCTATCCAAATTCAAATATGAAAGCAAGTTTAGTTAAAAGGATGTCTTTGTCCTGCCTAAATTCAAATCCGCCCTTGTTGAATCACATTTTTTGCATCTACAGCCAAACATGGTCCACCACTTGCCCAACCAGTAACACCAAGAAAAACCCCAACATTATACATCTACCAAAATTCTAGCTCAAATATTTCATATTTCAGCCATTTCAGAAACAAGAGACAAAGAAAGTAGCCATCAGCAACTCAACAAAGACACAACTATTTGGCCAAACCAAGATTAAGAAATTTGACACAAGTTAAGTCGACTTATCATTCATGTTTACTATTAATACACTATGTATTTAATATTACACAAAGAATAGATTTGCATATCTCTGTATGTTTGAAATATGTGTATTTGCATTAGTAATACAATATGTGTATTTGCATAATCACATACTAAATCTAAAACCTAAAACATAAATTATGTCTCTTTGAAAAAAAGAATGATAGAGAATTGATGAGGGGGAGAGAGAGAGAGAGAGAGAGAGAGAGAGAGAGAAGAGAGAGAGAGATGTACTTGTTTCTGTGTTGAGACCTGTTTTTTTGCTATGTCAATGTGTTCCACAATAGCGACCTGCTATGTGATAGTGCAACCTGCTCTGCTATGGCGATCTGCTCGACGATGGCAATAACGACCATGATTTTCTCATATGGTGATGGTGAATGCTTTGTGGTGTTGAGTGTTTTGCGATGGCAATACCACATGCAATAGCAACCATGCCTGCTTTGCAATAGTGATCGGCTCTACGATATCGACTGCTCGGACGATGGCAGTAATGACTTGTTCCTCTGATGACGACCTCTGTAGCAATACCTATTTCGTGTTATGCGTGAAAGCGGCCCTAGGTTGTGTTTTTGTGTGTGAATTCCATGTAAGCACTGAACACGGCCTTTAAGATTAGAAGGATAATGACTAAATCGTGGTTGTGCCTAATGGAACATATGGGACCTAAACTTCAAATATAGCATGTTTAGAGTTTTATTATCCTGTTTCAAGTCCAAGTTGCCTGTTCAGTCATAACTTTTGACTGGGAACTCGAAAATAAGCAACCAAGGGGCTAGTGATGAAAGCTTGCAAGATTAATGTACACAAGTTTCTTTAATTCCTTAATCCCTTTTCCAAGTTAAAACTTTTGGGTACCAACTTAAGCATCCTTTTCCCCTATAAAGGTCTAGAGAGACACAAGTTTCATATCAATTTCAAAGGCCACCTGCATAGATTAAAGCCACAAAAGGGACAATGAAGTTGTTCATATTCCCATAAAGATATCACATGGCTTCACTTGAAAAACCAATCTTGTAATGATGTGATGAAAGGAAGAATGGTTAGGGAATTGGGTAGAAGCAGCACCGCTGCTAGACCTTCCTATTGGAATATAACTTCTTGTCCAAATTGTAATTCAAAATAGAGACAAGTCACGTTATTAAAAACCGGTCTTAGACTTTTCATGGACTACTTCTGTTGCTTTCTGAGACCTTCAATCGGGAAGCAAAGACCTTAAGCCAAAACCTACACGGACTCACTTGTTCAACATGTAGTCTACATAGTAGCCTAGTCCACTATCTGCCATCGGGACCCATTGTCAATTGTCCAACCAGATTTCTATTGCATTAGTTATTTTACCTTCATCATTGTCATTAAAAACTAAGTCCACCACTTTTCCAAGCTATACTATGGCAACACCCTAACCATGCCACCACTTGTTCACTAGCCAACACTTGGATTTTTGCCAAAAAATTAGTAGTTCAACTTAGTTCATGGACCATTAAAACTAGGTCCACCACTTGTCCAAGTTGTACTATTCTAGCATAGCACTAATTGTCCAACCATTTTTGTTTGGCATTAATATTTCACCTACAACATTGGCCATTATAATCGGTCCACACTTGTTCCAAGCAATACTTCTAGTAGGCCTCGTCCAGTCCAGACTTGTTTCTGCTCGCAAACTACTTTGTTTTGGTTTAGTAGTTCACATCAGCAGGGAAATTAAAAACAATCCGTCACTTGACCAAGTTGTACTAATCTAAAATAGCACTATCCGCAAACTGGGTTCTACCTGCTAATTGAAAAACAAAGTTTGTTATTGCTATTAATGTTTCAGCCTTTGGAGTTGGCCATTAAAAATGAAACGTAAAATTGGTGCAACTATCCAGAAGTTGGTTCCTACTAAGAGTATAGTTTGGACAAGTGGTGGACTAGTTTTAATGGCCAATGCCAACGGTGAACTACAAATGCAAGAAGGAGTTGGTTAGTGGACCAAGTGGTGGATAGTGGACCAATTTTACTATCTAGTTTTAATGGCCAACTCCAAAGGTGAAACATTAATGCAATAACAAAGTGGTTGGACAATTGGCGGGGTGGAACCCAGTTTGCGGATAGTGCTATTTTAGAGTAGTACAACTTGGACAAGTGACGGATTGTTTTAATTTCCCTTGACTGAGGTGAACTACTAATGCAAAAACAAAGTAGTTTGCGAGCAGAACAAGTGGTGGAAGTGGACGAGGCCTACTAGAAGTATAGCTTGGACAAGTGGTGGACCGGATTATAATGGCCAATGTTGTAGGTGAAATATTAATGCAAGAACAAAATGGTTGGACAATTAGTGCTATGCTAGAGTAGTACAACTTGGACAAGTGGTGGACCTAGTTTTAATGGTCCATGACGAAGATGAACTACTAATGCAAAAACCAAGTGGTTGGCTAGTGAAACAAGTGGTGGCAATGGATAGGGTGTTGCCATAGTATAGCTTGGAAAAGTGGTGGACTTAGTTTTAATGGACAATGATGAAGGTAAAATACTAATGCAATAAGAAACTGGTTGGACAATTGACAATGGGTCCCGATGGCAGATAGTGGACTAGGCCTACTATGTTAGACTACATGTTGAACAAGTGAGTCGTGTAGGTTTTGGGCTAAGGTCTTGCTTCCCGATGTGAAGGTCTCAGAAAGCAACAGAAGTAGTCATGGAAAAGTCTAAGACCGGTTTAATAACGTGACTTGTCTCTATTTTGATTACCCTTTTGGCCAAGAAGTTATATGCTATAGGAAGGTCTAGCAGCGGTGCTGCTTCTACCAATTCCCTAACCATTCTTCCTTTCATCACATCATTACTAGATTGGTTTTCAAGCGAAGCCATGTGATATCTTTTGGGAATATGAACAACTTCATTGTCCCTTTTTGTGCTTTAATTCTATGCAGGTGGCCTTTGAAATTGATATGAAACTTGTGTCTCTCTAGACTTTTTAGGGTAAGGATGCTTAAGTTGGGTACCCCAAAAGTTTTAACTTGGAAAAGGGATTAAGGTATTAAGAAACTTGTGTACATTATCTTGCAAGCTTTCATCCTAGCCCTTGGTTGCTATATTTCGAGTTCCCAGTCAAAAGTTATGACTGAACAGGCAACTTGGACTTGAAACAGGATAATAAAACTCAAAACATGCTATATTTGAAGTTTAGGTCCCATATGTTCCATTAGGCACAAACCACGATTTAGGTCATTATCCTTCTAATCTTAAAGGCCGTGTTCAGTGCTTACATGGAATTCACACACAAAAAACACA
The DNA here is from genome assembly GCF_014529385.1 of Adiantum capillus-veneris. NCBI lineage: Eukaryota > Viridiplantae > Streptophyta > Polypodiopsida > Polypodiales > Pteridaceae > Adiantum > Adiantum capillus-veneris. The sequence goes on along the minus strand of NC_140933.1, from coordinate 28,216,529 downwards.
AACCTAGGGCCGCTTTCACGCATAACACGAAATAGGTATTGCTACAGAGGTCGTCATCAGAGGAACAAGTCATTACTGCCATCGTCGAGCAGGTCGATATCGTAGAGCCGATCACTATTGCAAAGCAGGTTGCTATTGCATGTGGTATTGCCATCGCAAAACACCTCAACACCACAAAGCATTTCACCATCACCATATGAGAAAATCAGGTCGTTATTGCCATCGTCGAGCAGATCGCCATAGCAGAGCAGGTTGCACTATCACATAGCAGGTCGCTATTGTGGAACACATTGACATAGCAAAACAGGTCAACACAGTAGAACAAGTACATCTCTCTCTCTCTCTCTCTCTCTCTCTCTCTCTCTCTCTCTCTCTCCCTCCCTCATCAATTCTCTATCATTCTTTTTTTCAAAGAGACATAATTTATGTTTTTAGGTTTTACGATTTAGTATTGTTATTATGCAAATACACATATTGTATTACTATGCAAATACACATATTTCAAACATACAGAGATATGCAAATCTATTCTTTGTGTAATATTAAATACATAGTGTATTAATAGTAAACATGAATGATAAGTCGACTTACTTGTGTCAAATTTCTTAAATCTTGGTTTGGCCAAATAGTTGGTCTTTGTTGAGTTGCTGATGGCTACTTTCTTTGTCTCTTGTTTCTGAAATGGCTGAAATATGAAATATTTGAGCTAGAATTTTGGTAGATGTATAATGTTGGGGTTTTTCTTGGTGTTACTGGTTGGGCAAGTGGTGGACCATGTTTGGCTGTAGATGCAAAAAATGTGATTCAACAAGGGCGGATTTGAATTTAGGCAGGACAAAGACATCCTTTTAACTAAACTTGCTTTCATATTTGAATTTGGATAGGAAAATTTGAATTTAAACGAGACAGTGAAGTTGATTTAGGTGGGATTATTTAAATTTGAGCGGCTTGATTTGAGTTTAGGTGGGCTCATTTAAATTAGGTGGGCTCATTTAAATTTGGGCGGTTTAATTCAAATTTAGATGAGATTATTAAAATTTAGACAAGTGGTGGACCTTAAAACAAAACACAATGGATAATAGGTTGGACAAGTGGTGGACCTCTTCCCAAAACCATCCATGGGGGTAAATATGGTAGTTACACTCCATTCACACATTGACCTTCAAAAAATAGAGATAGCTTCTTTCAATCAAGCTAGCTTGGACAAGTGGTGGACCTTCAAACCAACTTGGGCTAAAACCTTTATAACACAAGTGGTGGACCTCTGCCCAAAACCATCCATTCACACATTGGCCTTCAAACAATAGAGATAGGATTATTGAATAGAGCTAACTTGGACAAGTGGTGGACCTTCAAACCACCTTGGGCTAAAACCACCATAACACAATGGATAGTAGGTTGGAAAAGTGTTGGACCTCTACCTGAAACCATCCATGCTACCACAGTAGAGATAGGATCATTCAATAGAGCTAGCTTGGACAAGTGGTGGACCTTAAAACCACCTTGGGCTAGAACCTCCATAACACAATGGTTAGTAGGTTGGACAAGTGGTGGACCTTTACCCAGACCATCCTTGGTAGTAAACATAGTAGCTACACTCCATTCACACATTGACCTTCAAACAATAGCGATAGGACTATTCAATAGAGCTAGCTTGTACAGGTGGTGGACCTTCAAACCACCTTGGGCTAAGATCTCCAAAACACAATGGATAGTAGGTTGGACAAGTGTTGAACCTCTACTCAAAACCATCCATGCTATCATAGTAGAGAAGACTATTCAATAGAGCTAGGTTGGATAGGTGGTGAACCTTACAAACACCTTGGGCTAAGACCTCCATAACACAATGGTTAGTAGTTTGGACAGGTGTTGGACCTTCAAAACACCTTGGGCTAAGACCTCGGGCTAAGACCTCCATAACACAATGGTTAGTAGTTTGGACAAGTGGTGGACCTCTACGCCAAACCATACATGGTAGTAAACATAGTAGCTACACTTCATTCACATTGACCTTCAAACAATAGAGATAGCTTCTTTCAATAGAGCTAGCTTGGCTAGATGGTGGACCTTCAAATAACCTTGGGCCAAAACCTCCATAACACAATGGTAAGTAGGTTGGACAAGTGGTGAACCTCTAACCCAAACCATCCATGGTATTAAACATAGTAGCTACACTCCATTCACAAATTGACCTTCAAACAATAGAGATAGATTCCTTTAGTAGAGATCTAGCTTTGACAGGTGGTGGAACTTCAAACCACCTCGATAACACAATGGATAGTGGGTTGGGACCAGTGTTGGACCTCTACCCCAAACCATCCATGCTATCAGAGTAGAGATAGGACTATTCAATAGAGATAGCTTGGATAGGTGGTGGACCTTCAAACCACCTTGGTCTAAAACATCCATAACACAATGATTAGTAGGTTGGACAAGTGATATACCTATGTGCCAAACCATTCATGGTAGTAAACATAGTAGCTACACTCCATGCACACATTGATCTTCAAAAAATAGAGATAGCTTCTTTAAAAAGAGCTAGCTTGTACACGTGGTGGACCGTCAAACAACCTTGGACTAAAACCTACATAACACAATGGTTAGTAGGTTGGACAAGTGGTGGAGCTCTGTCCCAAACCATCCTTGGTAGTAACATAGTAGACACTCCATTCACACATTGACCTTCAAACAATAGAGATAGATACTTTCAATAGATCTAGCTTGGACATGACCTTCAAACAATAGAGATAGCTTCTTTCAATACATCCAGCTTGGACAGGTGGTGGACCTTCAAACCACGTTGGGCTAAAACCTTTATAACACAAGAAATAGTAAATTGGACAAGTGATTGACCTCTACCCACAACCATCCACGCTATTAGAGTATAGATAGGATTATTCAATAGAGCTAGCTTGGACATGTGGTGGACCTTCAAACCACCTTGGGCTAAAACCTCCATAACACAATTGTTAGTAGGTTGGACAAGTGATGGACCTCTGTTCTAAACCCTCCATGGTAGTAAACATAGTAGCTACACTCCATGCACACATTGATCTTCAAACAAAAGAGAAAGCTTCTTTCAATAGATCAAACTTGGACAGGTGGTGAACCTTCAAACCACCTTGGGCTAAAACCTCAATAACACAATCGCTAGTAGGTTGGAAAAGTGCTGGACCTCTACCCCAAACCATCAACATGATCACACTAGAGATAGGACTATTCAATAGAGTTAGCTTGGACAAGTGGTGGACCTTCAAACCACCTTGGGCTAAAATCTCCATAAAAAAATGGTTAGTAGGTTGGACAAGTTGTGGACCTCTGTCCCATACCATGCATGGTAGTAAGCATAGTAGTTACACTCCATTCACAGATTCACCTTCAAACCACCTAGGGCTAAAACCTCCATAACACAATTGATAGTAGCTTGGACAAGTGGTGGACCTCTATTCCAAACCATACATTGTAGTAAACATAGTAGCTACACTTCATTCACACATTGACCTTCAAACAATAAAGATAGCTTCTTTCAATAGAGCTAGCTTGGCCAGATGGTGGACCTTCAAACAGCCTTGGGCGAAAATGTCTATAACACAATGGTAAGTAGGTTGGACAAGTGTTGAACCTCTACCCCAAACCATCCATGGTATAAACATAGTAGCTACACTCCATTCACAAATTGACCTTCAAACAATAAAGATAGATTGTTTCAGTAGATGTAGCTTTGACAAGTGGTGGTCCTTTAAAGCGCCTTGTTCTAAACCCTCAATAACACAATGGATGGTGGGTTGGACCAGTGTTGGACCTCTATCCCAAACCATCCACGCTATTAGAGTAGAGAGTGTACTATTCAATACAGATATCTTGGATAGGTGGTAGACCTTCAAACCACCTTGGGCTAAAACCTCCATAACACAATGGTTAGTAGGTTGGAGAAATGATGTACCTATGTCCCAAACCATCCATGGTAGTAAACATAATAGCTACACTCCATGCACACATTGATCTTCAAACAATAGAGATAGCTTCTTTAAAAAGAGCTAGCTTGTACAGGTGGTAGACCTTTAAACAACCTTGGGCTAAAACCAACATAACACAATGGTTAGTAGGTTGGACAAGTTGGTGGACCTCTACCCCAAACCATCCCTTGTAGTAAACATAGTAGACACTCCATTCACACATTGACCTTCAAAGAATAGAGATAGCTACTTTCAATAGATCTAGCTTGGACATGACCTTCAAACTACCTTGGACTAAAACCTTTATAACACAAGAAATAATAAATTGGACAAGTGATTGACCTCTTCCCATAACCATCCATGCTATTAGAGTAGAAATAGGATTATTCAATAGAGCTAGAGCTAGCTTGGACACGTGGTGGACCTTCAAACCACCTTGGGCTAGAACCTCCATAACACAATGGTTAGCAGGTTCGACAAGTGATGGATCTTTGTCCCAAACCCTCCATGGTAGTAAACATAGTAGCTACACTCCATGCAACATTGATCTTCAAACAAAAGAGAAACATTCTTTCAAAACATCAAAACTTGGATAGGTGGTGAACCTTCAAACCACCTTGGGCTAAAACCTCAATAACACAATGGATAGTAGGTGGGAAAAGCGTTGGACCTCTACCCCTAACTAGAGGTAGGACTATTCAATAGAGCTATCTTGGATAGGTGGTGGACCTTCAAACCACCGTGAACTAAAGCCTCCATAGAAAAATGGTTAGTAGGTTGGACAACTTGTGGACCTCTTTCCCAAACCATCCATGGTAGTAAACATAGTAGTTACACTCATTCACAGATTGACCTTCAAACCACCCAGGGCTAAAACCTCCATAACACAATGGATAGTAGCTTGCACAAGTGGTGGACCTCTACTCCAAACCATACATTGTAGTAAACATAGTAGCTACACTTTATTCACACATTGACCATCAAACAGCAGAGCTAGCTTGGCAATATGGTGGACCTTCAAACAACCTTGGGCTAAAACCTCTATAACACAATGGTAAGTAGGTTGGACAAGTGGTGAACCTCTACCCCAAACCATCCATGGTATTAAACATAGTAGCTACACTCCATTCACAAATTGACCTTCAAACAATAGAGATAGATTCCTTTAGTAGAGATCTAGCTTTGACAGGTGGTGGACCTTCAAACCACCTTGCTCTAAACCCTCTATAACACAATGGATAGTGGGTTGGGACCAGTGTTGGACCTCTACCCCAAACCATACACGCTATTAGAGTAGAGATAGGACTATTCAATAGAAATAGCTTGGATAGGTGGTAGACCTTCATACCACGTTGGGATAAAACCTCCATAACACAATGGTTAGTATGTTGGACAAGTGATGGAGCAATGTCCCAAACCATCCATGGTAGTAAACATAGTCGCTACACTCCATGCGCACATTGATCTTCAAACAATAGAGATAACTTCTTTAAAAAGAGCTAGCTTGTACAGGTGGTGGACCTTCAAACAACCTTGGGCTAAAACCTGCATAACACAATGGTTAGTAGGTTGGACACGTTGGTGGACCTCTACCCCAAACCATCCCCGATAGTAAACATAGTAGACACTGCATTCACACATTGACCTTCCAACAATAGAGATAGCTACTTTCAATAGATCTAGCCTGGACATGACCTTCAAACAATAGAGATAGCTTCTTTCAATACATCTAGCTTGGAAAGGTGGTAAACCTTCAAACCACCTTGGGCTAAAACCTTTATAACACAAAAAATAGTAAATTGGACAAGTGATTGACCTCTACCCAGAACCATCCACGCTGTTAGAGTAGAGATAGAATTATTCAATAGAGCTATCTTGGACAGATGGTGGACCTTCAAACCACCTTGGGCTAAAACCTCCATAACACAATGGTTAGTAGGTTGGACAAGTGATGCACCTCTATCCCAAACCCTCCATGGTAGTAAACATAGTAGCTACACTCCATGCACACATTGATTTTCAAACAAAACAGATAGCTCATTTCAATAGATCAAACTTGGACAGGTGGTAAACCTTCAAACCACCTTGGGATAAAACCTCAATAACACAATGGATATTAAGTTGGAAAGTGTTGGACTTCTACCCCCAACCATCAACATGATCAGACTAGAGATAGGACTATTCAATAGAGTTAGCTTGGACAGTTGGTGGACCTTCAAACCACCTTGGGCTAAAACCTCCATAAGAATATGGTTAGTAGGTTGGACAAGTTGTGGACCTTTGTCCCAAACCATCCATGGTAGTAAAGACAATAGTTACACTCCATTTACAGATTGACCTTCAAACCACCTAGGGCTAAAACCTCCATAACACAATGGATAGTAGGCTAGAGAAGAGGCGGATCTCTACTCCAAACCATACATGGTAGTAGACATAGTAGCTACACTTCATTCACACATTGATCTTCAAACAATAGAGATAGCTTTGTTCAATAGAGCTAGCTTGGCCATATGGTGGACCTTCAAACAACCTTGGGCTAAAACCTCTATAACACAATGGTAAGTAGGTTGGACAAGTGGTGAACCTCTACCCCAAACCATCCATGGTATTAAACATAGTAGCTACATTCCATTCACAAATTGACCTTCAAACAATAGAGATAGATTCCTTTAGTAGAGATCTAGCTTTGACAGGTGGTGGACCTTCAAACCACCTTGCTCTAAACCCTCTATAACACAATGGATAGTGGGTTGGGACCAGTGCTGGACCTCTACCCCAAACCATACACGCTATTAGAGTAGAGATAGGACTATTCAATAGAAATAGCTTGGATAGGTGGTAGTCCTTCAAACCACGTTGGGCTAAAACCTCCCTAACACAATGGTTAGTAGGTTGGACAAGTGATGGACCTATGCCCCATACCATCCATGGTAGTAAACATAGTAGCTACACTCCATGCACACATTGATCTTCAAACAATAGAGATAGCTTGTTTAAAAAGATCTAGCTTATACAGGTGGTGGACCTTTATACAACCTTGGGTTAAAACCTGCATAACACAATGGTTAGTAGGTTGGAAACGTTGGTGGACCTTTGCCCCAAACCATCCCTTGTAGTAAACATAGTAGACACTCCATTCACACATTGACCTTCAAACAATAGAGATAGCTACTTTCACTAGATCTAGCTTGGACATGACCTTCAAACAATAGAGATAGCTTCTTTCAATACATCTAGCTTGGATAGATGGCGGACCTTCAAACCACCTTGGGCTAAAACCTTTATAACACAAGAAATAGTAAATTGGACAAGTGATTGACCTCTAACCAGAACCATTTATGCTATTAGAGTATAGATAGAATTATTCAATAGAGCTAGCTTGGACAGGTGGTGGACCTTCAAACCACCTTGGGCTAAAACCTCCATAACACAATTGTTAGTACGTTGGACGAGTGATGTAACTCTGTCCCAAACCCTCCGTGGTAGAAAACATAGTAGCTACACTCCATGCACACATTGATTTTCAAACAAAAGAGAAAGGTTCTTTCAATAGATCAAACTTGGATAGGTGGTGAACCTTCAAACCACCTTGGGCTAAAACCTCAATAACACAATGGATAGTAGGTTGGAAAAGTGTTGGATCTTTATCCCAAACCATCAATATGATCAAACTAGAGATAGGACTATTCAATAGAGCTAGCTTGGACAGGTGGTGGACCTTCAAACCACCTTGGACTAAAACCTCCATAAAAAAATGGTTGGTAGGTTCGACAAGTTGTGGGACAGAGGTCCACAACCATCCATGGTAGTAAATATAGTAGTTACACTCATTCACAGATTGACCTTCAAACCACCCTTGGCTAAAATCTCCATAACACAATGGATAGTAGCTTGGACAAATGGTGGAACTCTACTCCAAACCATACTTGGTAGTAAACATAGTAGCTACACTTCATTCACACATTGACCTTCAAACAATAGAGCTAGCTTGGCCAGATGGTGGACTTTCAAACAACCTTGGGCTAGAACCTCTATAACACAATGATAAGTAGGCTGGACAAGTGGTGAACCTCTACCCCAAACCATCCATGGTATTAAACATAGTAGCTACACTCCATTCACAAATTGACCTTCAAACAATAAAGATAGATTCTTTTAGTAGATCTAGCTTTCACAGGTGGTGGACCTTCAAATCACCTTTTTCTAAACCCTCGATAACACAATGGATAGTGGGTTGGATGAGTGTTGGACCTCTACCCCAAACCATCCACGCTATCAGAGTGGAGATAGGACTATCCAATAGAGATAGCTTGGATAGGTGGTGGACCTTCAAACCACCTTGGGCTAAAACCTCCATAACACAATGGTTAGTAGGTTGGACAAGTGATGGACCTATGCCCCAAACCATCCATGGTAGTAAACATAGTAGCTACACTCCATGCACACATTGATCTTCAAACAATAGAGATAGTTTCTTCAAAAGGATCTAGCTTGTATAGGTGGTGGACCTTCAAAGAACCATGGGCTAAAACCTCATAACACAATGGTTAGTAGGTTGGAAAGGTTAGTGGACCTCTACCCCAAGCCATCCTCGATAGTACACTGTGGGATGCATGTTTAACCTCACCATCCTATCTTATTGCAGTATTAGCGAGAATCACTATTAATTTGTCAAACCATGGGACGAAGCTGACTCCGACTAGTGCATAGAGGCTACAAGAGGTTGTCAATCTCTTGGAAAACAACTAACAACTCGCATCTAACTCAAGCTACACTCAAGTGACTGAAATAACCAAAAGCCAATTGCTCATCGGCAAGCAAATCACATCTGTTACAACATCAAATGACATCCAAACGTAATGAAACTTCTAGGACAAATTTATAAGACCTAAGCACACATGCCTATGGTTTCAAATCCCACTTTAAGTCAAGTTCCAAAATTGCAATTATTAATAGCATTGGATTTTTGACCTAATCATTTTCAACCCAGAATGCATCTAAATGCTTAGCAATGATGCCCCAATACCCCGCCTATGCTTAGTTTTTTATTTAAAAGTGTAAATTCCTAATTATGATCAAATTAAGCCGCGGGTCGGCGACGCCGAAAGCTACGAAATACTGTGAATGGCTTATGTAATGCGTAGAGCTCTTGCCTGTGGTTGCAATGCAACAAATGCATTTGCAATGTGACAACCAGAGAGAGAGTAGGAAGCGCGAGAAGGAGATAAGTGAGCGCCGTTAGCTCACGCTGTGTATTTCTTATCGAAAAACTTACAAAAATTGGCTTTTATACCTTAGCCAAGGTTTTTGGGTGGTCAAAAGTAATAATCTGGAGTTCTACCAAAGCTGGGAATTGACTGGCTGATACAATCTGGAAGCTTGTAGCCCTGGCTCATTAATTACAAGTTTTACCAAGAAAATAAGAGTTTCAATATTCTCGATTTATCAAAATAATAATTGTTTTACAAGGAGAACTCCGAAAAATGGTGTCCGCGTTAGCTTGCTGCTACATTCCCCCCCTCCTCGCCTGTGTCGTCCCTTGACACAGCTTTATGGGCTGAAGTAATCTTCGGGTTGACAGCGGGTTGACGACGTTGACAAAGTGTAAAACTCTCAACTTCCAATCCATAGCTGCCTTCCACTACTCATCTACCTCTAAGGCAGTCTTCTCCTTCAGTGCATCTTCTTCAACCTTTGACAGCTGGACCATTGGCACTGTGTCTTCCTCTGTGATTTGGACCTGAAAATCTTCTCCACCACTCGGCTCTTCGGTAGACTGTGTCTCGAATTCACCAAATGAGACAGAGGGGATTTCCACTTGGGGTGGCTCTAAATTGCTTGGCTCTTCCTATATATCTAGCTTTCCCTCTTTGAGGAGTTGATTCATTCTTTTCAATTCTCCAATTTCCTTAAGGAGCTCCTCGTCTCTTTGGACCCACATGAGTGCCAAGTCTCTGCGTTGTGACTGTTCCAGCTTCAACTCTAGTTCTAAATCTTTGTTTTTATTTTCAAGAGCCTTGTACCCTTCATCTGTTTCCTTGATCAAGGCCACGGCTGGATTTTCTCTTATTTGCCGCAAGAAAGTGGCATGATCATTAATTCTTTGTTCAGAATACTGCAGAGATGCGTATGCTACATCTAATTGTACTTGAATCTTCTGAGCTGACAGAGAGGTGGTAAGAAGTTCATTTGTCACTTCTGTCAGCTGCTCATCTTTCACTTTGCAGGAATCAGATAACTTAGTCAGGAGGTCACCTAGCTCCTCCATTTCCTTCTGTTGTTTGTCTCATGCTATTTGATTCTATTCTGCCTCTGTTTTGAGTTCTTGTACCTGTCTTTGGAGATCAGTGATTGTAACCATTCTGTCGTCGAGCTCGCCTTGAAGAGCATCGATGACCATTTCTAATTCTTTGGCTTTAGTACTGCGGTTAAAGGCTGCTGAGGAGAGTTTCTCCGTCATGATTTGCATCTGCCTTGCATACTCGTTTACTTGTAGAATGACTTCATCATTGACTGCCACTCCTCCTGTCTTGCAAGTTGAGATGTGTCGGCAGCCTCTTGTGTTGCTTCTTGCTGTGTTGTTATTGCTGGTGTTTCTATAGAGATGGTTGCTTTTCCTTGGCCATCCTGAGGTTTTGAAACCTCGGCAGTTTCTGGCTGAGTTGAAACAACCTGTGTGGTCTCAACCCTTACCATTTTTTCGGTTTTAGGCCTTTCTGTCTTCTCAGTCTCGGTTTCTTCCTCATGTGTTGTGGTTTGCTCTTTTTCTGTATTTTCCTTCTGTTCAGTCTCATCCACTGGCTTGTGAGTTTCCTCGGCTGTCTGCTCTGGTTCTAGTTCAGATACCTTTTCCTCATGTTGTTCAGCGTGGTCAGCTTGCTGTGTAGATTCCGTTTGGTGGGTGAATACAGGATCTCTTTCCTTGTCGGTCTCGGCTTCTTCATTGGTCTCTTGGCCTGGCTGTGATGATGTTGGACTAGGCATGGTGGACTAGGCATGGGCTGGTCCTGTTGTTCCGGCGGCGGTGAGGTGGGTTGGGGAGATGCCTGGCTTTACTCTTGAGTAGCTGCTTCCTCATCTTTCTTTGCCACTTCTTCCACCTCTTTCAGCTTCAAGGCCTCTGCCTCTTGATACATTCTTTCTAATTGATCCTTAGGATCCTCGGTCTCTTTCCTTGAATGATGTTTGTTAACCCTCACGGCACACGGACACCCATCACCTACGATGGACGCGTATTATGTATTTGGTAGAGTCAGGTACCGGGCTTGTCGGTCCAATAGGGAAAGGTAGAGTGATCGCCAATGAGAGGCGCACTTTAACTTGGACATTCAAGGGATTAGTTGGTTAAGCATGGGCGCCCAAGTGTGAATGGGGTGAGCTCCTATAAAAGCCAACTAAACCTAATTTTTACTCATTCTCTCATTTGTGCAATTGAAGAGTGCTCTTGCTCCATCTCCATCTTCTTCTTCTTCACCTCCTTGTGTGTGTGTGTGTGAGAGAGAGAGAGAGGGAGAGTGTGTGTGCGATCGAGCATTACGAAGGCACGACGGCGGCGAAGCGGTTGAGCGCGGCACGACTGCAGCTTCTTCTTCATCGCGGCGAGGAATCCACCACGAAGGCGAGCGTAGAGCGGTGAGTGACACACCCTTTGTTCTCTTGAGCTTGCTAGTTTAGGCTTGTTGTGTGCTTGGAGCCGTTTGTGGCTCGCACACGGTGTATTGGCAAGTCCCTTGCTTCGACAGTGCGGCAAAGAGCGCACATTTTTGGCGCCGCTGCCGGGGATATGCCCTACACTAAGCTCGGTTAGCACTTTACGCTTCCTTGTGGTGCAATTTCTATCATAGGAAAGGCAGGGAAGGAGTGTGTGGAGATTTCTGTTTTTTGCGTTTTCTGCATTTGCTGTCAAGTTTCAATTTTTGCTATTGTCTGCGTTTTTTCAATTTCTGCAATTTTTGCATTTTCAAGTTCGGCGTTTTCAATTTCTGCAATTTTCTGCATTTCTGCGTTTTTTTAATTTCTGCAATTTCTGCAATTTTCGCGTTTTTTCTGCATGTTTCAATTTTCTGCATATCTGCATTTCCTGCAGTTTTTGCATATCTGCGTTTTCAATTTCTGTATTTTCTGCACCAAAAAGGACTCTTAATAAATTGCGAGCGGGCGGCTAAATTTATTGAAAATAAAAAACGTGACTCTTAAAACGGACGGGTTGGTTTGTATAAAAGATAGATCGGGATCGGGATCATTTTCCCAAGCCCAAGCCCAAGCCCAGGCCCAGGCCCAGGCCCAGGCCTCAGTCCTATGATATATACTAGACTCACTCTTATATATATACCCTACTCCCTCAAGAGAGAATGAGAGTATGTGGGACAAGTCCTCCACTCTCCTCCTTTCTCTTCCCACTTGCACCCTTAGACTTTCTAGTTTGGGCCTAGTTCCCTACTGGAAATTGACAGTTTTAGGGATTCCGAGGGCATAGAGTGACCAAACGGAGGGCTGTAAAGCACGGCACGACCCTCTGACCGATACGCTTGTTTCGAGCTATCACACGGCCCATTCCACGACACGCTCTAAAAAATCTAGCAAAAAAACAAACAAAAAACACGCTAAAAACTAGTCACAAGGCCTCCTAGAGCAGCTTTTTGACACCTTAGGGTATCAAAAGCACATGCACTTACGCTCTGGGCGGGTGCTAGAACACGAGCATATTGAGAGTGCCTCTGTTCATACGGACACCCATTACCCATCCACGATAGGATCTAGACCCTCAGCGGGGACACAAGGTAGCACCACCCAAGACCCTAAAATAGCCACTAGTGATTCCTCCTCCGACTCAGAAATCATGGAAGCATACCCTAACCAAAACACTGAGAGAGAAGGCCATGCACCTCCCGAAGCTCCACAGCCTAGTACTAGTATGTTTAGCTGTTTCATGGAAACATTAGGTAGAGCTACTCGCTCGGAACCTAATGCAAATGAAGCACACGAAGGGGGTGGGGAAGTGGACTCTCCTTTCACATCGCACGTGGACCCCACACCCCCAAAGAGTGTCCATGTGGATATCCTACCAACTTCTTACCAAGAAGGCCCTGTTGAGCTGCCTCCTTCAGAAGTTCCCTCTAGAGTACCGTTGGTGGCAAGTAAAACCACGGGGAGCAACATTGCTTCTACCTCACAAGAAACCATTAACACGTCGACTTTAGAAGGATTGTTCATTAATGATCATTGGACATACGACCTCCACACTGAGGTGTTGACGGATCTACACTCTGGTCACGCCTACCATGTAGGATGGATAGAGATTGTACAATCCACCTCTAGTGCCACGAGCATCGAAGATCAACAGAAAATGATCTGTAATGTTATCCATGGCATTATTCAATCAGAAAGTCAAAACCGAGGGGTAAATATACTCTCAACTGGCCCCATGAGATTTCTGGATACGAGCAAGGCTCAACAGCCTACTCTATCACAAATGGAGACTCCTCTAATGAGCCCCATGGACCCATCTTACGTCATTTCACCTGGGGTCTCTATGCAATCTGAGCCTCCGAGCGAAAACTTTAGCTTCCCTAACTTGGCTCAACCCTCTATCAAGGAAAACACATTGCTCACTCCAGGGATAAGTCTGACAGAGAATGTACCGATGACATCTACGGTTAGCGTAGTGCCACTACCTAGTGTCGTAGTACCTAATATGGGGCCTCGACCATATGTGCCTCTAGCCCCTTATGCACACATGGCCCCCACACCTCCAATTGTACCACTTGCTTATGCTCCTCGAGTGCCGCTCCCTAGCTCTTATCCGAGTGGACCTATGCCCGGTTATGTTCCATATCCTGCATCATCCACACATATACCAAGACCGGTACCCGTTCCTCTCCCACATATGATTCCAAGAGTACCTCCACCGGCCCTACCTCCTCACATAGGTGACTTGGCAACGTTTGCTCAAACCATAGGTCGATCTATTGCGGAAAATATGCGTCACGCATCTGATAGAGAGCCTAGAAGTAAGGCAGTACAAATTGCCAAACTCACGCAAAAATTCAATGGGGACGAAGATGCTAGGAAACACATTGAAGTGTTTGAACAAGTATGTGATTCCTTAGGGGAACGCAATGAACTACATAAGTGCAATGCCTTAAGCTTGACATTAAGTGGGAAGGCTGGAGATTGGTATAGAACCCTAAGGGTGGACGAGAAAACAATCTACCCTACCCTTCGAAGGTTGTTTCTAAAGGAGTACATACGAGAAGGTGTGCTTTGGGGTGTAGCATCTCAGCTACAGAAGGCCGAACGTAAGGAAGGAGAGTCAGTAAGGGACTTCATTAGTCGTCTAAAGCACTTAAACTCTCGTTGCCCTGTAAATGAGCGCTTCAACAATAACCAACTGCTTGATCGATTCATTCGAGGGTTGAGGAATGAAGGAATCTATAATGGACTAGTGATTAGAGGTATCACAACCTGGGAAGATGTCACTGCCAATGCAATCCAATTAGAGGACAACTTGATGATAGCAGGCATGAGGGTGTCTACTGACACGAGATCCACTAGCTCACAAGCCATTGAGTATGAACCCATGACTGCAAAGCCCATTGCCAATGAGCCAAAGGTATTTGAGACATTCTTGACAGACCTCACCAAGGCAATCCAAGAGTCTCTTAAGGATAATCGACCCCCTCAAAATAGTCACATGTATCCAAGAAGGGAGCAACAATGGTGTTCCATTTGCTTAGGTCCACATAGCACTAGTGAGTGCCCTACGTTTAGAGTAAAATTTAATGGAACTTGCAATGCATGTGGTAGGTATGGTCACCAAGCTAAGGATTGTTTAATGATCAAACGTATGATGGCAAATAGACCACCTGTAGCCTGGACGGATGCGCCTCGACCTCTTGTATTGATGCCTACTCCACCTGTTGAGCAACTACCGCAACACATGGTCCCTAGATCTCAAAATGTTGTACAAGCTACACCGCTACCACCTCCTGTGCTAGGACCGCAGCCCCCGCATCCAAGAGTCGCCCCTATGAACCAAGTGGGTTGCGAGCCATCAAATGCTTATCCAGATGGCTGTGAGGAGGAAATAGACACTAGTATTGCCTACGGACTTGATACATTGGAAGAGTGTCCTATATACTACATGGAAGATTGTTGGGGACAAGTCAAGCCGGTTTATCAAGCTGTTGCTCTCGCATCCAGAGGTCAAAATATCAACACCCAGGCTAGGAGGCCACCTCTTCAATGCTACGAGTGTGGTGGACCACATCGAGTAGCGGAGTGCCCTATTAGGCTGCAAAAGAATGCTGCACAGATGCAAGTGAATCAAGGGAGCACGTCTGCAATGCCAATACTCACATGTAATCGTTGTGGCATAGATCACTTGATTGCCCAATGCCCCTATAACCCAAATGCGCCTAAAATCACACCCCTAAATTTGGTTGAAATTGCTAGTGTGACATCGCCAATACCACCCATCGCACCCGCTTATGCGATTACACGGTCCATGCTTCAAGGGCCAGGACATATCCTCGAAGAGAGAGATACCGCGTCAGTTATCCAAGCAAAGAAAAAGAAGACACGAAGGAAGAAGTCGCAGAATACGAAAAATTCAAAGCCAAGTTCCAAAACAAACATAGGAACAGGAGATGACCCCGTGTATATGAATGACCTCGAGGATGATTCAGATTCAGTCGAGACAATGGAGACTAGAACCAATACCACAAAGGGAAAGACCGACAAGGAAAACCGTAACATGGGACCAAATGAAAACCGAATGAGAGAAAACCATAAAGAGCCTCTGAAAACACCACAAGTGTTTCCAAATCCAATCCAAGACCCCCAAGATAAACCGCAGGGGCAAAAAGGAAAGAATCGTAAAAAGAAGATTGGGACGTACCCAAACCCTGTAGACGAGATTAAGCAGGTGAAACATCTAAGAGGTTTAGTGGAGGATACTCAAAGGAAACTAGAACCAGAACCCATGCATATCAAAATTCATGACACAGTGTTTCCCACGCAAGTTCATCCACCCCACATGAACCATAGACCGTTAGCCATATCTAGTATCATCCAAGAAGGGAGTGAGGACGGGACATCAGAAAGTGAGCATACACCTTTCTTGTTGGAAAGGATGTTTAACGAAGGAATACCTGATCCCATTGAGGAATATGAGATTCCATCCTCACCAGTTCCTAGTCAAGGACCTACACCCTGCAAAACGCCAATGAATGTTGACAAACTAGTGGACTTCATGTCTTCTGAGGTCCGAACCACGATCATAGCAAAGCTGTATGGAGATCCTGAGTTATTCCTTGCACTTCGAGCATTCCTTAACGGAGAGCTACGAACGGGATTACCGCAGTTTGCGCAACCAAATAGACCTGACTCGATTATGATTGATGAGGAAAATCATGTGCAACCACTTGACTTAGATGGACACGAGTCTGTGATCGAGGTACCCATTAACGAATTAGGGCAGTATTTTGAAGGCGACGAGTCTAATGTGACCCTACCCATCACTACCAAGGGATTAACTATAAAGGGAATTCTTGATGGTGGTGCGGGAGTTAGCATCGTTACAAAAGATTGTTGGGAATCCATGGGAAAACCCCGCCTCAGTGTTACTAACATTGTGGTAAAGATGGCAAATGGTACCATAGCCAAACCTATGGGGATGCTCAAGGATCTTAAGATCAAAGTTCTAGGACACAAGGTACGACATACGTTCATTGTAATGGATTTCTCTAAACACCTTATGTCATATGAAATGATTTTAGGACGACCATTCATGAGGGAAGCACAAATGGTTCACGATTGGTCTAAAAATCATGTCTATTTGCAATTCCAAGACTCTGTCCTTAGAGTGGATTTGGTAACTGGTAAGGTACACCCCTTAGGGAGTAAAACCATTATTGATCATCGCTCTGACACCACAGTTCACTCGGCCCCACTACAATATTGTTACACTTGTAAGAAGGATACAGACATTGGCCAAGATTCTCCTTACATGGATGTGTTACCGGGTATGACGGAATCAGACAATGTGGATTGGGTCCACCTAGCATCAACCATAGACACTTGGGGAAATAGGGGGATGACCTGGGTAACACCTGAGGGGGATGAAATGCATGTACCCTTAAATATGCTACAAGCAATGCATATCGCTTCTGACAAGACTCATCCTAATGTAACGAAGAAAACATACAAGTGGGTCCCTAAATCTTCTTTAGTGACCATAGCTAGTGCTAAAAAACAGAAGCCTTGTAAGAAACGTACCACTCGCTCCAATAAAAGTAAGAAAATGTTGCGATGGATCCCTAAACGACTATTGGAAGCCCAAGGATACTATGAAGGAAATGATCAAATCTGGGTGCCGAAACGTAGATTGTGCTCTTACCTATCACCTGACCCAAGTGAGCCCAATCCCGTAGCTCCAAAACGAATCAATGATCGTGGAAAGGAAAAAATCACAAAATGCTACACACCCGCTCCCGAGCTAGTTTGGGTACCAAAGAAAGAACGATTTGTTCCACCTAGCTCAGGAAGGGGGGAGTCCCATGAAGCTTCTAGCTCCTCATGTAATACATCCATAGAGGTAAAAGCTTCTACACCACCTCCATCTATAGTAGTGGACCTCCATGAAGCTACAAAAGAATCCACACCTCCCAGTGTTCAAGAATCACCTGATGAACCACTTCAAGTTCGATCCTGGGAGAGTACCTTACCACCCTTGCAACTTGACGAGGCACCTAGGGTAATAGAAAACTACTGGCAAAAATCCTCACCTATTACCAACTGGAACAATTGGTTTCAAAGGGTGACAAGCTCATTTCAAATGGTATGATCTACCCAAGGAAGGGGGGAGTGTTTGCTGACAGTCATCATTCATTTGTTTCCCTCTCAACCTTTTTCCCTGACCTCTCAATTCCAATCTTAGGGAATGTATATATAAAGCTTTATACTCACAAAAAAAAAAAAGAGCAAGAGCAATTAGCAAACGAGTATGCACAATAAAAGTCAAAACATTGACTCAGACCTACACATGTCACATCTGGTACAGTGAAACAGAAACCTATGCCATAAAACACCTTTGATCCTCATCACTTGAGTGATGGAGGGTAGGTAAGATTAGTACGATAGGAGTGTTTCTGTTTTAGAGTTGAGTGATTAACAAAGTTCTCTTTTCCCACTGATGTGCCTCCTAGAGGTATTGTTTGTGTTTCATAGTGTGTACAGGAGCGTGTTGCTATTGATAGGATTTGGACCTTCATGGAACCTTTCTCTCGTTCACCTTCAAATCAAGCACGACCATCAACACAAACAGGTGTTTCTTGTCCATTAGCATTGCCGTTATCTTTTTGCATCTATGATTGTCTGCTTTGATTGTGATTGGTAGCATAATATTCACCGCATTTGCTTAGTATCAAACATTTAATTCAATGCAATCTTTTG
Source organism: Adiantum capillus-veneris (assembly GCF_014529385.1). Taxonomy (NCBI): domain Eukaryota; kingdom Viridiplantae; phylum Streptophyta; class Polypodiopsida; order Polypodiales; family Pteridaceae; genus Adiantum; species Adiantum capillus-veneris. The sequence goes on along the minus strand of NC_140933.1, from coordinate 28,198,119 downwards.
TCATAATCACTTGTTTAGGTGTAAAAATCAAGCAGTCCGACTAAGCTAGTTTGACCAAGTTAGGTGTTAGAGATCTTCTCTTAATACCATGGGGAATGCCTTCCTAATAAGCAATGGTTACTTAGGTTCTTAATCCGATTTAGGCAGCATTGTATGAAATTTACTAGGGCTTTCTAGTGGGCTTAACCCTATTGACCTTTAGCTTAAGTATTATAAAGGGAGTTTACTAATGTGATGAGCCTGGGGAGTGTAACAATGTTATATGACCCCCCAAAGTTACAAAATTAAAATGATGAAAATGAACAAACAAAAAATCAAAGTGCCACAATGTAAAATTTTAAGCTGGAAGAGAAATCTCAACTTGATTTGGTACTTCACTCACATGTATCGCCTATGGTACTAGAGCCCTAGAGATTCCCAACGTGGGCGCTTTTCCTTGAAAAGCAAAAAACCCAAGGCATACAAAATAAGCACACACATCATAATTGAATCAATGTGAAAAGACCTTGGGGGGTCAAAGAAAAAGTAATTAGTCAGGCGATGATTTCATGAGAAATTCCTTTTATGGTAGCTTAACTACAAGGTTTTCTAGATATAGCCTCTAGTCAGCCCTTGAACATGAATACTTGGCTCTCGCGATTAAACAACTTAATTGACCACAGAAAGTTAAGAAGCTTACCCATGGTATTAATATTCGATCTCTAGTGCTTTTCGACCGTCATATTAGCGACCTCAGACTTGTTTAATTTTCTACCTTTACATCTGTTTATGCATTTGATTACATTGAAATTTAATGTTCATTGCTGACAAATTGTTTGAAATTCTTTTTCCAATCAATGTGTCTACCTAAAACTGCATATGCTTTTTAAGAGAATGCAATTACTGTGCCAATGTTGTTTGATTTTGCAGTGACTGAAGAAGGCTAAGGACATTCATCTCAAATGCTCTTCCACGTCGACGAACCAGCTTCAACTCAATAGCTTCCGAGGACGGAATCTACATTAGGAAGGGGGGCATGTTAACCCTCACGGCACACGGACACCCATCACCTACGATGGACGCGTATTATGTATTTGGTAGAGTCAGGTACCGGGCTTGTCGGTCCAATAGGGAAAGGTAGAGTGATCGCCAATGAGAGGCGCACTTTAACTTGGACATTCAAGGGATTAGTTGGTTAAGCATGGGCGCCCAAGTGTGAATGGGGTGAGCTCCTATAAAAGCCAACTAAACCTAATTTTTACTCATTCTCTCATTTGTGCAATTGAAGAGTGCTCTTGCTCCATCTCCATCTTCTTCTTCTTCACCTCCTTGTGTGTGTGTGTGAGAGAGAGAGAGAGAGGGAGAGTGTGTGTGCGATTGAGCATTACGAAGGCACGACGGCGGCGAAGCGGTTGAGTGCGGCACGACTGCATCTTCTTCTTCATCGCGGCGAGGAATCCACCACGAAGGCGAGCATAGAGCGGTGAGTGACACACCCTTTGTTCTCTTGAGCTTGCTAGTTTAGTCTTGTTGTGTGCTTGGAGCCGTTTGTGGCTCGCACACGGTGTATTGGCAAGTCCCTTGCTTCGACAGTGCGGCAAAGAGCGCACAATGTTTCATTCGAAGTCCTTTCAAACCGATGGGTACCCACTTTTTTGGGTCTTTTCCTTGTGCTTGCCTAGTTCGTTGATACAGTTGTTTTTCTCTTTCAAATCTTGCTTGTTTCTACACTGGCTCCTCCTGGTGGGCAGCCATAGCTTTTCGCTACATCTCTTCCCTCCTAGTTCTTTTTTCTTCGTTGTCAGAGCTTTCACTGCTATGATGCTCTGATGAGCTGTCATCTAATTCATCACCTGATTTAAATGATCTTTTACCATATCTTGTAGCTCTTGGAGAGGGCTGTGCTACCAAGATCCATGTATTCTGATCCAGGGCAGGCGGTAGGTTGTCGGCCATGCCGATGGCATGATAGGCTATTTTGGTCAATACTTCCGGCGCACCCAAGTATGTTATCTTCCCCTCCTTCTTGGTGGCCTTCAATGTTGTCAACACATATTACGCATGGTCCACAGGTTGTCCGGTGGTTGACTTCAAAACTTGTGTAAAAGTGGTGGCCACGGCGTGATTTGGTGTTGTGTACCTTGGTGGCCTTTTCGCCAGGAACTGATAATGTTGATGGTAAAGACGGGCTGGCTCTTCCACCTGCTTGTGGATGAGATCGACAAATGTAGCTGCAGTTGTTTCCTTGTAAATGTGCCCCCTATTTTCCTATCTCTTGCCCGCATGGTCATCCCTTCAGTGGGCAATCTGAGTGCCTCTACCACTATTTCCTTTGTTATTACAACCTCGACCTTGTTTCCTTGGTTGTCTAAGATTTGGGTTGTTTCGTCTTCCTTGATGGTGGACAGAAGCTCGCAAGATTTCTGAAAGTCTACTCCGCAGGGCTCTTGTTCATAGAAGTGTCGGAGTCCCAACCTGCGGTTAGCCTCTTTGGTTTCTGGCCTCTTTAGGCAAGAGCTGCAACTCTAACGGATGCCCTTCTTCACTCTTAAACTTGCCAGTGAAGACCGTGGTATGGTGTTCTTCCAACCGTTCTTTAGAAAGGTAGGATGCTTTTGCAGCTTTGACCGACTCGGGGTCCAATCGATACGGGGGCAGTTCTTGCAGTTTCTCCTTTTGGTTTAACTTCTTCTTGGCCTTCTCCACGGCTTGCATTGCTCTTGTTTAGTGAGTAGAGTGCAAAGTTAGCAGATTTTTCACTGAAATGTCCTTTTAGACTGAAATGCTGATAATCTGGTCCAGATTGCTGCAAATCAATTTTTGAACAAGCAAAGATGCATAAAAGCATGCAAGGAACAAAACTGTATGGTCAAAATAAAAATTTGCAACCAAAGTAAATAATCGTGATTATTTACAGCTGGAAAAAATTTCAACTTTTTTGCAAACTTGGCTTTATAGGCTTGAAGTATATGCCAATTGCATGCTCTGAGGGAAATATAGGCTCATTTGAATGCATAGGGTGAAAATGGTACCAGATTTTGGGTTTAGGTCACTGAAACAGTAGATATAAAGAAAATTTGAGATTTTGAAATCCAAATTGACTCAAAATTGGCTAGTGGGCTTATCTCAACATGCTCTTTGGATGTATGATGACAAAATATCCAAATTCCCCAATTTTGACCAAAAAGTAAATAATCGCGATTATTAACTTTTCTTCCAAAATTGACTTTTTTTTTTGGCAAGAATTGGTTCCCCGGGGGATTCACAATTAGTAATGGGGGAATGTCACCTGCGTGCATCAAAATTAGAGAAACCCCCCTATATACGGTATCTTACTTGCTAGCCTACCCCCCTACATATGGACAAGATACGGACGTTCTCGCAATGAGCCAACCCCCCTCATACGGATTTCGTATGGAATGTAATGACCCACTATTTTATGTATACTAGTAACATAACAATTTTAGAAGCACATTCTTTTGCAAAAATACATGTTGAACTGCAAATGAACAGAAGTGTACATTGTAGTGTGTTTTCATTTGCAATAGATGTTAAGAGAACAAACCATGAAAAGCAACAAATATAATGAATACAAAATTAAAATAAACCAATCCTTTCAATGTAATTTGTCAAAAAACAAATAGCATTTGCCTTGTAAACTGATACAAATCTCAATCTCAAAACATATGATACTAGCCACCTACTTAGTAGGCTTCCCACATGGGATTTAAGGCACACATATGAAATGGATTGTTTTCTAAACAACAAATGATGTATACTCTTAAACAACCATAAAATTATGTGATATGAATGCACGTCTATGCTTAAGCAAAAAAAGCACCATCAGTATTTAATTTTGAGTTCGCACATAAAATATAAATCCTAAAAATTTCACCAAAGTCTCCTTTGTACAGAGACCTCTTTCTAAAAAAAAAAATCAATACACCCTTTTCTTGGGCTCCCACATGGGATTTTCATCACATAATTTCTTTTTCCAAAAAAATTGTCCACCTCATCTTGGGCTCCCACGTGGGATTTAAGGATTGTCTTACACATTAAAATCAAACACATTCTCAATAGAGTCAAAGTAATCTAACTTCAAAGTGGTGGTATGACCTGCATAATAAAGACATTGCGTATGTGTGATACATAGACCCAAGGTATGCTAGACGTGTCTTGGCAAGAAACTATAGCTCAAGATAACACACCCGGTCAAGCCATATGACCATGTGGAAAATTGAGACTATAAAATTTGTAGCTACATAGAAACAAAGCTTATGGATAGCTAGAAGAACTGAATTGTCCTATATTAACCTAATCTGACCCATCACTTTGAAAGGTAAAAGAACTGAAGGTAAAAATCTATAGCTCAAGATGGCACACCCGGTCAAGCCATATGACCATGTGACAAATTAAGATTATATTTGTAATTATATACAAATAAAGACACTATGTATGTGTGACACATAGACCCAAGGTATGCTAGAAGTGTCTTGGCAAGAAACTATAGCTCAAGATAACACACTCTGTCAAGCCATATGACCATGTGGGAAATTGAAACTATAAAATTTATAACTACATAGAAAAGAAAGCTTTATGGATAGCTAGAAGAACTAAAGGTAAAAATCAATAGTCAATACTCACAAATCCGAGTTTAAAGCGAATAATCCTTGTTTGCAAGTATATTCCAAGTGTTGTGATAATCAATACTCACATATCGAATTTTAAAGCAATATTCCCTATTTTCAAGTCCTCCTCCTAAAGGGCTCCTAAATGAAGGGACTATTAACAAACTAGAATGTCTTTTCTGTTTAAGCCAGCTGGTGCTGGTCTTGCTATCCTTAACCTTAACACTATGGCCCATAAGGGCTTTATCCTTGGTGGAAACCCCAAGGGTCAAGACAGTCTTGGCTTTTCGTTGTTGCTTATGGTCTCAGGGTGGCTCCCTTTGCCAGCCAATGTATGGTCTAGGGTTGGATGCCATGGATCGGTTGGAGCATGCATGGCTTTCATTACAACTTTCATTACAGCTTTTGTTGTTGCTTATGGTCTCATGATGGCTCCCTTTGCTATCCAATGTATGGTCTAGGGTAGAATGCAAGCCAACCTCTGCATTGAAACCCCACATTTTGACTCCTTGAGCTAGAATTTCCTAAAGAAACTCCTCATACTAAATGTTGGACTGGAAAAAAACACCATAAATACTAGAGGGACACATCTGGAACATGATCCACATCTCTAACTCGATAAAAACCCCATACAACGCATGCAGCAATGGATAGGGATGTTAGCAATATTAGCCCGTGCATAGTTTTTTTCATACTCGTATGGTAAATTCACCACACTTTCATACTCAAACATTATTTGGTGTACAATATGTGTAAGATATGATCAAACATATTTACCATGCTTTCTGTCTACGACAAATTGAAATTTAGACTCAACAATAGCCAAAGAGGAGCGCAAGTTTCTCAAGGGAGTGGCCGGCCAATTTCAAGCTGCAAATAATACTTAAAGGTCACAAGAAGCATGTTCTTTTGTCCCCCATCAGGTACAATCCATATTAGCTAAACAAGAGCTCAACTCAGATTGTACACAATCCTTTAGACTCTTTAAGTCCTTTTTGAGCACAGGTTGGCCTCAGCAAGTTGGACACATTACTCTGACCTTACCGCATAGTCAACCTCAAGTATGGTGTTAGGTGCAACGGAATGACTGTTGTATTTCTCAAGATGGGTGATCCATATGTGCTCAAGGTTTATTTTAGTTCTTATGGAAGGGAGAGCCTTCCGTTCTTAAGGGAGAGCGCTATGATCACAAACAAAGTGAGTGGACACTGGGCGTGCAAGTGTACAAGACTGAGAGAAAGAGAGAAGAGAGATACGACACCTGGGAGGTTGAAAAACCCTCCTCCGAAGGCCCCACTCTTGTGGGAGAGAGGGGTCTACTTATTGATTGCACAAGTGATACAATGACGATGCAATGGACTATTACAACTTGGGACTATGTCGGTGACGACGACGGGGACGACGACGACAACTTAGAGGCTGAAATCTGAGAGAACTTTGGGGCTGATTTGTGCAGCTGAAAACGCAGGTTTGGCTGCGTTTTTAGGGCTGAAAATCACTGTTGTAATTTCCCTTGAAAAACGATGATTTGTCCCTGCGATTGAAAGCTGAAAACGCTGACTATAAAGGGCTGAAAACGCTATTTCCTGCAAGCTTACGGCTGCGTTTCCTTATGCTGAAAAACGCTGGAATCTGTTGTGCTAGGGTTGCATTTTTACTACTGAATTGAATGCTAAGATCGCTGAATAGGCTGTTTTGATTTGTGCTCAAAAATGCTGACTGTTGCAATGCCTGAAGGCTGAAAACGCTCTTGGCGATCTATGGAAACGCTAGGCTGAGTGAAGTCGCCGATCCTGATGTCTGTTGAAAATGTCAGGCTGAGTGGAGGTCTTGGCGATGAAGAAAACGCTATGGTGAAGGGGATGCTGGCGGGAAGGTACTTGATGGGTTCTTGCTGAGAGAGAGGGAGTACCTGCTGCCTGTTGTGCTCCTTGCTCATCTGCCAAAGATTGCTATCTTTGGGTTGCTTATATATTAACTTACCCAATTTGCCCTACTCAGTTCCCAACAAAAGTCACTTAATAAATAAGTGAAAAATGTCAAAAATAGGGAAATTAGGCCAAGGTCACTGGAAAAATCCCCAAACTGACTCTCATGGAATCTGATGTAAATGCTCATGCTTATGTTGTGTGCAACCAAAGGATATGCATCTACACTAAGTGAGTGGGCATGCACAGTCTACGAATAGACTCACAAAAGTGCCAGATCACTTCTAAGCTAGACTGACTGGACTTGACGCAAACCCTGTTATGGTGTAGCTTGTCCACGGACACATAGGGTTGGATGTGTCACCTGACATATGTTATCCGACATATAGAATGTCTTGGGGATCTAAATCATACTATATTCCAAAGTCTGATAACCGTATGCATCCCCCATATGGTTCCCATTAGGAAAAGTGTAGTGATTGTCTCATCTAAGGGCTATGGAGGGCCTGAGAAACCAGGAAAATGCAACGAGTATCGTACATGAGAAAACAAGGTAGGGGATGGGGCAGAGAGAGCATACTTGAGAGCCTAGCATGACATCATCCTTGTCCAAAAACAATGTAAGATGACTAATTAGCTTGAAGCTTCCCGTCAGCCATCATTCAGCAGGAACATAGAGCTGGGCAACCCCCTTATCCTCAAAAGAGTTGAGGTAAAAGATGGAATTTGCAAATGCATGAGTATTAATGGTAACTCCATCACCAACTGCATCAAATTCGGTGATGGTGACGCTATGAGGCCTTGCATTTCCGCCCAACTCACTAATGCACACATCAGTAGTTATGTCACTAAGAATTCTTGGAAAGCTTGTTGTGACCTCGGATATGTGCAAGTGGGAAAAGGAACTAGTGGTGGCCCCAAAGAGAAGTAAAATCTAGGCAAGGGAAACCCCACCAACACCCTACATTGCAGCATTTCGAAGCTTGAGTCTCATGAGGCAACGCCTCTAGGTAAAAGACATCCAGAGAATTAAATGAAAATTCTCTGGCATATCTTCAGACATCAAACCAGCACAGGTGACATGGATCATTCCCGAGGTCTGTATAACTAACTGCAATTATGTAGACGGTATAACACCAGAGTCTATGTTGAATTGTATGATAGATGACATGACCTTCACAAATAGGAGTCACCATAAGCTTGCCTTAGAGCCTCTTAATATTTTAGACTGAATGTTTTAACAATCATTGCTTGACACCTCCACCAGCAGTCTATTATTTGTCTTTGGTTGCATAACAACAAAAACTTTATCTTGAGTTGGACAGTTGTATGTTTAGGTAGATATAGGAGATGCATGCAGTCAAGGGTGGGCGAATCATTGGCCCAAAACAATAGTATTTGCAACTCAAAGATTCATTAAAAGGTGTACACTATAAACCACTATTAGGCTGTTTGGGAGGTGCGCCTCCTTTTCAAAGTAAGAAAACCATCCTAAAAACTTTTCAAGTTCAGCCATCTGAATTTTGAAGCTAATTGATTAATTTTATACACCCTAACAAGCTCAAAATGAAGCACAACTATGCACCACAGTACATCGTTGCAAAACTAATAGGTGAAAGGCATTTCTCTAGGAACACAAACATTCAAGAAGACTAATGTATTTAAGGCCCGTTTAAGGTAGCTTTGGTTAAAGGAGATTACAAAGCATGTACATGTACAGAGTAAACTGAGGCCAAAAGTAGTCACTTGCAGATATGAGATTGTTACTGAACCTTGCTCAGAAGATGTATCTGCAAGAATATCCTCCATGGCTCGAACCATGATTCCACAGTCGGCAACATCTTCCTCCCCAAGCTTGCCAAGGGTGAAAGTTTTACCTGTGCCTATTTGACCATATGCAATGACAGTGCCATTATACCCCTCTAGCACACTTTGCAGGCAAAAAGAAGAGGGATGCCAAGTATATACAATCAGATAGAGTTTTAAACATAACATAAAAAATATCTTGCAAAATAGGCCATTATCACAAGCCAAACCAACATCTAAGAAAATATCTTTAGACATGAAGAACAAGCACCCAAAGACTCTATTTCCCTGTCTATAACACTATCTATTGAATAAAATGGGTTGAAAATGGTAGGTGGCAATGAAGAACCTCAACCACAGGCTTTGCCACTACTTCATAGACTCGTTTCTGAGAAGCAGTTTCATTCAGAATCTCATCAAACTGGAACGTCTCACAGTCCCAATTATTCCTCCTCAGCTTCACTCGCTTCAACTATGACAAGTGCAAAAGACAGATCGATTAAAACAAGGCATTGGCACAATATAGAACCTGTCTTGAGCTAATGCCGGTAAAGTTTCCCATGAAGCAACAAGGTAGGGAATGAGAAGAAGACCTCTGGAATCAACTCCACATAATCAGCAAAATCAGCATCATTTTTTAGCTCCTCAAAGTTCCTGGGCCTAAGTCGCACAACAACTCTTACTCTTCCTGACACTGAACGTAGACTTGCATGAGTTTAAGATTTAAGAGATGGAAAGGAGGCCCCGAAAGGACATGAAAAAGATAGCTTTGAAGAGGACTGTACTACATAAAAATGCAGATTGAACCTAATCAAATCTCATTACTATACTTTCCTTCTTTCTTTTGCCTTGATGATAATGCAAGTTCTGTCATGCAGAATGCACAGTTCGATGATAAAGTAAGTAACAACCTCCATTGTCAGCTTTTCCATTCTGACTTGCTCGACCAGTTAATAATTTTTCAAAAGATTGCAGACATGCTGACTCTGGAAAATTTTGTTAATACCTTCACTTCAGGTCGGAGGCCTGTCCTCGGAGGCTCTGAGGGAGGGGAGAGATGCCGCTTGCAGGGTGCTACTACCACTGAGAGGGTGCAGCAGTACCACACGCAGACACCAAGCACATGTGGGAGCTTGCAGAGAGCTTGGCCAGGGGGCGGGAGAGGCCCAACACCTCGTCTGCAAAGGGTCTGCGACTCGTGGGGGAGAGAAGCACCTCGTCCGCTGATGCCCAAATTCAATGAAAAGCAGATAGTGCTCGTAAAAAAACCTAGGTTTACTGTAGTCCCACAATTTTCAAATTTACCAATAAATTTTATATTTGAAGGTGAGAAAACCCAAAGCCCTATCTGCAAGCATCTCTCCCTCTCTCTCACACCATTTTCCTCTTGAATAAAAGGTCTTGAGTTCAATTCTCCTCGTCAAATAGATCTTTGAGATCTGTAGGGATAGTTTCCTATGACGTTAAAATACTCTTCTTCTTCTTCTCTCTCTCTCTCTCTCTCTCTCTCTCTCTCTCTCTCTCTCTCTCTCTCTCTCTCTCTCTCTCTCTCTCTCTCTCTCTCTCTCTCTCTCTCTCTCTCTCTGATCGAGACTCGACAGTCAATGATATATTGAATATTTCTCTTATATTTAAGGCTTTGTCACACAAACAGAGTTAATTTTGTGGATTGCATAAAGCAAGGGGTAGGTCATGTATAAAGGGAATTTAAGGGCAATTCATGTGCATAAATCAGTAAAGAAGTAAATTGTGTGGAAGCAACAAATTCTATACAAGGCATAGCAGGGAAAGACTTAGAGGAGTGGGCTAATGCTTGCGTAAACAAGAGAGCAAGGAGAGATTAAAGGACATTCGGTTTTCCTCATGCTCTCTTGGCAAAAGGACTCAAATTTTCTTACTTTCGCTCTCGACTAACGGATGGCAGCATAAGAGCGCTTTCACTCATCACAATTAAGCAAAAGTTAACTACATATTATCTTTGGTTGTAATTAAACATTGCATTCTAATTTGGTGTAAAAACCTTCAAATTTTGTCAATTTACCTCTGTTGTTTCACATATGCAGGTTTGCCAAGTTTTTGGAAAAAAGTTTATTTTGAGCACTGCACGACACAATGCTAGGATTCTGCAAGCGAGGATTAAGGCTCTCCTTTTGCCACTTCTGTTCGCCCAGATGCAATCATCCATCGAGAAAAATGTGTCTCGACTTAATATCGTGCCGCTTTAAATTCAAAATTGCCGATTGACAGCAAGGAGAAAAGGAGAAATTCCGTCCCAAAATAGAGAAAAATAGTGTAACAACCTGAAAAATAAATGTAATTTTCTAAAATTTCCTCTTGGCAAATTCAAGAAAAGGAATTTTGTAGGTTTAAATAAATGTTTTTTCCCGAACACTGATGCAATCGCTTGCCAAGAGCGCCACACACAGGGCCACGGTCCCGAAAAAACCCCACAACGCCCATGAACCGATTTCAATGATTGACATTTTGTTGATGACTACACTTATGTGTTATCTTTGTGGACATAATCGCTTGTTTTGTGAGGTAATATGTGACAAATTACGTACTAACCACTCAAAAATGCATCTCAATTGTCAAAAAGGAATAAAATTTAGAAAAGCTTGATCAATCCGATCAAAATAGATACATGGGTACTTTGGGAATTTTAAAAATTTGAAGGCTATTTTGGGAATTTTGACAAATTAGAGGGGTTTGAGCTTGGCTACGAGCTTGGCAGAGAGAGAGAGAGAGAGAGAGAGAGAGAGAGAGAGAGAGAGAGAGAGAGGCTTACTAATGTATTTAAGGTGGCTCAGGTAGTTGAATGTAGCCCCAATGTAACCACCCTCCCGCTCCCCCCCCCCCTCTCCCTTATGTGTACGGTATGAGTATGAAATAATGAGGGGCTACCCCTATTGTATACGCTTATGTACAAAATCTAAAAACCCCCTATTGTACACTCACGTGGTACCGTAAGGAAAAACACAGTGAATCCCCCGGGATTGGTTCTAAGCATGATATAGAGCTTGGGTATGAATTATGAGGTGATTTGGATCAAGAAAAGTTGTTCATAACCCAAATTTTGGCTTACACAGACTTCTTTGCGTTTTTTGGCAGTTTTGCAAGTAAAGCGTGGTCATTTTCGCTCATACTTGATTTTTGGCATGTAATAGGTGTGCATGCATGATAGGTGAGGTGAATTGACAATTTCCAAGCAAAAATATTGCAAAAGTAAATAATAGCGATTATTTTCTACAGTGACAAAAACTTTGCCAATCTCACAAATTTTGACCTAGACATGTTTCATACACCTAATACAAGTCCTAAATTGAATTTGGTCAAGTTTGGTCATGCCGGCATCACTTGGTGCTCTGCCGACTCTGAAATCATCATTTTCTTGTGATTACTCTATATGTTGGGTTGGTCGGTCAACTTTGAGGCTTTGGACTTGTTCATAACCTCGTCGTGAAGCTATCTATTCAATTTTGGCTCATTTGGAGTCAGTTTGGCCTCGTATGTCGAGTTTGACGCTTTGTAACCTTCGAGCCATTTTCCGCTTTTCGAGGGCTTTACTTGATGGACTTCTCCAAACCAATCATGAACATTGTATATGAACCTCATTAGCAAGCCATATGTGGAGTCAGGTCGAAATTCTGGCCTTTTCCAAAAAACCCTAATTTTCTACTGGGGACCCCCTTGAGCCCAGCCAAATGGTCATATGATGGTATGGAAAGGTTCTATATTGTTAGGGCATGCTATGGTTCAAATCCCATCTGATTTGGTCAAGCTGGCAGGCCGCTATGGTCACTTTTAGGTCGTAGGTCTTCATGGACTGCTCGATTTCTAGGGTTTTTTCTAGGGCTTTAGACTAGCTACCGGCCATACAAAATGGATCATTGATGAGTAAAGAACTTACCCCTCATGTCTCGTGTGAGACGGCGTTGAAAAGGGTCAACTGTGGGCTCCGGAAATGACGTGCGAACGAAGCCGAAATGCTCTCTCTGCAAAGGCTCCAAGTGGAAATGAGGTGGTTTTAGCCTACCCTGGCTATCTATACTCGGACTTCCCGAACAAAATTTCCCCAAATTCCTCCATTAGTCATATTAGGCCGTGAAATTTATGTTAGGCTCAAAAATTTTCAAAATCGGATTCCTGTAGCTCATTCTGCAAGAATTTTGCAAAAGTAGGCTTGGCCGCTTAATTTGGGCTTCCCGCTTTCATCTCCTGATTTTGTTGAAAATTTTTGTGCTTGTCCGCCTTGTCTTTCTGATCACCATCGTGTCTTCCATTTTTCCATCTGAGCTTCCCTGCTATTTACTATTACTTTTTGACCTTTTTATTTGAAAAAATCAAAGAAAAATAGAAAAATGCTCTAAAAAAGCCAAGTGAAAATCCAATAATTAAGAAAATCCCTTGAAAAACACAACTTTATTGTTTTTTGATGGATTTCTCTATTTTTAAGCCTCCTTTTCAACAAAAATGATGAAAAATACCCAAAAAAGGACTATTTTGATGATTTTCTGATAGTATATACACTATTTACACTCATTGGGAAGATATTATCAGTGAATTTTCCCTTGTTCATGAATTATAAGGGAATTATTAGGTAATTTTGCAAAAAAATCACACATTAACATGAAACTTTTTCCTTCCTCTCCAAACATTGGCCTTAATTACTTAGTATTTAGTAGTACCCTTCCACCCCTCCTAGATGGCGTTCTCCGGGACGACTGCGTGCATGGGTTGAAGAATTGTGTCTATGCATAGCCGTGATTGGCTCTACCATGATATAAAGATCAATGCAATCCAACTCAATATGTTGTGCAAGAGCTGGGTCTTGAGTATATACCTCAAGGGTTTTCGATGTCGAGGTTTGTTGTTGATGTCTTCCAAAGAGCAGATCTTGTAGCCTTTGTGCTCTCTGTTTGATAGTACCATCAGGGTGTTTAAGCACGCTGATTGCTTGAGCTTGGTAGCACGTTAGACGGTTGTCGAGCTCTTTCTCACCATTGGTAGCTCGGTTTGCTTGGTGCATGGTGTTTGAGAGCCTGTTGCGACTTAACTCGCCACTGTTTGATTGGTTTCGCGTTGTGTGGAGAAGATAAGTGCTCCTTTTTCTTCCAAACTTTTTTCATGTTAGGTTCCTTGTTCATAGATGCTCGATTCTGTGCTCGAATCCTTGGAACCGTCTTCTGTTTATTTGGTGAAATTTTAGGCACCCAGATCTTATTTGGTTTATCCACAAGTTGTGCTTTTGATACCCAAAATTTGCGTGACTCCTTGCATGCTACTTGTAGCATTTGTTTGTTGAGGAGATGGAGAAGATTTGCTTCATGGATTGATCTTCTGATTTCATCTTTTCCATTCCTCTTTGCTTGGTGCAATAGGAACAATGAGTTGCCCTCCTTTAAGTGATAGCTTTAGCTGATTCGTATCCCAATCTGGTACTGCTTTGTAAGTACGCATCCAAGGAATGCCAAGAATCATCGTCTCGTTCATGTGTTCATCTGGCAAGCATACAAACTGATGCGGACATGAGCATCCATGTACTACCACGTTCAAGTTGACTACTCCCAATGTTGGAGTTGGATTCTTGTTGCATCCTTTGATTGTCGTTATTCCTGCGGTCAATGCTTGACTATTGCCTTCTTGTATGTGGAGTAACTGACTGCATTCACTCTAGCTCCTGTGTCTACAAAATCATTGGTTCTATGATTGTTGAGATATACTTTGATGCGGAGATCCATTCCATCTAACCAGTCGTCATCTGTTGAAACTGCGTCTTTAGGAAATTCCCATTGTCGATCATCTAGTTCCAAAGTGTTGATGGAAATCGGTATTTGTTGATTCTTAAGAGCAGTTTTACGCTTGAGTATTCAAAGTCTAGCTTCCTCTTGGGCTTCATCAATAACCTGTTGTCGCTTCATCTTCCTTTGTTTGGCTGCATGCATTCTCTCTAGCAATTCATTGGTTAGTGGCAAATTGTATTTCTTTAAACGACATCCACTAATCCAATTAGCCATTGGTTCACCATCTAGGGTTGACAATTTTACTGCTCCACTTGGAGATACATCTTCAATGATAAATGGTCCATTTCCCCCTTTCTTAAACTTGGGAATGTGTTGCTTAAGGGAATAGATTAGAACTAAGTCCCCTTTCTTGAAAATTTTGGTGATTAAGTGGGAATCAAAAAACTGTTTTTGTTTTCGGCTTTGTGCATAGATATGAGCTACAACAGTTAGCCTTTGCTCGTGTAGCTTTTCCAAATCTTCAAGTCTTTCTCACAATTCATGTCCAGTCCACTCAAGAGTCTGTGCTACCCTTAATGTCGGCAATAGAAATTCTATTGGCAGTATGGCATCAAGACCATAAACAAGGTTAAAGGGTGTGGCATTTAAAGCTGTTTTGAATGAAACTTGATAAGCCCATAGAGCGGCATGGAGATTCATTTTTCAGTCTGTCCTTCCTGAACTAACCACTTTGGTCAGTCCCGAGCTAAGAATTTTATTTGTATGCTCAGTTTGTCCGTTTGCTTGTGGGTGATAGGGGGCTGATTTGTTATGGATAACCATAAACTCATTAATCAAATACTCTATTATCTCGTTGAGGAAATGAGTTCCCCGATCACTGACAATCTCTATTGGCAGTCCATACCTTGTGAATACATACTCATATAAGAATGTAGCAGTGGTTCTGGCATCATTATTTTGGGTTGCTTTAGCCTCGGCCCACTTGGTCAAATAGTCCGTAGCTACAATGATATATTGAGCTTGGGTTCTATAAGCACGTGGCTATATCGGTCCAACAAAATCTATACCCCATTTTGCGAAGGCTCTAGATCCCATCATTGGTCTTAAGGGCATGCTGTCTACTCGTGTTGGCATTTTTGCTCGTTGACAAGCATCACACCCTCGAACATATTCTTTGGCATCTGCAAAAAGTGTTGGCCACCATATGCGTGCCATCAAGATTGCTCTTGCGGTGGTCTCACTAGAAAAGTGAACTCCAGGCTAATCCAGCATGTGCTTGTTCTATAATCGGAATATACTTGTTTTCATTTACACAAAGACGCAAATGTTGATCTTTACCTCTCCGATACAATTGATTTCCAATGAGAGCATATTCTCTTGCTTCCGTTTCAATTTCTCTTTGACGGCGTTTACTCATATCCTCAGGAAATGTTTGGTTCGATAAGTAAGTAACCAAATAGTTACTCCACTTAGGAACAGGTGACATTTGAAAGAATGTTACATGAGGAATAGGTGGTTGTTTTTGACACTGAGGGCAATCTTTTACAAAAGATCTAACATCTCTTCTCATAGTCGCCCAAAATACTCCAAGTCTTAAGATTCTTTGCATAGTTTGGTCTTCCGCAAAGTGAAGTCCTACTATGGTAACATGTGCTTGACTTAGGTACTGATCCTTTTCTTCAAGGTTAATGCATAAAAGTAATATCCCATCTCGATTCCTTTTATATAGCCTCCCAACTAGTAATTGATACATAGCCGATTTCTCGATTAAATCAAATGTGATAGGAAGTGGTGAATTCACTTGAGCTATCGTCATCAATGACACAAATTTTTCAAACCATCTAGGTATCATTTCCACGGAGAACAAATAGTCATCTGGTAGATCATCATCTACCCCTTTAGGTGATTCCCCTGAAACAATCCTGGACAAATGATCTGTTCGTTGATGTGTAGTGCCTTTTTTTACAACCACAATGAAATCAAATTCGAGAAGAATGATGAACCATCTCACTATTCTTCCTGTGCTGCATGGCTTGTTGACCAAATATAACAAAGCTTGGTGGTCCACAAAGAACACAAACTTGTTGGCCAATAGGTAATGTCTATACTTTTTAATGGCATAGATCATTCCTAGTCCTTCTCTTTCAGTGGTAGTGTAATTCTTTTCTGCCATGTTCAATTGTCGGCTAGCATAAGAAATAGGAAAGTCAATTTTCCCATCTCCTGGTTGGGCTAGTATACAACCAATAGCAAAGTTTGAAGCATCTACATGTACGTGGAATAATTTATCCCAATCAGGTGCTTTCAATATTGGAGCTGAGGTGAGAGCTTGCTTAAGCTTCATGAAGGATTCTTAACATGCCTCGGTCCATTCAAAGTGCGTAATCAAGCTATACATGGGTTTTGCAATTATAGCATACATGTAGATGAACCGTCGGTAATATCCACAATGTCCCATTAAGGCTTGTACCCCTTTGACTGTTGTTGGTCTAGGAAATTTAGCAATGACATGAATCTTTTCAATATCGATAGCTATGCCATTTTTAAACACTATATTTCCAAGGATTTTCCCTTGTATTCCCATGAATGTACACTTTTCAGGGTTTAAGCAAATCCTGTAAAGTCTACATTTCTCGAATACCTTTTTGAGATGTTCAAAATGATCAGCTCGGATTGACGAATGTACGCATAAATCATCCATGTATACTTCCAAGAATTTCCGAAGATAATCTTTGAAAGCATGGTTCATCAATCTCTAAAATGTGGCTAGAGCATTAGTTAACCCAGACGGCATAATCCGATAGGCAAATATACCCCATTCTATTGCAAAAGCAGTTTTATGCTGATCTTTTGGGTCAACCAAAAGTTGATTGTATCCCAAAAAGCCATCTAGGAAGCTTCTTTTCCTGCCACTTGTTCTAAAATGTGCTCAGTCATCAAAAGAGGAAAGTTGTCTCTAATGGTAGCTGCATTCATCTTTTTGAGATTAACGCACACTCGTAATTTCCCATTCTTCTTAGGTACTACCACAATTGGAGACACCCAATTAGTGTATTCAATTTCGTAAACGAATTCAGCTTCCTTTAGTTTTTCAATCTCTTCTTTGATCTTCCTGGCAATGTTTCGTTATAAGTGTATGGTCTCTGTCTACTTGGTTTCGCATCATCTCTCATGGGTATAGTATGTTGACAGATTTTTGGATCAACACCCTTGAGATCCTTGCAAGACCAACCAAAGACATCCCGGTATTCCTTTAACAAGCTTAGAAAAAGCTTTTCTTCTTCTTCTGTTAGGTCATTTGCAATGTAAGCCGGTCTAGGCTCTTCTTCTGGTTCAGCCAAGTCTACCCTTTTAGCGTTTTCAAGTCCTTCGTAAGACTGGCCTTGTTTCCGTAGTTCCCTAACAGGTTGTTCGATTATGATTTTCTGATCTTGGAGAGTATACTTTTTGTAATGGGATGGAGCATGCATTACATCCTTACCATCCTCTTCCGTGGTTTCCATTTCGGTGGTGTATATCTCCTTTAGAGCTTTTTTCACTCTTGATATTTCTTTTTCCGCTCGACTCTAGTCATGAGTGTTTTTTTATCCTGATGTTCTTCGTGAGTACCATTCCTTATTTTTCTCGATGTCTGAAACATTTTTGAGTCTCTGTTTGGGGAATATCTGCCAGTTATTTTGTCCTTGACACAATCATTGGCATCTATTTGCATCAGGAATTGTGTTTTACTAGAGACTAATGGCATATGTCATGCTTTCACAATTTTAGTGTCCCTCTTTCTTCTATACCATTTTTGTCTTCTTGATTTCTGGTTTGGAAAGTCAAAAGACTTTTCCTCCCTTCCCCTTAAGAGTAATTGAGCCCTCGTATGTTCTTTTTCGGATCCCAAATCTTTTGAGGTAGCTGAGTGTTCATCCAACTCATCAATTGCATCGTAATAGAGGTCAGAAAGACTTGTTGAGCTTTCATCAAGTCCTTTGTTTCCACATCCTTGTTTTCAATGTTAAGGACTGACATCATTTGGATGGGAATTATGTCGTAGCCATCCTCATTGCAAAATTGAGTAGGCATAGATATATTCACGCATACATCCATTATAGCTAAAATTTGAGTCCACTCGAATGGTTCGAATAAATGTTCTGGAAAGGGTTCTGGTATGTAGGCTTCATCTGTACAGTCCCTTTCTAGGATACATTTCTCTCGTCTTAAGCTTCCATTTTCTGAAGCTTCGCACATCCAAATAGGAATGTCTTTGTTTAGCTAAGATGGAAGTTTAGTTTCAGCCAAAGAGAGTGAATCAAACTCTTGGATGGGTGTTTTCAAGACATCTCTATAGGTGTGGTCTTTTATATTGACTCTTGTTATAGATCCCACCTGCTTCAAGTACAGATAGTCGTTTCCCCAATCTTGGATAAGCTGTACCTGTTGCATGAAAGGTCTTTCCAACATGATTTCATAGTTGAGTTTTTTCCCAAAGTCTACTATGGCAAAAGTGTGTTGATATTCAATTCCACAGGAGTTGGCTATCACTTTTTCTAGTAGCCCTAGTGGTCTTTCAATGTGTCCTTCAGCCAACTGCGATTTCATTTGCATTTGTCTAATGGTTGGCTGTCCCCAGGATTCCCATACTGCTTTAGTGTCTATGGCTATGCCTGCTCCACTATCCAGTATTGTCATGGTTTCAATGTCATTATATTTCAATGGGAGGGTGGTGTTTCCTTCTTCCCCTTCATAATATTCTTCGACCTTGTTCATAGGAACTGATCGAATCTCTTTGTTTTCCGTTTCATTTTTTGAGTTTCCCAGATTCTTAGAGATTAACCCCGTTATACCCACCTTCTCTAGGGTTTTCTGTAAATCATTCCATAAGTATGGCTTGAGTTTCAATAATTCTCCCAGATTAAGTGTGCATTGGATAGGTGTGGACATGATTGAATGAATGTTGTCTACTTCTAGGGTCTGTTTGGCTCTTTTGACTTGAGTGGTTTTGCAAATGATAGATTCATCTTCGTTATCTCCCAAGTAAGAAGTCAATGTTTTTAATGTCATCGGTTTAGATACTCCTGAAGCCTTCGATCCGCAATCCCCGTACAAGGACTGTAAATCCATATTCATGTCAGATGGTAGGTTATCCAACCAGAATTCCTCTATAGGGGCCAACTTTAAAGTTAGGCTCCCATCATTGATCTCCCTTACCTTTTCCCATAAGTGTCCTGGCCAGTCTTCCTCTACGAATGGAATGCTGTCTAAGGCATCTTCACTGTCCGGCACTATGAGCTCTGGTTCATTTGTTTCAAGGTGGGGTTCTGCCACCACATCGGATTTTGCTTTCATTTCTTCTACCGCAAGCTCTTCCAGTTTTTCAATACTTTCAAGCTTGGGTTTCTGTTTATCCAACATTTCCTGCGTGATTCTTACAAATTTTGATAAGCTTCCAGCTTAGCTCCTTCCATGTCTGGAAATGGATAGTTTTTCCATTTGTTTTCCATGTTTTGGCTTGCTTTAAGTCCTGCTTGGTAGGCTTCCAAGGTAGCATTGATAGAATTAAAAATTTTATCAACCAGAATGGATCATCCAGATTTCACGGTTGTTTCCTTGAATTCACTGCCAGTTTCTTTTAACTTGTCCTTGGCTAGAATTTTTGCTTTCTCTTCATTTTCAACCCGTTGTTTTTGTTTTCTCATCTCATATCTTTTGCTTCTGCTCCTTTTGATTCTTTGATAAGAAACTTTCATGTTCTCCGAATCATCAGAGGAATTGTGTTTCTTTTTCTTTGCCTGGGCTCTAGTGATTACCTTGATTGGAACAATCGGTTCGCTCTCTGATGAGCTACTAGGCATCACATGGACTACGTTGACTTCAATTTTTCCCTTGTTCAAAGGATTCTTAGGACAATCTTCCGGAAAGTGTCCTCCCTTTTTGTAACATTGTATGCAATAGGCTTCAATTGGTTTGAGGTTTTTGTCAGGCTCTGGACATTCGTTCTTCCAATGGTCATCAACACCACAGTTATGACAGTTTCCTGTTCTGGGCTTCATCATGGGTCTTCCCATGGGAGGTCTGACACCTTGATTAGCTACATAATACATTGATGCGAGCTCTAGTGGAGCATAAGTCATGGTTTCCTCCATTGGTGGTGGATGTGGACTATACCAATCTCCCTCTACCATTATTGTAGATGGACTAGGCTCTACATAGGGTGTAACGGCACTAATGCTTGTTCATCTATGAATCCTTCTGAGTGCAGGTACTTTACAGGCACCGCATTATGCCTTGGGTAAGGAGGTTTTGTCCCAACACAGGTTGAGGTCTCTCCATACCCATTGGTGGTCTTTGAACTTGAGCCATATTAGGCTGATATCTGTACATGGGTTGTCCTTGGGGCCTCATGGGCACGTATTGAACATTCTCATCATACTTTGGTCTGAAGTAGCACTCGTGGGTCTCATGGATGGTCCATTTACCCTTGATTGTACACCATTTTTGTGGCCTAATTGGTTGTCCTTGTGGGGATATGCCCTATCCTAGTCCTCTCATACGTGCTTTTTGCATATTATTCATCATGTCATTCATCCTTTTTAGCATATCTTCTATGGCTGAGAGTGGTGCCGCAACAGCTGTTCTCACTTGTACTGGTTTTGTGGATGCAGTCTTCTCACTTTGGTTATCCTTAGGGACATCCTCTTCATTAAAGATCTCACAATTGTCTCCTAGGTTGATAGCATCATACACACACGCCTCTAGGGTTGTATGCTTTTTACTATAGAGTATAGCATAAAGTTCTTTGTTTAGTAGTCCCTCCAGAAACAATGATACAAGTCGCTCCTCTGCAGGTATCTCCATCTCTGGGCATCTGGCAATGTATTGTTTCATTCGAGTTGCACAATCCCTAACAGACTCAACATGTTTCTGTTTAAAGCTGTAGATTTGAGCTACCGTATTATGTTTAATCCCCGTTTTAGAACAAGAAGCTACAAATCCTTGAGCTAATGTATTCAAATCCACGATTGACCTTGGTGGAATGTTTTGGAACCATGTCAAAGCTTTTCCTTCTAATGTCATTCCAAACCCCTCAAATTGAGAATGGGAATCGAATATACGCTCTGCTCTTAGCACTTGTTTAAAGCTTGCAAAGTGGTCATATGGATCCCCTGATCCACTGTATTTTCTGACCCATTTTTGAAAATCAACTAGTCTGACACGTCTATTGGGTTCAACTCTAGGTCTTTTGGGAGTTGGTCATGTTCCAAGTCCTTCAAACCAGTCTGTCGAAAATAGTGACTCATGTAGCCCTAGACTGGCCTTAGTGTCACCTGTTTTTCTACGTGATGAGGTGGTTTCCGGTTTCTTCACATTACTCTCAGATGATCTCTCACGATGTTCTTCTCTTGGAGTGGTTTTTGGTCCTTGACCCAATATCCAATCCCGTATGGAATACCCTTGGCATTTGGTTTGTTCTACGGAGTCATCATAACAAAATTGTTGATATAACAATCCCTAAACAAGTAAGTTGGTAGATCCGCAGATCCCTTATCTTTGATTTTGAAGATATAGATGATCTTCATGGCCGTTAATTGTCCTGTTCTAGCATGAGAAGTCCACAAAAGATCTTTTATGTTTCTATTTTCCCAACAATAGACTCCGATCCTAGGATTATCTGTACTACGCCGTTTCAAAGGCTTCAAGTCTACTTGATCGTATCCCTCGAATTCCAAAGTTGGTGGTCCTTCTTTTGCTGGCATATCTGGGATTATAGTGTTTACTTCTAATCCCCATTTGTCTACCACGTCAGGGTTTTCGACTTGTACATATGGAGTTCTATTTTGATCCATGTACATTTTTCCTTATTTGTTTGCCCTAACCTTTTCTTCGAACTCAATACCATGATCATCAATGCGAATAGCATATTCTTCGTTAGGATCCAAGTAAACCTGGGCTCCATGATGATTAGTCTTGTAAAAAGAGAGTATATGCTTATAGCGCATAGTCGTTCTGGTTTCCGAGTGAGTCGAGTAAGAAGCCATTTCGGATGTTGAATCTGAAAAAGTGTCTGAGACTTCTTCAGAAATTGTGTGCAAGGAGTTGCCTTGATTTGCGCTTTCTTCAGTGGATACTCTACTGGTGTTTTCTCAGAATAGGCCTTGATTTCCTATTACACGACCGGATCTAAGGTTCATATAGACTTATGAAGCCTTGGATAGAGTACTCACCTTAGATTGACTTGTCCTCAATTTCTACTTGATTCAATTGCAGCTTTCTGTCAAGCCATTGATTCCTCGTCTGCAACCTAATTTCTGTACAAAATTAATCAAATTAGCTATTTTTCTATAAGGACAGTAGAGCTCTTGAGAACTACAGTGATTGGTCTCTGTATTTCACTTCAATTCGTGCTATGGAAGTCAAAATTTTGACTTTCAGATTCAGTTTAGCAAAATCAAAGGTCTATTCTGCAATCTGTAAACTGAGTGTATCTGTACCAATTTTGATCCGATTGAGCCCAAGATTTCTTTGTGGCCTTATATTATGCTAATCTAACACTGTATAAGCCCAAAAGTCAAAATTGAAGTCTCTGGATAGCAGAAGTAAATAATCGCGATTATTTACTTTTGTCACTTTTTTGCACTTTTTGGATTGGTTTGGCAAGTATACAACTTTTTAAAGCCTTTGGGCAAGTTTCAACAAGTTTGGACAAAGTTTGAGCAAGTTTACCCACTGTTCCATGTCCGCAGACTCTGATTTCGAGAATCTGGCTTAAGTCTCACTTTTGTGGTTCAAATTTCACCAAATTGATTTGTGGGGTCTACTTGATGTGCTTGAACTTGTGGTATACTCAAATTTGCAAAATCACCAAGTTTTGAAGCAGATGTAAATAATCGCGATTATTTACTCCTGACAATTTCTTGCAAATTTTTATCCCAACTTTGGCACAGATCTATTAACCACCTTCTGTTAAGGTCACTAGACAATTTTCATCAAGTTTGGACAATTTTTTGTCAAATGGTCATCAATTACCTGTCCACAGACTAACTTTGCAATTTTTGTCACAGTTTTCACTCCGGTGATCCAAATCTTACCAAATTTGGTTTGTGGGCTTATTACAACATGGTAAAGCTAGTGCTATGCCAACTTGGTCAAAAAAGTTCAAAAACAGGGCAGATGTAAATAATCGCGATTATTTACTTTTGCCAACATTTTGCAAGTTTTTGGTCAACTAAGCATATACACATGTTTATCACATCAATATAAGCCTATGAATCAAGTTTCAACAAGTTTGAACAAAATTTTCCTCAATTCACACTCAAGGTTCAAAAAGTCAGTACAAACTTTAGTTTTTACCCAGTTTTTTGTCAGTTTAGTGATCCACATCTCTTGGGCCTTTACAAAAGTTGTTTGTACACATGCAATGAGTCAATGATATGAGTCTTGGCTAATTTAGAGCAAAAAGTTAATCATCATGATTATTAACTTGAGGCTTGAAATGAGCACTTTTTTGCAATTTTCTCAAAAACAGTCCTTTTATGATGTTTTTTAAGCCTATAAATCAAGTCAAAACTTAATTGGCTTAAAATGTCAAGAGAAAGTAAATAATCTGAGTTTTGGTCAACTTCTTGAAATTTTTGCCTCAAAGTGTCCTTGAGCTTACCCACTGGTTCGGACAACTCTTAGGCTTACTCCCCAGTTGGATTGAGTGAATTCGAGTCTTTTCGTGCTATTTCTAACCGTAGACCTGAAATTCTGCAACTTTACATAACAACTCACACTTGATTCTTTCACAGAGAGCAATGATATGAAATCCACCTCGGATCCTACTTACCCTACTCCTAGTTTCTCATGCAATGGGGTTGTGGAACGTGTCCACAAACACTCGTTTTCTTGTGTTTTTTATGTTTTTCAGAGTCTTGATCTTAAAACTTGTCTCGTCTACCAATCATTCTCCAAATCCTAATTTAAATTTACAATCCTACAGTCCTAAAGGTACTCAACAAGTACGATTACTTCCAAGCTACCTCTACACGACAAAAGACGACAATCTTAAGCTATGTGATTTTTAAAAGAGAGTTTTGAACTCTAGGCGAACCTAGAGGAAGTTAAAGGACAATTACACAAGACGCTTGTGTTTTTTCCTAGTTTAGGTCTCTTCGATCCCCGGCAATGGCGCCAAATGTGGGACGCATATCTAACCTCACCATCCTATCTTATTGCAGTATTAGCAAGAACCACAATTAATTTATCAAACTATGGGACAAAGTTGACTCAACTAGTGCATAGAGGCTACAAGAGGTTGTCAATCTCTTGGAAAACAACTAACAATTTGCATCTAACTCAAGCTACACTCAAGTGACTGAAATCACCAAAAGCCAATCGCTTATCGGCAAGCAAATCACATCCATTACAGCATCAAATGACATCCAAATGTAACAAAACTTCTAGGACAAGTTTATAAGACCTAAGGACACATGCCTATGATCTCAAATCCCGCTTTAGGTCAAGTTCCAAAATCGCGATTATTAACAGGAGTGGATTTTTGACCTAGTCGTTTTCGACACAGAATGTATCTAAATGCTTAGCAATGATGCCCCAATACCCTGCCTATGCTTAGTTTTTGATTTAAAAGTGTAAATTCCTAATTATGATGAAATTAGGCCGCGGGTCAGCGATGCCAAAAGCTACGAAATATTGTGAATGGCTTACGTCAATGCGTAGAGCCCTTACCTGTGGTTGAAGTGCAACAAACGCATTCGCAATGTGACAACCGGAGAGGAAGTAGGAAGCGCGAGAAGGAGATAAGTGAGCGTCGTTAGCTCACGCTGTGTATTTCTTATCCAAAAACTTACAAAAATTGGCTTTTATACCGTAGCCAAGGTTTTTGGGTGGTCAAAAGTAATAATCTGGAGTTATACCAAAGCTGGGAATTGAGTGGCTGATACAATATGGAAGCTTGTAGCCTTGGCTCATTAATTACAAGGTTTACCAAGAAACAAAGAGTTACAATATTCTCGATTTATCAAAATAATAATTGTTTTACAAGGAGAACTCCGAAAAATGGTGTCCGCGTTAGCATGCTGCTAACAATCCCCCCCTCCTCGCCTGCGTCGTCCCTTGACACAGCTTTATGGGCTGAAGTAATCTTCCGGTTGACGGCGGGTTGACGACGTTGACACTGTGTAAAACTCTCAACTCCCAATCCATAGCTACACTCCATGCATACATCAATTTTCAAACAAAAGAGAAAGCTTCTTTCAATAGATCAAACTTGGACAGGTGGTGAACCTTCAAATCCCTTTGGGCTAAAACCTCAATAACACAATGGATAGTA
This sequence comes from Adiantum capillus-veneris, assembly GCF_014529385.1. Taxonomy (NCBI): domain Eukaryota; kingdom Viridiplantae; phylum Streptophyta; class Polypodiopsida; order Polypodiales; family Pteridaceae; genus Adiantum; species Adiantum capillus-veneris. The sequence goes on along the minus strand of NC_140933.1, from coordinate 28,172,717 downwards.
GGTTGGAAAAGTGTTGGACCTCTACCCCAAACCATCAACATGATCAAACTAGAGATAGGACTATTCAATAGAGCTATCTTGGACAGGTGGTGGACCTTCAAACCACCTTGGGCTAAAACCTCCATAAAAACATGGTTAGTCGGTTGGACAAGTTGTGGACCTCTGTCCCAAACCATCCATGGTAGTAAACATAGTAGTTACACTCCATTCACAGATTGACCTTCAAACCACCTAGGGCTAAAACCTCCATAACACAATGGATAGTAGCTTGGACAAGTGGTGGACCTCTACTCCAAACCATACATGGTAATAAACATAGTAGCTACACTTCATTCACACATTGAACTTCAAACAATAGAACTAGCTTGGCCAGATGGTGGACCTTCAAACAACTTTGGGCTAAAACCTCTATAATACAATGGTAAGTAGGTTGGACAAGTGGTGAACCTCTACCCCAAACCATCCATGGTATTTAACATAGTAGCTACACTCCATTCACAAATTGACCTTCAAACAATAGAGATAGATTCTTTCAGTAGATCTAGCTTTGACAGATGGTGGACCTTCAAACCACCTTGTTCTAAACCCTCGATAACAAAATGGATAATGGGTTGGACCAATGTTGGACCTCTATCCTAAACCATCCATGCTATTAGAGTAGAGATAGGACTATTCAATAGAGATAGCTTGGATAGGTGGTAGTCCTTCAAACCACCTTGGGCTAAAACCTCCATAACACAATGGTTAGTAGGTTGGACAAGTGATGGACCTATGTCTCAAACCATCCATGGTAGTAAACATAGTTGCTATATTCCATGCACACATTCATCTTCAAACAATTGAGATAGATTCTTTAAAAAGAGCTAGCCTGTACAGGTGGTGGACCTTCAAACAACCTTGGGCTAAAACCTGCATAGCACAATGGTTAGTAATTTGGACAATTGGTGGACCTCTGTCCCAAACCATCCCTGGCAGTAAACATAGTAGACACTCCATTCACACATTGACCTTCAAACAATAGAGATAGATGCTTTTAATAGATCTAATTTGCACATGACCTTCAAGCAATAGAGATAGCTTCTTTCAATACATCTAGCTTGGACAGGTGGTAGATCTTCAAACCACCTTGGGCTAAAACCTTTATAACACAAGAAATAGTAAATTGGACAAGTGATTGACCTCTACCCAGAACCATCCACGCTATTAGAGTAGAGATAGGATTATTCAATAGAGCTAGCTTTGATAGGTGGTGGACCTGCAAACCACCTTGGGCTAAAACCTCCATAACACAATGGTTAGTAGGTTGGGCAAGTGATGGACCTCTGTCCCAAACCCTCCATGGTAGTAAACATAGTAGATACACTCCATGCACACATTGATCTTTAAACAAAATAGATAGCTTCTTTCAATAGATAAAACTTAGACAGGTGGTGAACCTTCAAACCACCCTCGATTAAAACCTCAATAACACAATGGAGAGTAGGTTGGAAAACATAGTAGTAAACATAGTAGCTACACTCCATGCACACATTGATCTTCAAACAAAATAGATAGCTTCTTTCAATAGATAAAACTTAGACAGGTGGTGAACCTTCAAACCACCCTGGGTTAAAACCTCAATAACGCAATGGATAGTAGGTTGGAAAAGTGCTGGACCTCTAACCCAAACCATCGACATGATCAGACTAGAGATAGGACTATTTAATAGAGCTAGCTTGGACATCTGGTGGACCTTTAAACCACCTTGGGCTAAAACCTCTAAAATGGTTAGTAGGTTGGACAAGTTGTGGACCTCTGTCCCAAACCATCCATGGTAGTGACCATAGTAGTTACACTCCATTCACAGATTGACCTTCAAACCACCTAAGGTTAAAACCTCTATAACACAATGGATAGTAGGTTGGATAAGCGGTGGACCTCTACCCCAAACCATCAATGGTAGTACACATAGTAGATACACTCCATTCACACATTGATCTTCAAACAATAGAGATAGCTTCTTTCAATAGGGCTAACTTGGACAGGTGGTGGACCTTCAAACCACCTTGGGCTAAAAACTTTATAACACAAGGGATAATAGGTTGGACAAGTGGTGGACCTCTTCCCTAGACCAGCCATGGTAGTAAACATGGTAGCTACACTCCATTCACGCATTGATCTTCAAAAAATAGAGATACAACTATTGAATAGTGCTAGCTTGGATAGGTGGTGGACCTTCAAATCACCTTGGGCTAAACCCACCATAACACAAGGGATAGTAGGTTGGACAAGTGGTGGACCTATGTCCCAAACCATCCATGGTAATAGAGATAGTATTTACACTCCATTCACACATTGACCTTGAAATAATAGAGATAGCTTGGATAGGTGGTAGATCTTCAAACACCTTGGGCTAAAACCTCCATAACACAATGGTTAGTAGGTTGGACAAGTGATGGAGCTATGTCTCAAACCATCCATGGTAATAAACATAGTAGCTACACTCCATTCACACATTGACCTTCACATAATAGAGATAGCTTCTTTCAATAGAGCTAACTTGAAACCACCTTGTGCTAAACACAATGGATAGTAGGTTGGACAAGTGGTGGACCTCTTCTCCAAACCATCCATGGTTAGTAAACAAAGTAGCTACATTCCATTCACACATTGACCTTGAAACAATAGAGATAGCTTATTTCAATGGAGCTAGCTTGAAAAGGTGGTGGATCTTCAAATAACCTTGGGCTAAAACCTCCATAACACAATGGATAGTAGTTTGGACAAGTGGTGAACCTCTACCCCAAACTATCCATGTTATGAGACTAGAGATAGGACTATTCAATAGAGCTAGCTTGGATAGGTGGTGAAGCTTCAAATAACCTTGGGCTAAAACCTCCATAACACAATAGATAGTAGGTTGGACAAGTGGTGGACCTCTGTCCCAAACAATCCATGGTAGTAAAAAAAGTAGCTACACTCCATTCACACATTGACCTTCAAACAATAGAGATAGCTTCTTTCAAATAAGCTAGCTTGGATAGGTGGTGGAACTTCAAACAATCATGGGCTAAAACCTCCATAACACAATGGATAGTAGGTTGGACAAGTGGTGGACCTTTGTCCCAAACCATCCGAGGTAGTAAACAAAGTAGCTACATTCCATTCACACACTGACTTTGAAACACTAGAGATAGCTTTGCTCAACAGATCTAGCTTGGATAGGTGTGGACCTTCAAACCAACCTGGGCTAAAACCTGTAGAACACAATGGAAAGTAGGACAAGTGGTCGACCTTCAAGCAATAGAGATAGATTTTTTCAATAGAGCTAGCTTAGACAGGTGGTGGACCTTCAAACCACCTTGGACTTAAACCTCCATAACACAATGGATAGTAGGTTGGACAAGTGGTGGATCTCTACCCCAAACCATCCATGGTAGTAAACATAATAGCTACACTCCATTCACACATTGAACTTCAAAAAATAGATATAGCTTCTTTGTATAGCTCTAGCTTGGATAGGTGGTGGACCTTCAAACCGCCTTGGGCTAAAACCTCCATAACACAATGGATAGTAGGTTGGACAAGAGTTGGACCTCTAACCGAAACCATCCACACTATCAGAGTAGAGATAAGACTATTCAATACAGTGAGCTTGGACATGTGGTTGATCTTCAAACCTCATAGGGCTAAAATTTGCATAATACAATGGCTAGTAGGTTGGACAGGTGATGGTCGATTACCCAAACCATCCATGGTACTAAACAAAGTAGTTACACTCCATTCAAACATTGACCTTGAAGCAATAGAGATAGCTTCTTTCAATAGAGCTACCTTGAACAGGTGGTGGACCTTCAAACAACCTTGGGCTAAAATCGGCATAACACAATGGTTAGTAGGTTGGGCAAGTGGTGAACCTCTATCCCAAACCATCCCCGGTAGTAAAAATATTAGACACTCCATTCCCACATTGACCTTCAAACAATAGAGATATATGCTTTCAATAGATCTAGCTTGGACATGACCTTCAAACAATAGAGATAGCTTCTTTCAATACATCTAGCTTGGACATGTGGTGGACCTTCAAACCACCTTGGGCTAAAACCTTTTTAACACAAGAAATAGTAAATTGGACAAGTGATTGACCTCTACCTAGAACCATCCACGCTATTAGAGTAGAGATAGGATTATTCAATAGAGCTAGATTTGACAGGTGTGGACCTTCAAACCACCTTGGGCTAAAACCTCCATAACACAATGGTTAGTAGGTTGGACAAGTGATGGACCTCTGTCCCAAACCCTCCATGGTATTAAACATAGTAGCTACACTCCGTGCACACATTGATCTTCAAACAAACGAGATAGCTTCTTTCAATAGATCAAACTTGGATAGGTGTGAACCTTCAAACCACCTTGGGCTAAAACCTCAATAACACAATGGATAGTAGGTTGGAAAAGTGTTGTACCTCTACCCCAAACCATCAACATGATCAGACTAGATATAGGACTATTCAATAGAGCTAGCTTGGACATGTGGTGGACCTTCAAACCACCTTGGGATAAAACCTCCATTAAAAAATGGTTAGTAGGTTGGACAAGTTGTGGACCTCTATCCCAAACCATCCATGGTAGTGACCATAGTAGTAACACTCCATTCACAGATTGACCTTTTAACCACCTAGGGCTAAAACCTCCATAACACAATGGACAGTAGGTTGGACAAGCGGTGGACCTCTACCCCAAACCATCCATGGTAGTACACATAGTAGATACACTCCATTCACATATTGACCTTCAAACAATAGAGATAGATTCTTTCAATAGGTCTAGCTTGGACAAGTGGTGGACCTTCAAACCCCCTTTGGCTAAAAACGTTATAACACAAGGGATAGTAGGTTGGACAAGTGGTGGACCAATGCCCCAAACTAGCCATGGTAGTAAACATAGTAGATACACTCCATTCACGCATTGATCTTCAAACAATATAGTTAGGACTATTGAATAGTCACTAGCTTGGACAGGTGGTGGACCTTCAAACCACCTTGGGCTAAACCCACCATAACACAAAGGATAGTAGGTTGGACAAGTGGTGGACCTATGTCCCAAACCATCCATGGTAATAGAGATAGTATTTACACTCCATTCACACATTCACCTTGAAATAATAGAGGTAGCTTGAATAGGTGGGCCACCTTCACACCACCCTGGGCTAAAACCTCCATAACACATTGGATAGTAGGTTGGACAAGTGGTGGACCTCTTCCCCATACTATCCATGGTAATAAACATAGTAGTTACACTCCATTCACACATTGACCTTCAAATAATAGAGATGGCTTCTTTCAATAGAGCTAACTTGAAACCACCTTGTGCTAAAGCCTCCATGACACAATGGATAGTAGGTTGGACGAGTGGTGGACCTCTTCCCCAAACTATCCATGGTTAGTAAAAAGAAGTCGCTACACTCCATTCACACATTGACTTTGAAGCAATAGAGATAACTTATTTCAATGGAGCTAGCTTGAACAAGTGGTGGACCTTCAAAAAACCTTGGGCTAAACCTACATAACACAAGGGATAGTAGGTTGGACAAGTGGTGGACCTCTACCCAAAACAATCCATATGATGAGACTAGAGATAGGACTATTCAATAGAGCTAGCTTGGATAGGTGGTAAACCTTCAAACAACTTTGGGCTAAAACCTCCATAGCACAATAAATAGTAGGTTGGACAAGTGATGGATTTCTACCCCAAACCATCCATGGTAGTAAACATAGTAGCTACACTCCATTCACACATTACCTTCAAACAATAGAGATAGCTTCTTTGTATAGATCTAGCTTGAATAGGTGGTGGACTGTTGGCGAATACGCCGCGATGGACGTCGGCACAGCGAGAACTCACCTAACAAGATTTGTCAGCTAAGGATGAAACTCGACCCGCAGCCGCGTGGAAGCAAGCATTGGGTGTCAACCTACACTCCACCAACTATCGACTACTTCCTACAGAAGTCTCTACCCAATGTCTAAGTTACAGCCTTCAAAAGTACACAGGAGGAGATTTCCTACAACGCTTCTAAGAGCCAAATATCCATCACACGCTCTTGAAAAGCTACGAAACTTGAGGGATATCCTATTAACACCAATAGGCCACTCTTCCTAAAGTTTGTGACCCAAAATCCTACCCAAAAACACCTGGTGCAAAATCACGTGTGAGGTGCCTAATGTGTAGCTCTACTCAATACGAACGCGTGGATATGCTGAAATGCAAAAACAGACACTGTATGCTCACTGAATCACCAAAAATAGCTCGCGGGTCAATCTCGTGAAGCCGGGCCGTACACACACAATGTAGGTGTTGGCGCGTAGCTCTCTCCAAGGGCAACACGGTGCACTTCTCTGCACTCGATTCTGACCATCAGTGTGCGCGTAGCGTCAAGATAAACTCTCACTCTCTCTCGTACACAGAATAGCTTCTCACTGACACTTTATAAAAACTGAACAAAGGGTGTTTCATTAAGGTCAAAATTTGGTATTTACAAATACAATATCTCATGTTCCAAAGTAAAATCCTACCCCGTCTACTTGCAAAAATAATATACAAAATTGGAAACTTCTGCAAGCCCCGAGTGTTTACAAATGAAATTATAGGTTTTTTTCTTAATCAGGGAATGACTACATAGGATTTCTTTCTTTTCGTATTTCGCCAGTCTTCAGTTGAGTGTGGCCGCCAGTCTTCTGCTAACACTCCCCCCCCTCCTAGTTCATGTCGTCCCCAAAATGACAGTAGAGCTGCTGCTTCAGTGGAGGCTTTCGTGCATCTTCAAAACTGACTCATACCGTGCATGATGGGCCAGTAATGTAGGATCGAATATAGAAGCCGGTGTAGAAGGCTTCTTCAAAGGCCTGGAGGTGGTATGAGGGCAAGTACATTATTCGTTGGTAGAGGGCATGTATCACCTCATGGGAAGGTTGTGCAGACAGTTCATAAGCACATCTATATGTATTTTGGAAGAAGAATATGATGTTTGTGGCTTGTCCAGATTTAAAGACCTCAAAGACTGCCATAAGGGTTTTACATATCTTCCTAAGCATAATGCAAGAGAGGTCAGGCGAGCCAATGAACAATTTAATGGCGCCTGTTAGGGTTTCCACCATGTATTGCTCACTCATTCTCTCGCTTGCCTTCAAGCCTGGCAGCTTTGGGTAGTTGAGCCACGTGGGGTGGCTTCTCTTCAGCAATTCATGCTCCTTCCATGTCCGCATCCTTGGTAGAGGGCAAAAGATGAGGTTGTCTCTGATCATTTTAGGTGCATCTACCAAATGAATTAAATACTGAGGGTATTTAGTGAGCCATGCCTTCCTCCATCTTGGTTGGGATTCTACAATGAGTTTAACCCCTTCTGGTTTGGTGACATCTTCATTGTACAGTGGCACTGTGGGCTCCTCTTTGATCCTCTTGTTGATTGTAGCAGCCTCATATTTGAGAAGAGGATAGGGGAGAGAGGGTTGTAGCCATTCATGTCAAACGACATTTGCATCTAATTTCTGAATGGTCATCGACTTTAATATCCTCTGCTCCCACTGCATTGCTTCTTTTGCGGTGTCCTTTATAGCTGCTTCTATGGCTTTCTATAGATTGTCTTCTTCTTCTTGTGTCAGATCTCGGGTCTCTTGTAATGATCTCTCAGAAATTTCCTCTTGTATTATGGTGTCCATCAGATCTGACACATTCTCTATATCAATTCCTTCCGTTGCAGCCGACCCCTGACTTTGTTGACGTTTCTCACTTGTTTGGCCCTGAAGTTCATCTAGCTGCTTCTGTAAATTATCTTTTTCTATCTGAGCTTGTTCTGTCACAGGTACCAATAGGTCATTGAGTTCTGCATTGACCCTACCAGCTTCTTCTAGCTTCTGTTTTATCTCAGCATTCTCTATTTGCAGCATCTGTGAATTATCTTCCAATCTTTTCTAAAGCTTCATCAATTTTGCCTTCAAAGATTTGTTCTCATCTTCCAATCTGCTTTATATCACCATTGATCCTTCCGCCATCATCACTCTCTGCTTCTTTTCAAGCGTTAGCTCTTTTTGAAGTTCTATCATTTGTTCTTCAAATGAATCTCTTTCTTGGCTCGTTCTAGTTGCAGCTACAGCTCTTGCTCTGCCCGGCGATGCTCTCATCTAGGATGTTGATTTCAAAATCATAAAACTTGATATCTACGGTTGTCTCCCCACGCTAGCCTGAACTGTTTGAACACTCATTATCTGCATCGTTACTTAATTCCCAGTGCTCAAAGGATTTATAAAACTCTTCTTGTTCTAGTGAGTCTACATTCGCATCCCCTGCTGATATAAGGTTTACCATGTAATAGAGTAGTACATCATAGCCATCCTTATTGCAAAATTTTGTTGTTGGCCTATTTGTAATGGTACAGACATCCAATGTTGCTAGTATGTGTTCCCATTCCAGAGGTTATAAGGCATCTTCGGGAAAACGTTCCGAAATATATTCTTTGTTCTCAATAGCTCTTTCTAAGATGCATTCCTCTCTTTTGAAGCTTCCACAATGTGAAGCTCCGCACATCCATAGCTCTTTTTTCTGCCCTAACCATGCTGGGAGTTTAGACTCTGCCAATGTAGTCGAATCAAACTCTTCCATTGGGTGTTTGGTTCACATCCTTGTAACTATGGTCTTTTGAGTATATTTTGGTTGTGGTCTCCCCACGCCTGAGGTATATGTGGTCATAACCCCAATCCTGTACCATCTTTAATTGTTTCATGAATGGTCTTCCCAAGATGATCTCGTAATTGTTCTTTTTGTCGAAATCAACTATTGCAAATGTATGCTCATACTCAATTCCGCAAGAGGTGACAATTACTTTTTCTAAAAGTCCTAAAGGCTTTTCCATGAACCCATCTGCCAGTTACAATTTCATTATGGTTGCTCTCAAAGCCGATTTTCCCCATTTTTTCCAGATTTCTTTGGTGGCGATAGTGACTCCCGCTCCACTATCAAGAATAGCTTTGGATACTACTCCCTGGAATTCTACTGGTAATGTGGTATTTCCATCTTCTCCCTCGCAATATTCTCCAAACTTGTTTAAAGGTACAGGCCTAGTGTTTAGTTGAGGCTTGTCCAATTCTCTGATCCCTTCTTGAAGCGTCAAGGTAGGGTCTTTTACTCCAAATTTTTCTAAGCATTTGCCTACAGTGGTCCGCATGTTTGGTCGTAACCTCAGGAGTTCGGCTAACATGATTGTGCATGCCACAAGTGTGGACAATAACTCAATCAACCCTTGTGAATCCATTACTCTGTTAGGAGAAAGTCTTTGAGATGGGATTTCTCTCACCTCAGACTTAGCTTCATACTCCCCTAGGTAAGAGGGTAGAGTTTTTAGCGAGTCTGGTTGGCTGTGCCCCGAAGTGATTGACCCCTGGTCCCCCCCTTGTGAATGCATATCAAAGTTCATTTGTGATCTTGCCTCAAATTCTTCAATGGGAGGTAATTTCTCATTTTTCTCCTTCCCAGTGATATTTATTTGGTGGTTCATCCTGTTAGCTTCATTTGCTTCCCAGATTTGCTTCCACAGGTCATATAGACTGTCACAATCCTTACCCAACCCTACCAATGTTTTAGGATGGAAACCATCAATTGTCTCATCTGTTGTATTTGGCACTATGATAGGTTCTCTTCTAGACTCAGAGGCAATCGTGAGTCCCTCCTTCGTATCTGCTTGTTTCTCTAGAGTTGGTGTGATAGGGGATGGAGCTGGCACCTTGTGCCAACTTGTAGGTTTACCAAGCGGGTTTTCTATCAAGGATTGGGCTGTTTCAATCATCTTTCGACACATTTCCAACCTCTGTTTTTCTAGTTCCGCATATGGATAAGTCATCCATCTTTGCTCTTGGTTTTGGTTGTTTTTGAGTCTGGCTTCATATGCTTTTAAAAGTGCGTCAAGCTGCTCATTTACTTTTTCTACCAGCACTCATCCTTCCGATCCTGCACTTTTGGGTTCTACTATTTCCTTGGTCCCTTTGGTTCTAGCAGCGTATGAACTTAAACTAGTTAGATCCTCTAACCGCTCCAATCTATCCTTTGTGTGTTTTAACTCCTCGGATAGAGCCGTTTGCTCTCGTTCTCTTCTGGCTTTCATACGAGCCTTTCTAGCTTTCCAAGTGCTTCTTTGATTTTTCAATTTTGCACTAGGGGCATCGATTTTTGGCTCTTCAATTATGGGTTTGTTTGTTCTTCTTTGAGTCTGTGCCCTGGTGACTGCATGAATAGGTATTACTATCTCATTTTCTGACCCTCCACTGGAAGGCACTGCTTCCAGCATGTTCAAAGTAGTTTTTGCTCCTTTTCTTGGGTTCTTAGGGCAATCAGGAATCAAGTGAGTAATTCCACACTCGGTGCAATACGCGTTGACTCTAATGATTTCATCATGAGGACACTCCCTTAGCCAATGATCTCCGCCACACTTGTAGCAGGGTCCCTTAAGTTGTTGAGGTGCTCCTTGAGCTCCTCTCTATTGGTAAGTATGCCTCTGTCCGCCCATGCCTCTGTTGGCTATGAACAATAATGTTCGTTCATCCAAGTTGTATCTTCCTTCTTCTACAGCTTGGACAGCTGTTGGTGGTCCTGTACTTCCAATCATGCTCCAAGGTTCTTGCGTTTTAGAATCTTTCGGTGGGTAATAGACAGGATTTGTTGCATATACATTGGGATTTTTGTAATATGCATGCACAGGTACCAAAGCCTTTTCTTATGGTTCGTGCCCCAATATTGGTTGTGGTCTTTCAACTCCTACAGGTCCTAGTAGGTTACCTGCTTGATACCTAGGCATCGGTGGGATTTGAGGAGATGCTACCTGAGCTTGGGGAGCATATGGTCACTCTCTCACATATACCTTGTTATAATAACATTCCTCCGTCACATGGTTTGTCCATTTTTGTTCAATTGCACACCACTTCGGCTGCTTAGCCTGAGGCTTGGCATACATATTAATTTTTTTAGCACTTCCTCCACAAGTTGTTCCTGGCTTACAGCTACTTCTCCTCTCGGTGTTGTCTTAGCGGACTTTCTTCCACTTTGTTGTGAGGATGAATCGTCATCAAGATCCTTGAATTCACCCTCCTTGTAGACCGCACAATTGTCTACAAGGTAATGAGCTTCTTTAGTTAACTCATTTAACGTTGTGCTCCTCTTCGTATATAAGTCCTTCTGGAGATCTGCGTTTCTCAGTCTTGAATAAATATAAGCACAAGTCTGGACTGGGTTCGTAGTTCTTCCACACGGTAGAACTTCACATATCTTTTTAGTCGTAGGGCTGCCTTTCGCACAGATTCCCCTTCTTTCTGTTTGAATTTATGGATTTGTGAGACGGTATTATGAGCTATCCCCCTTTGTGAGAATTCCTCAATAAACTCATCAAAAACCTCCTCCATAGACTCAAAATCTCTACGCTCCATGGAGTCAAAAAGCAAGTAGCAGCATCCTCTTCTAGGGTAAGTCCAAACCCTGCAAATTGAGTAGAGAAGTCCAAAACTTCTTCAGCTCTAATTACAAGCACGAAGGCTGCTACATGATCCCTAGGATCCCTATTTCTCGTGTATTTCTTGTTTACCCATTTTTGCACCTGAGAAGGTCTAATTCTACGATGGTCTACAAACCTCATCATTGGTTCTCCTCGTCCTACTCAATATACCTCCTCTAGCCTTTGGTAGTGGGAGGGTTTCTCTCCCAGAGGTGCTCCTAAGCCATAATTTTTTATGGTTCTTGCAAGAGGTGGTTCATCTCTTCGAGCTCGTTCTATGGGTTGTCTTCCGGGCTTTGCCGACTCTTGAGTTTTTGGCTTACTCTCACCTTGATACTGTGAATAGAGTGGTGGTTCTTGTAATTCTCTTAGCCCTCATGCGGCTGGATAACCACCTCTATTTCGGTCTTGTTTTAATATCACACTTTGTTGAAGCCATGCCTGCAATGATGGTTGGTTTGCATGTTGGTTCTGGTAGTTGATGGTCTGCTATTGGTTAGAATGTGATGTTGCATCGTACTCCTCTGAAAATGGATTTGTTGACTTGCTAGGGTATAGGTGGACCTTGGTACTTCTTCGGGGGCATATGTTGATGTTTCTGGAACTATTGCCTTATCTACCTCTTATGGCAGAATTTGTTTGTATTCTCGCCCGTACCTGTCAACAAAAATGATATCCTTCCCCATAGCAATTTCATAAGAGAACAAGTAAAGAACCTTGTCATTGCTTAATTCATTTGGGAAGGGTTCTTTCCATCGAAAGTAAGAGACTACTCCCTCACTCTCATGCTTGTAAATTCCCACATTCTCATTATAGGTAGAGACTCTGGTTGTTTTTTTATCATACATAAAAAGAGCTCCAGGTCGATCAATTTTTGGGGGCGGCTCTTGAGTCTCTGAGACCATTTTTCCTTTTGCCCCATTATCTCCATACCTGTTGTAATCCTCAGGGTTGCTAACTATCAAATAGTGGTTCCCCTTTTCATCTCGGAATCTATCTCCATCATCATAGACTTGAATTATCTCTAGTCTCTGAGAAGGCCGTTCCTCTATACAAATACACTTGCATCCCCGATAGTCTGAATGAACTAGGGCTCCTAGAGTTTGTTCCTTCTAAGAATATTATAGTGAACTTGGCATTGTTCAAAGGGTTTTGGGAGGTGCTTCCTCCTAGCATTGGTCCTTCACCGGAGAAACCTCCTGGCTGTTGACTACCCATCATGAAGGACTTATCTGATGAAGTGCCAGTATCACTACCTTCCTCAATGATTGGGGCTAATGGATCTAGCCTTGCCTGGGTTACACTTTCCTCAGTGGATACTAAGCTACCCTGATACCTGCCACTTTTTGGTCTCTAGGAATGTGGCTTCCTGATCTTAAATTCATCAAACTTAGCAATGCAATTTATCACAAATCCAATCACTCACCTGGCAAGGGATCAGTTTCCGCACAACTTCTTGCCTTGCTGCTGAATATACCTGTACACAAGCATTTAATTTTGGCAATCGAATCAAAGTATTTAACCGCTAGAGGTGGTTTTACTAATGATTGGTATAACTGAAGGGTTAATCCCAACCACTACTGTACTCTATACACTTCTGATGCTCTTGATTAGGTCTGTCAATTTTGGACTGTACACCACCCAAGTGTTTGTCAGTCTAGAGGTAAAGTCTTAATTCTGTCCTTGCTCCGTCAAAAAGGTCAAACAAAGTCCAATTTCACTTCTGAAAAAAGTTCTGGATCCCTTAAGTCAATTAGAACCTCCAGGTATGTCAACAGTTTTATTTTGTCCAAAAAATGACCCTGTAGACATCTTACGCGTAGGATGTCTTTTTGATCCGTTTCAGCCAAAATTTGCAATGTAGACTTCCCTTGATGTGCTGAGCTTCCATCTGTTCTTACTTTTTGGTTTGGACACATATAAGCTGGTCAACTGATCAGAAATCTATTTCATAATCCTAATGTCCGTTTTGATGAATTCATCAGTCAAACCAACTCCAAATTGGACCAAACTTGACTAGGAGGTTTGTCTAAGGCTATATGAGAGCTTGGTATGTCTCAGATAGGATTTTGGACTTTTCATCATGCATTAGACATACTACGTGTAGGATGTCTTCTGAAACAGAATTTAGCCCTCTTGGTCCAAAGCCTTTCCTTTGATGTGCTGAGCTCACTGGTGTGTTTAGATTTGTGTTTGAATGTCAACAGACTCCAAACTTAGCTACTCTAGCCTTTTTCAGTCAAAAATGCTAAAGTCTGCTTAAACTCCAATTTTCTCACCCAATTGAGATGAAACCTTTCACATGCATTCAATAAATCATGTAGATCATGCACATGAAGACATCCTATGGTTTTGGTCTTAAAATAATGCCTTGACACAATTTGGGTAGGATGTCTGGCAATTCCTATCTTTTGGCCACAATCTATCAAGATATGGTCAATCTTCCACTTTCCAGGTGAAATTAGGGTAAAACCTACCTTCTTAACACTCTGGTCAACTCAAATTCTCCTAATTCCTACCAGATCACCCTGTAGACATCCTACGCGTAGGATGTCTTTTTTCCTTAAAATTTATTTTTTCTCTGTCAGTGGACTTCCCTATGCTCTGCAGATCTCTCAGCAATAATCACAGAAACTTTTGGACTTCAATTCGGCTTCTAAACACAATTTACCGTCTTTTACAGCTCTTTGATAAGCCTAACAACAAATATAACATGCATGAAGTGCTCCAGATCATAAATCATGATGCCCTACTTACCCTACTCCTACTCATCACTAATAGGACACTCTCCCTAAGGTTTGTCACCCAAAATCCTACCCAAAAACACCGGGTGCAAAATCATATAGGATGTATGACAGGTTTTTGTAGGTCATCGTTTCTAAAAACTAAGGTGCCTAATGTGTAGCTCTACTCAATACGAACGTGTGGATATGCTGATATGCAAAAACAGACACCATATGCTCACCGAATCACCAAAAATAGCTCGCGTGTCAATCTCGCGAAACCGGGCCGTACACACGCAATGTAGCTGTTGGCGCGTAGCTCTCTCCGGGGACAACACGCTGCACTTCTTCGCACTTGATTCTGACCACTAGTGTGCGCGTAGCGTCAAGATAAACTCTCACTCTCTCTCGTACACAAAATACGCTTCTCACAGACACTTTATAAAAAAACAAAGGGTGTTTCATTAAGGTCAAAATTTTGTATAAATACCTTTCAAATACAATATCTCATGTTCCAAAGTAAAATCCTACCCCGTCTACTGGCAAAATAATATACAAAAATGGAAACTTCTACAAGCCCAAGTGTTTACAAATGAAATTACAAGTTTTTTTCTTAATCAGGGAATGACTACATAGGATTTCTTTCTTTTCGTATTCCGCCAGTCTCCAGTTGAGTGTGGCTGCCAGTCTTCTGCTAACATGGACCTTCAAACGGCCTTGGGCTAAAACCTCCATAACACAATGGATAGTAGGTTGGACAGTTTTGGACCTCTAACCTAAACCATCCACACTATCAAAGTAGAGATAGGACTATTCAATAGACCGAGCTTGGACAGGTGGTTGACCTTCAAACTGAAGTCGCGGAGCGGAGCGTGGGTCGACTCTCTCACACACACACACACACACACACACACACACACACAGTGAGCTTACACAGTACATATTACAAAGAACTGTTAGAAGGGTTATCTCCCAATTCCTTAGTATTCACAAAGTATAAGTTAGTATATACAAAGAGTTAGAGGTAAGTGAGTTAGGCGGGCGGCCGGCCATATCTGCATAAGAGGCCACTTGGGCTTTAATCCCAACAACCTCCCACTTAAAGTCCAATGTGGCACTTTAAGTAACTGTAAATCTATGAACATAAATGTACAAAGATTTACATGGCTGCCATCTATCCAATGCCCAATAACTCACGACAATGCACAAAGCCCTCTCCTAGAAGTCCCTTTGTGAGTAGATCAGCAGGATTGTCCTTGGTGTGGATCTTCAGCAGTTGTATCTACTTGTCTTCAAGTACTTCCCTAATGAAGTGATATTTCACATCAATATGCTTAGTCTTCGAATGGAACACTGGATTCTTTGCCAATTGTATAGCACTTTGACTATCACAATATAACTCTGGCATATCTGCATTGATTCCCAAGTCTGCAACCAATCTACCAAGCCAAATAGCTTCTTTGCATGCCTCATTTGCTGCAACATACTCAGCTTCTGTAGTAGACTGCGTAACACAATCTTGTAATCGAGATCGCCATGATATGGCACCTCCAGCCAATGTAAAGACATAGCCTGATGTAGATCTCCTCTTATCCAAGTCTCCTGCATAATCTGAGTCAGTGTATCCTCTGACACTCAAATCCTGACTACCATAGCATATGCGCATACTCTTTGTATGTTTTAAGTATCTCATGATACCTTTCACTGCCTCCCAATGTTTCTTGCCGGGATTTGACATATATCTGCTAACCACTCCCACTGCAAATGCAATATCCGGACGTGTAGCAATCATTGCATACATCAAACTACCCACTGCAGACGCATATGGAATCTTATCCATTTCAGCCTTTTCTTCCTCATACACAGGACAATCTTGTTTGCTAAGTTTCACATATGGTGGCAATGGAACACTCAATGCCTTTCCCTTCTCCATATTGAAACGTTGCAAAACCTTGTCAATATACTCTGTTTGAGATAACCAAATCAACTTCTTTGATCTGTCTCTCTCAATGCGCATACCAAGTATATGACTTGCCTCACCCATGTCTTTCATGTCAAACGATTTTGCCATCTTTGACTTCAAAGCTGAAATTTCTTCCAAGTGTTTGCCAGCAATCAACATGTCATCCACATACAAAATAAGGATCAGCCAACTGCCATCCTTAGCCTTCTTTGTATATAGACAGTGATCGAACTCACTACGTTTGTAGCCGTGAGAAAGCATAAACTGGTGGAACTTATGGTACCATGCCCTCGGTGATTGTTTTAAGCCATAAAGACTCTTTAACAACTGGCATACCAAATGTTCCATGCCTTTCTCAACAAACCCTTCTGGCTGCTGCATGTAAATTTCCACATCTAAATCACCATGCAAGAACGCTGTCTTGACATCCATTTGGTGCAACACCAAATCCAATATAGCAACCAATGCAAGAAAGCATCTCAATGTAGTCATCTTGACCACTGGAGAGAAGACTTCATCAAAGTCAATGCCTTGTTCTTGCTTAAAGCCCTTGGCAACAAGCCTTGCTTTGTACTTTGGCTGACTATCATGAGCGGTGATCTTATACCTGTAAACCCATTTACAAGGTAGAGCCTTTTTGCCCTGTGGTAATTTAACCAACTTCCATGTCTGGTTTTTATGCAGAGCTGTCATCTCTGACTGCATGGCCAACTGCCATTTTTTCGAGTCAACCACTTGTAATGCTTCCTTGTAACAAGATGGTTCTCCGCAATCTGTGAGCATGACATAATTTAGAGATGGCACATAACGATCAGGTGGTTTGGAGACACGCTCAGAACGTCTCACCACAACTGATTCTGCCTCTCTAGCCAATATAGGTTGTTCCTGAGCCTGACCATGCTGTCTTGATGTGCTAGCACTAGGTCCATCTTCCCTGAAGACAACTCTTCTGATCTCCTCTGTCTTCTCTGGCTTAGCGTGAAACTTGGCTTCATTGAAATGCACATCATTGCTACGAATAAGCTTTCTGGACTCAGGATCCCAAAGCCGGTAACCCATCTCGCCCGATTCTCCGTAGCCAAGAAATATACACTTCTTGCTCTTTGGTTCTAACTTATTTCTGAACTCCTTAGGAATATGGCTATAAGCTTCACAACCAAAGACTCTGAGATGCTTATACGAAGGTGCCTTGCCTATCCATAGCATCTCGGCCACTGCACTCTTATCCAGAACCCTACTAGGAGACCTGTTGATCAAATGGACTGCTGTAGCCACTGCTTCCGCCCAAAATCCATCAGGTAACTCAGCATTTGACAACATGCTTCTGACCTTCTCTTGTATGGTCCTATTCATACGTTCTGCAACCCCATTCTGTGAAGGATTATATGGTGCAGTAAGTTCCCGCTTAATCCCTTTTGCTTCACAAAAGTCTTGAAAAGCTTTGGAAACGTACTCTCCACCATTGTCAGTTCTCAAGCACTTCAGCTTCTGACCACTCTGATTCTCCACCAGCTGCAAGAATGTCTTAAAGACCTTGAGCACCTCATCCTTGTGCTTCAAGAAGTAAACCCATACTTTGCGAGAATAGTCATCTATGAATGTACAAAAGTACGCTGCTCCCCCTAGTGACAAACTAGGCATTGGTCCGCATAGATCACTGTGTACAAGAGCTAACCGTTCGTCCCTACGATTCCTCTTTGATCTGTGCGGTTCCTGTGTTTGCTTACCATAAACACAATGCTCACAAAACTCGAAATCTTGAAATGAAAAAACCAGGCAAATAACCATAATGAGAAAGTATTTCCATTCCTCTTTTTGACATATGTCCCAACCTACGATGCCACAGTGACACACTTGGCTGCTCAATCACATTAATTACATAGTTTTTAACCTCTGAAACATGTAAAGTGTACAGATTTCCTGACTTGCTGCCATGTGCTACAGTCATCGAACCTTTGGAGATCTTCCAAGCGCTGTTCCCAAAAACTGTCACATAACCCGCATCATCCAACTTCCATGTACTAATCAAGCTCTTTCGAATTGCTGGAACATGTCTGACATTCTTGAGCCATAAAGAAGAGCCATTCTGAAACTTCAACTGCACATCTCCCACTCCAAGTATGTCACAAACCTGCTCATTGCCAAGTCTGACATAATATTTAGTAGCCACATATGATGTAAACCACTCTTTGTGCGGAGAAACATGTAAAGATGCCCCTGAGTCGATAATCCAATCACTCATAGCATGTCCATCCTCTGCAGTCAAGAAAACAGAATCAAGATTGCTTGTAAGGAAGATGTCACCAGCTGCTATACCAGAATCACTGTCTGAACCAGATCCTGTGACATTCACCTCTTCAATCTTCACTGAACTCTTCTTTTCATCTTGCTCAGAACTCTTTGTTTTTCCTTTTTCTTGTTTCCACTTCATACAGTCTCGCTTCATGTGACCCTTCTTGCCACAATGGTAGCATTCTATGTCATCCTTTGACTTCGAATCACGAGACTTACTTCGGTTTTGTGCCTTCTTACCCTTCTTCTCTTTAAACTGTTGTCTCCCTCGAACGACCAAAGCACTATTGCCTTTGCCTTTGTCAATGTTCTTCCTGTTCACTTCCTCTGTGAGCAAGCTGCCTTCTACATTGGCACTCGTAAGACCTTCTGGCGCGACAGAATTACTTAACGCTGTACAAAAAGTATCCCAACTGTCTGGCAAAGTGATTAAGAGAAACATAGCCTTCACTGAATCTGGAAAGACTATCTCCTATGCTGTTAACTGGCTGAAAATTGTGTGAAATTCATTCAGATGATTTGACATGGCTGTCCCTTCCTTCATCTTCAAATCCACCAATTTCTTGAGCCAGTAAATCTGAGAAGCAGCACTTTGTTTCTCGTACATACCGCATAGCTTTTGCCATACGCCATACGCTGTAGTCTCTTCTGCTACGTTGAAGTAAACATTTTCTGCCAGTGTCAGCATGATTGTGGAACAAGCTAACTCGTCAAGCTCTTCCCACTCATCTTCAGCCATAAATTCTGGTCTCTCCCCTTTGAGCTTTAGTGGCTTCACTTGTTTTTTCTGCACCAAAACCTGCCAAATCTGCTTCTTCCAGAATGGAAAGTTTGTGCCATCCAGCTTCTTTATGTTGTAAAGAGTCTCACTTTGAGAAGATGCCATATCTGCCAAACTGTTTACTCCTGAGAAAAATCCGGCAGAGTTTCCCCTGTAAACTGGCCTCTGTACACAGTAAACAAGCTGTAATCAACAAGCTGAACACCTCTCCTCAGGAACTGTCAGTATTTTTGAAAATTTTTGACAGAGTCTCCCCTGTAAACTGAGCTCTGGGAACCAAAAGATAGCTCAAAAAACAATCATAAATAGCTGACCAGTGACAAATCCTGTAAGCATACACTGTCTCCTCTCTGGGCGATGACAGAACCTGTATCTGTCTCAAGACTGAACCCTGAACAATGCCTCAACGGCCTGAAGCATAAGATGCAATCCAGTGTCTACACAAAGTCATACATCCTAAGGGATAAAAGTCACCGAAGAAGATGCGTGTAGAGGGGAACTCCAGCAACCTAATCCACCTCACACTGGGTAACCCAGCCCCCAGTGCTTGGCTTCAAAAAACCTCACACACGACCCTCTCAGATGGCTCAGCAAACTGCCCAGAACTAGCATACATCCTATAATAGACCAATCACTGTCCTATGACCGCTGCGGCGGTCTGTCTGCTAGCGTGACTCACAACTAGCAGACCCACAATCACAGTACATCAATCTGCAATACATGCCAGTGGTGTCAAGCCGTCATATGGCCACACCTCCCCTGGAACCTGGCAAGCACAAGAAGTAACAATGCAGACTGCAATATATATATCTGATGATATATGTGTACCTGGTCTATAGATGATGCTCTGAAGACTAATAGGTGATGTATGTCGATGCCGATATTGATGTCGACCACCTCCTGCTTGCCAATCTACACAAGACGGATTTCTTTGCGGCTGAAATCTATCTTCTGCTGTAGTGCTCAGAACGAAATTCTGAGGGCATAAACGGCTTCGAAAGGGGGGTAAAGCCCCAGGTCACCTACTAGAAACGCTCCCGGAACGCCGAGTGTGAATTTTCGAACACCGGATCCAGAATCTGCCGGAAAAGTGCGCGCGCGCGCGATTGCGCAAATCCGCACTGAACCAAGGCTCTGATACCAATTGAAGTCGCGGAGCGGAGCGTGGGTCGACTCTCTCACACACACACACACACACACACACAGTGAGCTTACACAGTACAGTACGCAGAGAACTGTTAGAAGGGTTATCTCCCAATTCCTTAGTATTCACAAAGTATAAGTTAGTATATACAAAGAGTTAGAGGTAAGTGAGTTAGGCGGCCGGCCGGCCATATCCGCATAAGAGGCCACTTGGGCTTTAATCCCAACACAAACCACATAGGGCTAAAACTTGCACAATACAATGGCTAGTAGGTTGGAAAAGTATTGGACCTCTACCCCAAACCATCAACATGATCAAACTAGATATAGGATATTCAATAGAGCTAGCTTGGACAGGTGGTGGACCTTCAAACCACCTTGGGCTAAAGCCTCTCTAAAAAAATGGTTAGTAGGTTGGACAAGTTGTGGACCTTTGTCCCAAACCATCCATGGTAGTGACCATAGTAGTTACACTCCATTCACAGATTGACCTTCAATTCACCTAGGGCTAAAAACCTCCATAACACAATGGATAGTAGGTTGGACAAGCGGTGGACCTCTACTCCAAACCATCCACGGTAGTATACATAGTAGATACACTCCATTCACACATAGACCTTCAAACAATAGAGATAGATTCTTTCAATAGGGCTAGCTTGGACAAGTGGTGGACCTTCAAACCACCTTGGGCTAAAAACTTTATAACAAAACGGATAGTAGGTTGGACAAGTGGTGGATCTCTACCCCAGACCAGCCATGGTAGTAAACATAGTAGATACACTCCATTCACGCATTGATCTTCAAACAATATAGATAGGACTATTAAATAGTGCTAGCTTGGACAGGTGGTGGACCTTCAAACCACCTTGGGCTAAACCCACCATAACACAAGGGATAGTAGGTTGGACAAGTGCCTTCCTTAGAGTTCAACCGGATACATGGGCCAAACAACTTGGCTTGTGGAAAAATTCTTCTCTCTTGGAGTTAGACTCTTTTGTTCAAAACTCTATCTTACAAGCATATTTGGCTACCTCCATTGAAAAAGCAGCTCACACTGCGAGAAAGAGATCCCAAGAGACCCTCTTTGCCAAAGCAATGGCATTACCCAAAGAAGACACCATGAGTGAGCTCGTTCAACATGAGGTCACCACTCAAATGAGCAAACTCCTCTCCCAAAAAACATCTTTGAGCATCTATAAAACCCCTTCCTCTAAAAAACCCTTTGCTTTCAACAACTCCCCTCCTACACAACCTATGTCCTCTTTTGCTAAAAATAAAGCACCCTTTGCTTTCAACAACTCCCCTCCTACACAACCTATGTCCTCTTTTGCTAAAAATAAAGCACCCTTTGCTTTCAACAACTCCCCTCCTACACAACCTATGTCCTCTTTTGCTAAAAATAAAGCCCCCTTTGGAAAACACCCCCGCCAACCTTTCAAAAAACCTAAAGATGTCACTTTCTCTCTCTCACCCCCCAACGCCTTACTTAGTAAAACCGCTCCCTCTATAGGCTTTCTTCCCCCACCCATTCCCCATTTTCTCAAATCTCCCGATTATCCGCTTAATACCCCCCCATGTACTAGCCCCCCCTCTCCCACCCTTTTGCCTCTTCCCCCTAATCCTCCCCATCCGCCTTCCAACCTTCCTAAAAGACCTAGAATTTCAAAAAACCTTCAATGAAGGAGAAAGTAGGTGTTGAGCACCCTACTACCTGGGTCCATTTTCTCTTCTCTAAACCCTCCCTTTTTCCTCTTCTTTGGACCCCTCCTCCCTTTTCAACTACTTACCTCCCCACCACACCCCGCTCTACTCCTTCCTCTTATAGTTAAAAGAAATTCAAATTTTGGCTTCCCCTTACCAACCCTGCCCTTTTTAAGGTTATAATTTTAGGTAATCAATCGATTTATGAGTTAGAAAACAAAGTCACTAACCTAGCTTGCCACAATCTTTCTAATCGTGCTCTCTCTCATGATGCAAAGAAACTGCTGGGTTTAGGACTTAAATATATTCCTTCCCCCTCCCCTCCTACTCTCTCCTCTTTGTTGCACTCTTTTTCTAACTTAAAAAGAAACTACTAAAATTCTTTTTTAAAGAAGTCACCCCACCTTCATCTCCCTTCTCCCTCCCCAAAACCTCTTGGTACCCCCCACTCCTTCCCTTAACCTCAAAAAAGTTTTCTTCTCTCTCTCTCTTCACAACTCTACACCCTTTGGAAAACCTCCCTCTCTTCTTCTCACTTCTCACCCCCTTCCTTTTTTAAGAAATCCCTCCTTTCCTTAAAAAATGATCCTTCCATTCTCATTAAACCAGCTGACAAAAATTTAGGGCCGGTCATCTTATCCAAATCTTGGTATGTACTAGAAGCATCTAGACATCTTTTAGATTCCTCTACCTACACACCCATCACTTCAGCTCCCCTCTCCTTGGTCAACTCTCTTCTCTCCTCCATTATTACAAATTGTGCTCTTCTATCTTCTAAGGAGCGGGATTTCATCCTGAGGCTGCAAGACACTACCTCCATCTATGAGAGGAGCACACGATTAGTAGCAATTAGTGTGTGTATATTTTTTTGCACCAGCATTTAGGTTGCATTTCCACTAGAGATGCTCAATTGAAGGCCACAGAAGCACGCTTGATTTTACAAATCGGAGAATGATTTGTGTGTGTATGTTTAACCTTTTCATGAGCTTCCATTTGCATCCATCCATACCCATTTGGGTTCAAGCATTGAGGATTAATTGCTTGAATAACCTATGCTACAATTTCACAATCTTCGCTTTTTTTTTGCGATGTGATTTGTGACAAATTGTAGGATCTCAATTGTCAAATAAAGATTGGTAAATCTTGAACAATATGACCAAAATTTTGGAAACTTACATGAATTAGAGGGATATTTTGGTAATTTTCCAAAATCAAAATCACTACACGTCCATCTAGCAAGGCTTTTCCTTTTCCCCCCACTTTAATCGTTTTCCTTTAGTTTTCCAAATAGCATCTTAGTACGATTCCCTCAAGACTAATGAATCCAAAATTGGCAGGGCTTTTATATTTATATATATATATAGCTCCTTTGAAAATGGTTTGATTTGTTAGTTGATTCCTTTAGGGAAGTCCTGAGGATATACACCCACCACCTAAGGAATGTAGCCATTTGACAAGATGGTGGCACGATGGTCTTTTTTTTTTGGGGGGTGAGGGTATAATTCATATCTATGATTTCTCCTTTATAAACTCTTCATTTCATCTCCTCTACATGGTTTAACCCTTTTCTCTCTCCCTGTAATCCCTCTATTTAGCTACTACTAGGTCTACATTGCAAGAAATCATTAATTTTTCATAAAGATTTCGTTGAATCTTTCGAACTCGAAAGCAAACTAATCTCTAGTCCAGTTCACACGGATTGAGCCCTTTGCACTGTCTGCACGCTATCATAGCCTGCCTTGTCGTCGTCCACGATCTGCAGTCCCCTGCACCATCGCTCGCTCTGTGAAGCCCTCGTCTCTTCTCTCCTTGGTCCGCACCCACACTAATCACTTCACTATTGCATGGCACTCAATCTCCCCGGTCAATCTCCCCGCGCACGTACAATGGCCAGTGCATCATGACGGATTCATTGCCCTGCACTACATTCATTGCCCTGCATTCTTTCAGTCATCGTAGCTATGCACATCCCCTGAGCACCTCCACCTCGCCTCCTATTCCCTGCGACCCCAATACTCCTCTTGCCACTTCGCATCAAGCACCATCAAGACGCTGCCCGTACCTGTGAAACACGCGCACACACACACACACACACACACACACACACACACACACACACACACACACACACACAAGGCCATGTTCAGGCCCAGCCTGTCGGGGGGGGGGGAGAGAGAGAGAGATCACAACAGAAGTGAACCGCGATGGAGCCAAGGGCAGGTTCGCAAGAGTTGTGTCAATTTTCGCAATCCAGATCACTCGCCCCTGCGTACACTTGCAATGGCAGGGAGGGGAGGAATGATTGACAGAGTTTGAGAGAGAGAGAGAGACTCCTGGAGGCATTGGGTCCTCTAGGCTCTCGGCCATGCCTAGCTTGCACACCAGCTGCGCTGCTTCCAACACGTCACCCCTGCCTCTGATTCGCCTAAAATTTATGCTTGAATGCCTCTTTTCCATAAAAGAGATAAAAGAAAACTAGAATCTACGTGAGATTCCTTCTAATCAGCCCCAAAAACAAGATTGTGGCGACCTACTCGCTCGACTTTTATTAGATCGAATCTATATCGATTCCCTCTCTGTCTCCTCCTTCCCCACAGGAAAAATCAAGCTAGCACGCCCCTTTTCGTTCCCTACACGCCCATGTTCCCACCTTGTCCGCCCATGTTCCCCCTTTGTCGTCGTCAGATGTACCCGCTCCTCCCCCCCGGCCCGCGTCTGCACGACTGTGGATGAGACCCTCTTGTGCCATGTACTTGCATCATGCTACCTTCATACTCTACCTGGCACCTCCTACCCATACTACACCTGCATCGTCCTCCTACACGGAAAGCTCATTGATATCAGCCGTGTCACTATAATTGCATGACTCTGTTTCTTCTTCTACTGCACGACAACCAAATGAATCAAAAATATGTTCTCCCTATCAATGTGTCCCAATCCATCCCCATTTTGCCGCCCACACACCCCCACATTGCGTGTCGGCCAAGCTTGCAAGTGCGCATGACACATGCCCGACACACACACACACACACACACACACACACACACACACACACACACACACACACACGGCATCTCCATTGCTGGTCGCAGGGCGCACAGAGAGAGAGAGAGAGAGAGAGAGAGAGAGAGAGAGACCCTCTAATGGTCTGCTCCAACACTGCCTTTCCTCCCCTCCCGACACATGTCTTTTTTTCCCTCCCATCCTTGGGTGCGAGCTCCTGCCAGCCCCGTCTCTTGCTTAGAGAGAGAGAGAGAGAGAGAGAGAGAGAGAGAGAGAGAGACAATTTTATGGGAGATAGTACGCGAACCGCCTGGGAGAGGGAGGAACGATTCCCTGCATGCGAGCCTGGCACAGAGAGAGAGAGAGAGAGAGAGAGAGAGAGAGAGAGAGAGACGATTTTATGGGAGATAGTACGCGAACTGCCTGGGAGAGGGAGGAACGATTCCCTGCATGCGAGCTTGGCGCACACACACACACACACACACACACACACAGAGAGAAGCGTTAAATTTGAGGGGTATTTTGGGAATTTCCACAAATGAGAGGGGTATTTTGCCACCTGTCAACCCCAAATTTACTCCTTCTTTTGCCTTTTGCTTTTGCAAATTAGGTATCTTGGTTGATTCCCGTTAATGAGACATGCGTACAGAACTAATTTAAGGTTTCTAACCTTTTGTCATTAATTTATCACCCTTCTTGCATTTGTCCCTCCCTCGCTCTGGTCTCTATCTTCATTGCCCATGCTGCCCTCGCCACACTTGTGCTCTGCCACCAATCTAGACTCAACCTCACGCAGTGCATGGCCTCATCCACCATTGCAACACACCAACGGGTGGTCTCATCCACCTTGGAAGAGGGTGAACTAACAGTGAACTAGGGGCGGGTAAGCTAGGGGTGGGTGAACTAGGGGCGCCTAAACTAGGGTATGATCATGTGCCATGCCAACATGGACAGTGATGTGCGCTAGTGTGGTGGTAGGGCATTCGTGTGGCAACCGAGACGTCCCAGGTTCGACCCACACTCCGTGAGGCGGGTGAACTAGGGGCGGTGAACTAGGAGTGAACTTGGGGGCGCCATTTTTGCCTTGAGTTCACCCCCAGTTCACTGCGTGATCCGACGGCCGAGATTAAAGCCACCTCGTGCCCCCAAATTTGGGCCGTAGGTCCCTCGTGGCCAGAGCCGTGCCATATAGTGATGAGGCCCAATGGTGAACTCCAAGCCACGTGCCAACCCGCATTTATGGAGCTTCTAGTTTTGTGAGCGATTACAGCCAAGTGTTACCTAGCAACCGATTCAGTTCGACAATTTTTCTCTGTGTATTGCCCGTGACCGATGCCCTCCTTTGTTGCGCCATCCGACTGGCGGACATCAACAACGCAATCAACTCGTTTTTAGAATAGCTTTTGGGTCTATGGCAAAAAAGGCCCCCTTCCCACTTCTTGCCAGCTACAATGTCGTCACCACACGTTTCAACCTATGACGTACCTCCTCTATGCAAGCTTGCTCCCTCCGTCGCATCAGATCCTCTTTCTCTAACACAGAGTTTGTTGCTTTGTGTGCCCACCTCCCACGCACACACATGCCTATTATCATCACCAGAAAAAGAGAGGTAGACCCTGTGTCTCCGCCACACCAACGGGAGAGAGAAAGAGGCATGCGCATCAACAAGGGAAGGCTCCCCTCATGTCCCTCCGGAGAGAGAGAGAGAGAGAGAGAGAGAGAGAGAGAGAGAGAGGGGAGGCATCAACGTCTGTGTGCATGTGTCTTTGGGAAAAATATTCCCCTCCTCTCTCTTCCTATCTCTTGGCCGCGTGCACCCTACACTTTACCCCTTTTCAAAATGCCCTTCAAATTTTCCAAATTTTCCAAAAACCCCCGATCGTGATAAAAAGGATAAAAAGGTTTGTACAAGATGCTAAAACTAGAATTTGTGTTGGTTATGGAGGCTTTGGAGATCAAGCGCTTCATTACTTTTAGACATAATCGCCTTACTGGGTCGATGACCTTTTCATTAATTAATTAATGAACTAGATTCCGTTTGGCGTTAAGATTTTGAATTCTCCCTGGTTCATGCGCAGCGACGTGGTCCCCACTGGCACTCGACAGAGGAGGCTGCTCCATCCACCCCCATCGCCACCTCGGCCCCTGCCCCCATATCCAATCTCCCACTCTCTTTGCGCAAGCCCCTGAGCCTGCTGCCCGCAATCAAGGGGAGAGAGAGAGAGAGAGAGAGGCCTTGCATTCACCAGGCCTCCCGCCAACAGAGCTGCGCTTACCGCGATCACCAAAGGGCCATCGAGCGCTCGAAGTGTGCGATAGAGAGAGAGGCCTTGCATTCACCAAGCTTGCCAGGCTTGCCTTTCCATCTGCACGATCGACATGAAGCTCCACAGTGCACCCCTCTCTGTGCAGGCGACGTAAAACCCTTGAATAACTTTTCACTTTTCATCTCCTCCAAACGCTTGACTTTCCACATCCCTCGGTCCATTGATTTTTCATACAAGATCTCACATTTCCCCTCAGCTTTCCCCCCTTCTTGCATTTGTCTCCCTCCCTCGCTCTGGTCTCTATCTTCATTTCCCATGCTTCCCTCGCCACACTTGTGCTCTGCCACCAATCTAGACTCAACCTCACGCAGTGCATGGTCTCATCCACCTTGGAAGCACACACAAAGCACTAGCAATCATAGTCATAACAACCCCCCCCCCCCCCCCGATGCGCCTTCCCATCGTAGCAGGTATGCCCTCTATACGCATTATCTCCGCTTCGCCTGTGACACAAACCAGACACTCCAAGCATCACCTTGGTCTTTGATGTTATGCAGAGGGAAAAAATATATTTGCCACTCTCTCTCTCTCTCTCTCTCTCTCTCTCTCTCTCTCACAACTGCCCCTCCCTCTTCCCCTTTCGCCTTTTCAACCAAGGCAATCTCCATGAGATAGCAGTTCTTTGGGAGATAAGTTAAAAGCATCACTTTTTCCCCTCAACTCAAAGAGTATCTCCTATGATTCCCTTTAAAACAAATACAACCAAAATTGAGCCGACCTACTATCTTATAGGATTTTGGTTTCTAGCACATAAATGGAAAATAAGGCAAAAGAAGTGACCACTAGAAATTAGTAGATAACAAGGAAGGAGAAATATATCATGGTAATGTGTAGGGTTTACACTCTTATGAAACGAGTATGTGACTACGATTTAAAAAAAAGAAAAGATGTAAGAATCTCATGAGATGCCTTGAAAAGAAATGGGTGGAAGCAGGCGACGTGGATGGAGGAAAATGAGATTAAAAAAAAAAAATACGGGTGGATGTCTCGAGCAACAGATGCCGACGCACGCACGTAAGGTCACCCTCAGCAGCGCTTGAGATGGAGAAGGGGCTGGGAGGGGGTCGAATGTTTTGTATTCTAATTACAGGCGTATTGTAGGACTCAGTGAAAGCTACGTGCTTAGGTGGTTAGAGCAATGAAAGGGAGTTGAGTCCGTCCGCGTTCGAAACCACGATGATTCCTTGGTTTTGCTGCTCCGTGTGCGCCAGAGAAAGCCAGGAAAGGCATCAGCGGAGATTCGCGTGCAATATCATTTCGAAGCTACCAGTATGTGACAAGTATGTCTTACACATTTTGACCTTCTAGTTTCCGACTAGCATCTTGTCTCTTCACTTTCCATCACCTTAGAGCTCTTAAGGTTTTAATCGTTTTTGGCCTCCTAAAGAAAGGCCCTAGTATTGGGTCAGCTTAGGCATCCTCCAAGCGATGCCGTCCACGTGGACGTGTATTTTTTGTTTAAGTCTTTCGCTGCAGGTGAACTCGTGAGCTCTCGTGCAGTACTGCGTTCAGCAGACAAGACTGGTGCGAAGCTTCGCCCACCATTCCACCTTATTTTTATTGTGTAGAGCTGATAGGAGGCGTGCCACTTCCACTGTTCCAGGTCTCTGTTGGATTGCGGATTCCAACCCGCTCGTCAGTTGCCAGAGACCTCTCTCTCTCTCTCTCTCTCTCTCTCTCTCTCTCTCTCTCTCTCTCTCTCTCTCTCTGGCAAGGCGATTCCCTCAGGCTGCATACATTGCAGGTCCTCTGCCTGGACTACATGCACACGGGTAGGCTTTCTCAGATGAGCGCAGTGTATGGGAATGTAGCAACTCGATGCAGCGTAAAAACTGTGAGTGGAGACATTCTGACTGTGTGTACACCAGGCAGAGCACGAGTTGTGCCCTTTGTAGAAGGCTCAGGTGAAGGTGGACATCCTTGGCCATGGGATGTAGATGGAGGGGATAGTGGCCGTTCTCAACAGAGGGGGTGGATAGCGCAGAGGTGTAGGTTTGGTAGGCATGAGTGGAGGGCAAAAAGACAAATGGGAGGCGACCAAAGGAGCATGACTGGACAGAGGAGGATGAGGTTGATGATGGTGCAACTTTGACCGGGGAGGATCCAGGCTTTCTTGGCGAGTTTGATGTCAGAGATTCTCACGCCAGTGATGACGCTACCTTCCACATTGTGAGATATGGGAGTGTGAGTAGATTGGGGATCATTCCTTAGACGTGATATGATGAGCATGCAGGAGATGTAGCTGTAGACAAGAATCCTAATTTTCATCCAAAAAAACACAAAGAGCTAGCTGCTACAGCTTCAGAATGCTGCATTGCTGAAGATTTCGTAAGCCTTTTGTACGTCAGGGCATGCATATCCAGGACCTGACCATTGGGCTTTTCTGTTTCAATTATTGTAGCCTTATCCAAGGCATTTCCAGGAGTCATGAGTCAAGTCCTGATTTCCGGCACTGAGGATAATGCGTCTTATGACCTGTTGCTTGTGAAAAGTCTCCTTTCAACGAAAACTAGGCCTCATGCTTGCACTTTGTCCGAAATTCTAATGTTTATTGAATTTGACTTTGTGTATGCTTGACCTGCAAGCCTACAAGCATACACAAAGCTGAGAACTGAGAAATTAACTGACAATATGTCAGTATAAGTGTGTGTGTGTGTGTGTGTGTGTGTGTGTGTGTGTGTGTGTGTGTGTACACAATCAAACTTACTTGACACAGTAACATCCTTCCTTGGCAATCACAACAAGGAAATTACAATGTAATCTTGGTGACTTGAACACTGACAGTATCATTCCAAACCGTTCCTACAATCGCGTTTCTTCTTCCTTTGCCAAATATGGGATTAAGTAGAGATTGACAGGAATTACAACCATCCATGGATCTTCCTTGAATCACATATGGACCAGCTCCACATTGTGCATGTGCCAAAGAGGCACAAATTTCATAAACTGATCAGATCATTCTGCGACATACATCATGCTACCTTTTCAACACCTGTATCTTTTCCACTCCACACTCCTACATCCTTATGCAGGACACCGTGCATCTTCACCTTGTTTCACTCTACTTCATAGTGGGTATTTCATGAAATGCTTCCTTGGACAAAACGTATGAGCAAAATTGTCCCACAGAAAAGCAAGCTTAATCAAAATGATACTTTGCAAGCGTTGTGATAGGAGGGAGTTCACAAATCATTTAGCTTTTTAGTTCATTTTCTTTTATCACTTCATCTAATTTTGACCAAATGCGCTTGCGTGTACATGTAATCAAAGCTATTTTAGGACATAAACCTATCACAAGCCCTAAAACAGCCCTAGTAGATGTAACGCAAAACATAATTATAAGACTTACCACCAGTGTTCGGGAAAAATCATTTCTCCAAACATACAAAATTCCCCTTCTTGAATTTTCCAAGAGGAATTTTAGAAAATCAGATTTATTTTTTGGGTTTTTACACTACTTTTCTCTATTTTGGGGCAGAATTTCTCCTTTTCCCCTTCCCTTCAACCGGAATTTTTAAAATTGAAAACAGCACGATATTAAGCCGAGACACATTTTTCCTGAACACTACTTGCCACTGTCATGAAGTTAGGAAAGAACATCTTGACGTATTTTCAGATGTTCAGGTTGGTAAAAATCAAAGTGCACTTGCACCACCGCCGCAAACAGCTATGAAGCCTCATATTCTTCATTGCACAAAACTTCCATAGTTATTAAAAAAAAACTTGAAATCATTTTACAAGGACCAAACCCTTGTTGGGCGAGAGGAAAGCTTGTCTTCACCCTCATGTCCAGAAATAGTGAGATAAATTTTAAGTTCAAGCATACATGCTTTATTCAGAGTTTTCTTGCACATGCTCTTTCTTCTCCATGGTAATAGAAGGGCACACTCAAATTCATACTGCTCAAAAGGATTTTCTCAGACACCTGAAAAAGAAATTTTGTCTTAATATTAAAGAAAAATCCACCTATATTGTCTCACCTACCTGCATATCGAGCAAACCTTTACAAATGACACCCAACCTTTTAGGATAAGGGTGAATCAATGTTCAGCATTCATGGTGTGTGTGTGTGTGTGTGTGTGTGTGTGTGTGTGTGTGTGTGTGTGTGTGTGTGTGTGTGTGTGTGTGTGTGTGTGTGTGTGTGTGTTGTTTTTAGACTAATACTTATACACAAAAGAATATAACAATCCAAAAGAAAGCTTGCTTTGGACAAAGGACAAGGATTAGCACAAAAATGACTCAGTCTTTGATTCATTTTTTTACATCATAGTGAGAATGAGGTATCATTTTAGTGTTTTGTACATAAGATAGTCAAGAACAACCGATTCTAAAGTGACAGAGGCCAAGTTCGACAGTGATGGGCAACAGCTAAGCCAAAAAGATCGTAAGTAAAGATAGAGTCCTCACCTACATCAATATAAACAAGACAACATATTGTTAGCCTTGAGTATGTTTTACAAGTGTCAACAAACCCTATGAGTTATTATCCATATCCTACTTAAAACCTTTTTTAACTTATACCTACCATCCATTAAGAGTTAAATACAACAAGTATCCATTCTCAGAAAAAATGTTATGAGGCTATCACAGTGAGATCAGGAGGCCATTACCCCTCCTTATTGAGTGTAAAGTGTGTTTTTTATTTTAAAATTATTTTTAGGTTTGTGATTAGAAGGCCATCACCCCTTCTGATGTAAAAGTAAGTAGAAACCCCATTTTTGTAAAGAAATTATAGATATCAATTAGACTAAATTCTAATCAGAAGGTCATCACCCCTTCTGATCCAAGTGTTTTACCCATTTTTTATCCCACTAAGCTTTTTTGTCAAACCAGTTCAGGCTTTAAAATGTTCTTGTTTCTAATGAAATCTACGGTCAAAAAATGGTTTAATCATTGTATATGCAATACCACTGACTGGTTTTTAAGAAATATAGTTCAAGAGTTACAAATGTTAAATTATTCCTAGTCAATATCAGCAGTATAAGCTAGGTACTAAAAAGGTATTATCAACCAGGCCTTAGGCAAGTTATGCACCAACAGTCATCAAAAGTAAGCGCTATTGGTAAGCTAGTTTTGAGATAAAACACCCCCTTTATAACCTAAAAAGGTTAAAGTGAATAGTTTAACATGTCTAACATCAAAACATTATCAAGTAGGAAAGCTTGACAAAATCAGCAAGTATTCCAAAGCAGCAAGTGGTCACCAACATGTATTCCGAGCCAACAAGTGGCACTATTTCCAAGCAGCCCTCTTGCTAAACCAAAGTGGTTTTTATAATCAAGAAATAGATCTAAGTTTTTACACATGTGCCATAAGCAATATCCTCAACCATCTATTATCTCAAGCCATACAAGGAGTATCCCAAATCCTAAAAATTCCAAAGGTAACCATAGTATTCAATAAAACCAGAAGTAACTCATTGTCTTTCTTTGATTTTTGTTCCTAGCTAGACATGTCATAGAAAAATCAGTGCAATATATGTGATAAATACTCTAGTAGCACAAGCAATCTGATAAATAGACCAGTAGTAACTTGCAGTTTTATAGATTTGATCAAGCCTATACAAATTAATGCAGTATATGCAATGCAACTGAATGGTATTAGGATCAAAAATTCATGGATGTTTTAGAGGTTTGAATCATACAAAGTCAAATCATCAGAATCGGCACTAGTCCAAGCATTCCAATAAATATATACCAGCATTATAGATTTATAAGAATTATTGTAATCTATGCAATGCATCTAAATGGTACTAGGATCAAAAAACAAAAGTAATGGATGTTTTAGAGGTTTAAATCATACCAAGTCAAAACATCAGAACTAGTCAAGTTGTAAAATATTCATGAGCACACATGCTAAGAATGAGAAAAATATAGCTATCATTGTAATATGCAATGGCGGAATTTCATCAACACATTAGGAGATTTCAGAGGTCATTTGGAGGGCCTTCTAAGAAATTCTATTTCTCTTTAGAAAATTTTCTTAAAATGCACTTGAACTTACTAAGTACGTCCAAAAGGACAACTAGACACTCTCAAAAGTGAACCTAACTTTTTGATGATCCTTGAAAATGGTCACGTTTTCATTAAATGCGTGGGTCTTTTGCATGAGGTAGGCGTTGTTCATTCAATATGCCTTTCGTCATCACCACTGGAATGCAAAAATCACAAAACTGCTAGCTAGTGTTAGAATTTGAAAATTTTGACATTGCCAATGCGTCCGAAATGTTTAAAAACCTGAAAAATCTTGCTCTTTTCTGACACATGGGTAGGGAGAAAAGGCTTAAAAAATCCCTAGAAAGAAGATTTATGCACACGATGCGCAAGGGGCATTCCAAAAAAATTGGAATGCCCCGCGCGCGTCGTGTGCAAGAAAAAGGGGGGGTTTGGCATTCTCTCTCTCTCTCTCTCTCTCTCTCTCTCTCTCTCTCTCTCTCTCTCTCTCTCTCCGGGTGTCAAAAAGAGGCAAGTAGACATTCGTTTTTTAGGTTTTAGGGCGTTTCGGACGCATTGTTAGTGTCAGAATCTTCAAATTCTAACACTAGCTAGCAATTTTGTGATTTTTCTTCATTCTAGTGATGACGAAAGGCATATTAAATAAGCTACGTCAACATTTTGGCAACAATCTGACCCTAGCAGAAAACCAGAAACCACAAAAAAGTAGCCAATTGCATGTGAAATTTATCAACAAAAGTTTGGCACCGACCTGAGATGGAAGATTTTGTTCAACCATCTCTTTTGTTCGACAAAGGTTGGACTAGTTATAAGTAATTAACATTGTTGTACATAGTTCAAGCGTCGTAGCCTCAATAGTAGGTGTTTTATCTATATAAACCTTATAGGGTCAACTTTTTAGGGTTTTTTAAGAAGTATGGGCATCATACAAATGCCCTCCATAGTGCATATTAGCATTAGGTGTTCCTAGGTCGTCGCTCAGAAGATGTCTATCTCAAAAATGAATAAGAACCACCAAATCAATTTTGAAGTACGCAGGACAACAAACAAGGCCATGACCAGCATTCAACTAATCTGCAGATTAATCACAAATACCAGATCAGTCACTACCAAATCAGTTTTAAAAATTTTAACCAAAAAGGTAAAACGGTTCAGCCTCAGCCAATGGCCATCATCATCATCATCCAATCAAGGTAACTAGCGTCAGATGAAAAGGTTTTAATTTTTTCCAAAACCAAAAAGAAACAACAGCTCGTCCTCAACCAACATCTTTAATTGCTTCACAATAGAAATTAGGTCATTGGGGGAGAGCAATAACATGCATATTAATGCTTAAAATGTACCAGATCCGAGTTTCCACAGTTAAAAAAATCAATAGTGCAAATAGATTTCAGCACCAACCTGAGAAACTTTCCCCTTCTCAAAGAGTCCTATATTGAAGACAACAAGTGAGTAATAAAGCAACTACGGCCCTCACTCACAGAATGCAAAACGAAACGGGATTCAACGCTAAGTGAGGGAAAGATTCAACGCTCACCTTAATAAATAGCAGAAGGTGGAAGTCAGTCCGGTCTGTAGCGAGCAAAAAAACCCCAATTTGTGGATGCAGCTCCAAATCCCAAGTATACACCAGCCATGCAATCCTTAGAGGAGCACAGAGGCACAAATATCAATGGGTAGCCCAATAGGTCAAGCAATTAATCGACATCAGACCAAAGCACACTCATTGGCATGTCACAGGCTAGAGAGAGAGAGAGAGAGAGAGAGAGAGAGAGAGAGATACATTATGCACCTCCATATGGTACAGAGAAAAAGGTTAAGATATGCAAGTTCACCATATGACACATCGGGGCGCAGCACGACAGAGGTTCAGCAGAGGGAGAGAGTGTGTGGAGAGGAGAAGCAATTAAAATTGATGCAATAGAAGGGTAATTACCCAATACGCCCTTATTTAGGAGGTATGTGACGGATTCACACCAAATAGAAAAAAATTGTAACATTTTGTTTTAAACACGTACGTTCCCACCACATGCGAACGATGAAAACAAATGATCCTAGGCAAACACCTTATAGGTCAACCACAATTAACTAACTTATTAGCTTCGATAGCCAAAATCACCCATTAGGATAGTTTGGGTAAGATATGCAAGGTGTGCACTCAATAAGACAGTATAACCATCTACTTCATCTAATAAGTGCAAGCCAACAAAAGTAGTTATTTTGTATAAGTATAGTGGCTATAGAATATCAAGATGAAGTAGTTATTTTGTATAAGTATAGTGGCTATAGAATATCAAGATGAAGTAGTTATTTTGTATAAGTATAGTGACCAATACAGTTAATTGACTGAGTTCACAAATGCAAACAAACCAAACAACTTATAGCACCAGAATGATACCAAAAAGAGGTTATCCATCAAGTAATTGGCACTCAAAAAGAGGTGATAGGGGGGTTTTCCAAGGGAAAGGAAAGGGGTAACTCCATAGGTATTCAGAGAACCAGGGGAAAATTTTACCAAAGAGCAATATTTGAGCAAGTATAGTGCACAAAGGGGTTCAACCCAATATGAAAGCTATAGATTATCAAGTGGAGTGCCC
This sequence comes from Adiantum capillus-veneris, assembly GCF_014529385.1. NCBI lineage: Eukaryota > Viridiplantae > Streptophyta > Polypodiopsida > Polypodiales > Pteridaceae > Adiantum > Adiantum capillus-veneris. The sequence goes on along the minus strand of NC_140933.1, from coordinate 28,136,720 downwards.
TTTACTTGGATCGGGTCAAGGAAAGGAGAGGGGTTAGGGGAAAACTTTACTGAAGAGCAATATTTGAGCAAGTATAGTGCACAAAGGGGTTCAACCCAATATGAAAGCTATAGATTAAACATATCAAGTGGAGTGCCCTTTATTTGGATCGGGTGATGTGTGTGTGTGTGTGTGTGTGTGTGTGTGTGTGTGTTCAAAGAGAGAGACACCCACAAGGTAGACTCACTCTAATGAAACTCTTGATTAAGCATTTGAAAAAAACTTTCTTTTATAAGCATAGACACATGGTTCTCACCTCTTCTTTGCATAGCAGTAATTTTGGGGGAATTTTACATATCTTGCCAAATTTGAAATATGAAAAGTGCATAAGGTTCCATATGAAAAAGATGGATTAGATGATACTAAGATTGATATTATTTTTGTTTTTCCTCAACGCTCTATTTGAAAAAGTTTGAGAGCTTTTTAGAGACACTCAAGCCCCAATAACAATACACTTTTGAACTAATCACATGAGATCCCCTAAGCAAGAATCCAAGCATATTCCCCTATTTTTCTCTCTTTGGGGATGGCTCCATCCAACCTTCGGTAACTATCCACTTATTGGCCCCTTAACCCTATGTAGCTTTCAAATGCATATCAACGGAGTTCCCGACATAGCAAAAACTATGTAAAACAATATACAGAAAATACACTTTGAAAGTGTTGTGATGGGAAAAAGTTCACAATTCATAAACTTTTGAATTCTCTTTCCTTGATCATCACCACATCTAATTTTGACCAAATGCTCGAGAGTAATCTATCGCTAAAAACCTGTCCCAAGGCATTAAAACAGCCCTATTAGTTGTAATGTAAAGTATAACACTATCATGAAGTTAGGAGAGAACTTCGACATATTTTCAAATGTTCAAGTTTGTGAATATTAGAGTGCACTTACACCCAAGCCTCATATTCTTCAGTGCATACTTATTTAAAAAGTTGAAATAATTTTACAAGGGCCAAACCCTCGTTGGGAGAGACAAAAGCTTGTCTTCAACCTCATGTCCAGAAGCAGTGAGATAAACTTCAAGTGCAAGCTTGCATGCTTTCTTCATAGTTTTCTTGCTCTTGCACTTTCTTCTCTATGGAAATAAAAGAGCAAGCTCAAGTTCATACTACTCAGAAAGGTTTGCTCAGACGCGAGGAAAATAAATTCCGTCTAAACACTAGAGAAAAACCCACCTATATTGTTTCTCACCAACCTGCATATCAAACAAACTTTTCAGGGTTAGGTGGATAAATGTGTGGCAATCGTGTGTGTGTGTTGTGTGTGTGTGTGTGTGTGTGGGGTGAACTCATGATTAAGCATAAGATTACAAAACCTTTTGTAGGTATAGACACATGGTTCTCACCTATTCTTTGCACACTTTCCAAGCTACCATCATGCTCTCTAGGCTAGAGAAGGTTCACACACATCATCACATGGGATAATCATCTGCTGATAGAGGAAGGTCATAAGCTAAAGCCCATTCCCAACAAAAATAACACTTCATTTAAGCCACCTTTGATTTTGGAGCTCTTACAAATTCACGCCCAAACTTTGACGCGCTTTGACAAAAATGGGTTTTGCAAAAACAAGGTAAACCTGATATTCTTTATATTCAATGATAGAATTCCAATAAGATAAAAATCGGGCTCCTAACATGAGGAAACTGTTATATGTACATATTACACTGGTCATGCATGTTTGGCAAACATGGTCGTTCAAAATAGCATGCCAACCAAAGGCTTTCATAGCCAATAAATTCATTAGGGTGAAGCAAACAAGCGACCCTGAGACGTCCCAAATGGAGAATCAGGACCCAAATGTGTAAAACATGCTCTTGTCACCTCCAGCCTGAGAGTTCAGAGCGGCTCGAATCACTTTAATGACGACTCGTCTATTTCAAATCTGCTCACTTATAAATTGCCGAAGCTTCCTGCATCAAAGGATTGATTTAAAAACCCCCGTTGAAGTCAGAAATTACTTACGAGCTCAAACAGGCAGCGAGGCTGTGGAAAAAGATGTAACAACATATATACAGACACATGACTCCACGAACTAAAAAGCAGCCAATAAGGTCTCTAATATCTAGAAAATTTGATTAGTACAAAAAGAATCAATTTCCTAATAACCATTGCCCAACATGCTGCAAAATGGAAGGATGCCATGTCTAATGACTCACCCTCAAGAGATCAAACACTTTTTCCGCGACGTATTTTTGAGCTACGGTTGCACCTCTCTGCTGCACCTTATCCGGATGCACACACAATGTGGCTCGTCTATAAGCTTTCTTCACCGCAACTGTAGTTGAAAATTCAGCAGGTGAGGTCACCTTCCACCCACATTCCGGCCACAAAACCTAGACAAAACACCAAGCGAGAACGAGAATTATGACATGAATAGTTCAAATGCAAGAACCCTGCTAAAGCACCTACAAGATGCAGACTGCATAGCAATGCTTCAAGATTTCCCTCCTTTCCAGCAGCCCAAATCTTTATCTCCTCATCTAGCATCTCTGCCGCTTCCTAACAGAAAAGTATCATCGCAATAATCGTTAGGATCGAGATCAGAACTCCATAATTGAAAAGCTAAGAGCTCAACAGACATTACAACAATTCTTACATGTCTTTCTGCCTGCTCCTTTTGACATTCCAAATCACGTTGCTTTTTCTCTTCCAAAGCTTTGGCCTATGGGAGATCCAATCACGTAAAAAACTTCACCACACCCATGCGTGCGCGTACGAGAGAGAAAAAAATTTGAAATGAAATGAAATGTTATATTAAACATCTTGAAAAGGCCAAAATCACCTATTAGACCAGACTGATACAATCTGAGAGAGAGAGAGAGAGAGAGAGAGAGAGAGAGAGAGAGAGAGAGAAAGAGAGAGAGAGATGAAATGAAATGTTATATTTAACATCTTCAAAAGGCCAAAATGACCTATGAGACCAAACTGATACAATCCTTGTGGATCTAATCCAAAGTCTGGGTACAAAAATAAAACGAAGTGAAGTGAAAGACTAAAACTAAAAGACTCAAATCGTCAGCCTAAAAATCATCATCATCATCATCCATGCCCGAGGATGCCCAGCATCGGGTGTTGTCCGTGAAAGTATTGCATCCATCGCTGACGAGCTTCATCAATGTCCGCTTTTGAAATTAATCACACTGGGCGTCTTCCATGTCGTGCTAGAATAGTCCTGATTCTCTAGTGGAGCCTCCGTCGATGTCGTGGTCCACCCCGTAGGCATGGGCGTCTAGCTCTCCCGAGCTCAGTGGCTTTGTCCACTAATATATCTCTCGTAGAAGTGAGCTCCGGAGTCTGCTGCGAAGCATGCTCATCCAGCTGCTGAGTCCCTGTTCTAAAGAATTCAGTGATCTCCCTCTATGAATGTCTCTCACTACCTGATCTCCTCAAGACTTTCCATGTATCTACGCAGCTCTAGCAAAAACAACCAGAGAGAGAGAGAGAGAGAGAGAGAGAGAGAGAGAGAGAGAGAGAGAGAGAATGAAATGAAATGGAATGTTCTATAAAACGTCTTCAAAAGGCTAAAATGACCTATGAGACCAAATTGATACAATCTTCATGGATCTAATCCAATGTCTGGGTACAAAAATAAAAATAAGAATGAAGTAAAGTGAAAGACTTAAATCATCATCATCAATGCCCGAGGATGCCCGGCATCGGGCGTTGTCCGAGAAAGTATTGCATCGGTCGTTGAAGAGCTTCGACAATGTCCGCCTCTGTAAATAGTCATATTGGGCGTCTCCCATGTCGTGCTAGAATAGTCCTCATCCTCTAATGGAGCCTCCGTCAATGTCAAGGTCGTCGTCGTAGACGTGGGCATCTGGCTCGCCCGAGCTCAATGGCTCTCTCAACTGGTGGGCTCTGAAGTCTGTTGTGAATGCTCGTCTGGGCTGCCGAGTCTCGCTCTAAAGAAGTTAGTGATCTCTCTCTGTGAATGTCTCCCACTGCCTGATCTCCTCAAGAGACTCTCCCTCTGTCTACGCAGCTCTAGCAAAATCAACCCGAGCCATCTCTGATCTTGATATCTCATGACTCTCGCCAACGGTCCAAACCCTCTCTCAATAGACAATGAAAGCGGCCTCGTATCTCATAGTATATCGGACAATGACAAATGTGATGTAACTCTTGTCTCTGGCTCCATATGACACAACTCTATGTACTCTAAATGTGATGTATATCTTGTCTCTGGCTCTATACTACATTGATGTAACGCACAATGTATCCCATAGGATAAATGAGTGTCCATGTATGCCAGTCTAATCACATATCCATCCTCTGTTAGTTGGAGAAGATGCTCTCTATAGAAAGCCATCTTCGTACCCAACTCCTCCGTCGGATATATCCATGTGCTCGTGGTATCACGCTGAATCAAATCCTGAAGTACGAGTCTAGTAATCTCTATCCGTGTGAGAGATAGGGAGGGTGCATCCAAGGAGTACTCGAATGGAGGCAGTCTATCCATGTTGAGAGAGAGAGAGAGAGAGAGAGAGAGAGAGAGAGAGAGAGAAGAAGAAGAAGAAGAAGAAGAGGAAGAGAGTTTTAGCGTCGTAGGAAACGATCCCAAGAGACCTTAAAGATCTAGCGACAAGGAGTTGAACTCAAGACTTGTTATGTATGAGAGAGAGAGAGAGAGAGAGAGAGAGAGAGAGAGAGATGAAATGAAATGTTATATAAAACTTCTTCAAAAGGCCAAAATGACATATGAGACCAAAAAGTTACATCTCTGGAGAATCTGATTAAGTGTTTGGAAAAACAAAACTAAAACAACTGAAGTAAAATTGTTGAGGGGGGTGACTAGGAGCTCTCTAGCAAAAAACAAAGATACAATCGCATGAGGGTATAAAACATCATCATCGTCGTTGGTGTCCCAGGATCTCCAATGTCCTCCATGGAAAGTACTCTGACCAGCCGTCTCCTTCGCTATAGTAGAGTAGTCCTGATCTTCCACTGTAGTCTCCGTCGATGTCGTAATGCTCCTCGTAGTCGTGGGCGCTGGATCTCCCGAGCTGAAGGGCTCGGTCAATCAATGTACCTTTGGTATGGGTAGACTCTAAAATCTGCTGTCGTAGTTTAGTGAGGTCTTGGGAAGGTTGGTTTGATCAGAAAGATGTGCATCTTGGTACCTTCCCTTGGCCTTTGTGGTGGACAACGATTCGGTCCCTTCTGCCTCTCTTAGAGTATGGTTCAACTGTATCTGCGTCCTTTTTTGGGGTACAACATCAAGACACATTAAGAGTGGATGCGGATGATTTTGCAGCCACAGCCCAGGGGTTTCACAGTCCCTTGGCTTTTGTGAGCTGCTATAGGATGCTTTTTACAGCAGATACTTTATATCACTTAAAAATCTATCACTGCACATTGTGGTTTCGCCACATCACCCAAGGCAGACTGAGCTTTTGGCAGATTTGTGTAGGATAGACGCCACTACCAACAAGTGCCTCCATCGCCAGCCCCCCATGATGCATCATGCGAATCTGCCCACCTAATGTTCTGCCTTCTTGTCTGCACCAGATGGCGTCCTTCCCCCCCCTCCCTTCGTCATCATGGCGGGTTCACCCCTACAGTGTTTTATTGGATGTTTTCTTTGTTTGTTTCTCCACCCACAAGTTCCTTGTCTTTTTCTGTCTGTGTTACACGCCTGCCTGTTCTTTGGTTTGCAACTTATTTTGTTTGTGTGCAGGGTAATCGGAGATGAGGAAAGGAGGGTGTGAGTGGGAAGTGGGGAACTTTGCTTACAATCCCAATTCCTCCATGGAGAAGTCTGGCACCCACCTCTCATAGACCAAGAGACAAGAGCACGAGAGGATTGGTGCACAAGCAAGAAGGGACTCTAAAAGCAACCATCCGAAAGAAGGAGCAAACAAGCCCATCATGATAAGCTCCAAGATGCTGCCATCAGGATTCAGAACCACCAGATGCATGTTGGGGTAAGCCTTTAGCTTACACTCTTATGTGTGACCAATCTCTAAAGCCAAGCATACTAGCATGCACCCCTATGTGCATACATGCAACCTCCTACATAAGAGTTCCCTAGCACATGCTTCTTATTCTATGCACACATGCTACTCATTGTAGCCCACATGCTATTTTCCCTTTTCCGCATATGGTGCATATTACTTTCACCATTTATTACCACCTTCCATCTTGCTTCAGCCCCCATTCCATGTGACAATACTGAGTATGTCTCCACAAAGGGTGGCAAATCTTGGTGGCCATCAATCCAAAGCCAAAGGCTTCCAATCCGAGGCAACCACGGTCCACCATGAGAGTTAGCAAGCATCGTGAGCCTACGTTCGCAATCACATCCATTGCAGAGACGAGGATTCATCTAGGGCTTCCATCATACGGCAATCTAGGCGAAGCCCCAAGAGGTGTCTCTATCTTTGAGGAGTTGTTTGGCAGTTTCATGAGACATCATACAGAGCACTTGCCATGGTTCGTGGGCATTCCAAAGGACATATCCACCTTCACCCATTCGGTATTGCTCTTGCCAATCATCTCGTGTAGGGTCAACATAGGCTAGCCGGTAACCTTCGCGGGCATCGACGTTTGCATATCATCAATTCGCTCTACGTGCATCCATCTGGTTTGCAATTTGGTTCACTCTCACAAAGTGATGACGTGGCTGCCAACCCTAATTCTACTGAAACACTAACCCTAAAACCAAAAACCCTAATTTTGCTGAAACCCTAACCCTAAAATCAAAAACCCTAATTTTGCTTAAGCCCTACCCCTAAAATCAAAGACCTTAATTCTGCTGAAACCCTAACCCTAAAATCTGAAATCCTAATTCTGCCCTAACCCTAACCCTAAAATCTGAAATCCTAATTCTGCCCTAATCCTAATTCTGCTCTGAAGCTCTGCGTCCAGATGCCCTCAAGAGTGAGGCCCTTAGGGCTCTTTTATTCTTACAAGGGATGCCAAAAGCAAAGCCCCAAAATCAGTCAAACTCAAAAGCAAAAGTTCCAAAAGCAACTGATCCTCAAAAGCTTTCAAAAATTTAAGCATCCAATCTCAAAAGCTGTTGTAAATCAGCCAGCGCAATTTCCGGATTTCCGTACAGACTGCTGCGTTAGCAGCGCGATTTGCGGCGCAATTTTTGGGGGTCCGTACATTCTGCCATGTCAGCCTATCAGTGCGTTTTACGGAGCTTGCTGCCACGTCAGCATTGTGGTTGTGTCTGTCAAACTTGACCTTCTGGCATACCAAGCAACTGCGTACAAAATCGTCCATATCCTTCTCGAGTCTCGGCCAAAAGAAGTATCGCTCCACACCTTTCAAGGTGGTATCAATACCGCAGTGACCCGTAAATGGTGGATAGTGGCATTCGGTTAGAATCTTTTCCCTCAACCGCTGTGTAACGCACAACATCGTTTTCTTCATCAAGTAGCCGTCCCGAATGGAATATCCTGCTACTACCTCCCCATTCTATATTCGACTGAATACATATGAAAAATCTGGATCTGTGGCATACTGATCAACCATGTCCTCGAAACTTCTACGATGAATCACGGAAATAGCCAAGACTAACGGCTTCCAAGACAAAGCATCTGCCACCAAGTTCTTATGTCCCTGCACATGGACAATCTGGAAGTGAAACTGTGACAAGATGTTAGCCCACCGCATCTACTTTTCCAAAAGCTGCTTCTGTGACAAGAAGTAGCGTAAACTCTGGTTATCAGTGAAGACCGTAAAATCGGCTCCGAGTAGGTAATGTCGCCACTAAGTAAGAGCATGGATAACCGCCAAAAGCTCTTTCTCATAAATCTATGTTGTCAATTCCGGCCTTGAAAACAATCGGCTCTCATAGGCAATGACATGGCCGCCTTGCATTAAGACCGTTCCCAGACTACGACCACAAGCATCACAATATACTTTGAATGGCTTTTGCAAGTTCGGCAAAGCCAACACTGGTCTAGTAGTCACTTTCTATTTCAGTGTCTGAAAGGCAGTTACCTCTGTGGGTCCCCACGAGGAAGGAACTCATATCTGTGTTAGAATGTGCAAAGGGTAAGCAACCTTTGCAAATTTTCTAATGAGCCGCACTAAGTCCAAGAAGCTTCTCACTTCATGAACATTAATCACGTATAGTTTCAATCTTGGCCGGGTCCATCTATACTCCTGTTGCGAGAAAATGTGTCTCTGAAAATCCAAAAAGTCGTCCTGAAAGCTGTCTCGTAGAAGCCTCCAGGAACAATACACATCTGATGATAATCACTTCTTCATATCAATTCGGCAAGTAGAATTCTGAAGCCTGTCGAGTATATCATTGATCCTCGTAATGTGGAAATCTCTTCTGGTTCATTGTTTCTTTATCTTGGCCTTGGCTAACGTTGTAAGGAGGCCGGTTCGGTGGTGTACTACCACGAATCAATCATGAAATCTTCACGACGTAAAGGAGGTAACTCGTTTTGTACGCCTTCCGAGAAACAATTAGCCTCTATTGCAGAAAAAAGAATCTTGTGAACCTTGTTTCTTTTCGAGATCAAACATATTCGATCTTCAATCATCATTCAATTCTCTCAAGAAAAATCGAGTAAAGAAACTGAATTTCATCAAGTACAATCTCTCTTGCCTCGCATTTGTCCAAAGTCGCTTTCATACCCCAATAGTCAATTGTGGTGCCAAGGGATTCTTAGGAGGACTTCACAACCTCCCAAGGGCATTACGTGGAAGTCCTCGTACACTAAACACCCCTGACATTGCAAACGAAGTTTGCCAATGATCGGTGTAATGGCAACATCCTGTCCCGGTGCCACTAGAACCGCCTCCGCCTGTGGCCTCAATCTGTCGGGCATAATTCCAAATCGAGCCGCCAATTCAAGAAGTTGGCCTTGGCTCCTCCATCAAAGAAAAATAAGGGCTTCCTGATCTTTCACTTCGCCCCAAAAATGGCAAAGTTTTACTTTTTGTTCATCTCATTCGGTTCGGGCCCCACGCAAAGTGGTAGGAGTTCTACTTTTATCCGTTCTTTTCTTCCGCACTCGCCTGCTTCTTTTCTTCCGCACTCGTCTGTCCTTTCGGCTTTCCTCCTAACTTGAGGAGCAATGGCTACATGCCATCTTGAGTAAATCTTATCAATCGGGTAATTCTTCAGGTGTCTCGCCAATCTCATGTCCCTGGAGTACTTAATCAATCTATTCACTCATATGTCAATCTGTAGTTGACATTTGTACTCCATTCTGGCAAACTTGTCCGAAAAAAATTTGCCCAAATCTTCATTCTTTTCTTCAGTTCCCGCGCCTGATTTTCAACTTCTCTTTGCCTTCCCACTGAGGTGTCATCTCTGTCAGATTCTTCACGAGAACCCTTGTGTAATCTAGGATTCTTTATGGCTTTATGCCCTGTAAGACAGAGCGATGAAGACAGGAGCGCGCCCGATGCGCGATGTATGAAGGGTGAGAGTGGCTAATAAGTCCGGGGTCGGGACACAAAGATTCTTTCCCAAAAGCTGTGTGCGCTGCAAAAAGGATCGGATCCTTCGTAGAAGAAGAATCTTTATGTGCTCTGATACCACTGTAACAAACTTGGACACCCCAAGTCTAGATTCTACCGCGACATAGTAGCGATTCACTTCAAAAATACTTCGCCACTTCAAATCACAGTTCAAAAGAGAGTCGACACGGCCCGGCGTAGTTCCGTGCCAAGAGGTATTGGCCCCAAAGACTGGCGCCCCTTTCGATATTTCTTTTTATATTAATCTTTGAGCAAAGTAGAACCCCCGCAAGGTCCTCCGATCTCAGGCTCTGTGTCTAGATGCCCTCAAGAGTGAGGCCCTTAGGGTTCTTTTATTCTTACAAGGGATGCCAAAAGCAGAGCCCCAAAATCAGTCAAACTCAAACGCAAAAAGTTCCAAAAGCAACCGATCCTCAAAAGCTTTCAAAAATTAAAGCATCCAATCCCAAAAGCTGCCATAAATCAGCCAGCGCAATTTTCCGATTTCCGTACGAACTGCCACGTCAGCAGGGCAATTTGCGGCGCAATTTTTGGGGGTCCGTACATTCTACCAAGTCAGCCTGTCGAGGCATTTTATGGAGCTTGCTGCCACGTCAGCATTGTGGTTGTCCGGGGACCTATTGCCACGTCACCAGTTTGTGACAATTCGTGCTAAGTAGCACACATTGAAGCAAGGAAAGAGGTAAAGATTTGTGGAAGTGTAAAGTCTAGATCTTGTCATCCGCTGCACTTGAGACTTCCTTTGAGTACACTGTTTCCATTAGGAGCGGATCTTGTTGAGAGCGTAGCACCCTCCTCACTGTCCCTGTCAATCAAAGCTCATGTCTAACATGAGCATTTCTCGTGCTTTTCAGCTACAGTTTTGGTCATGCATTTGGAGCCTCAAAGTCAGCCATTGAATGCTATTTCACGTGGATGATTGCACATGCAGGACTACCTGAAGGCAATTGGGCTCGATGGACTGGCCACGAACAAGCCAGCGATGTACTGTAAAAAGCGATTTACCTTATAGCACGAGTACTTATGCAATTGTTTTTGGGTTTGCCCTTATGTACATCCGGTTTGGAGGGCAGTATGTTGAATACTTATTAGAGTGGACATACATGATGGCTTTGTGACATGGGTGCACTTGCATGGCTTTTGTGATTTTGGGGTCACACACTCTTATTGAGGGCTCTCCAACACATCCGATTGTTTCTGGGTTTGCCCTTATGTACATCCGGTTTGGAGGGCGGTATGTTAATTACGTATTAGAGTGGACATACATGATGGGTTTGTGACATGGGTGCAGTTGCATGGTTTTTGTGATTTTTGAGGTCACACGTTCTTATTGAGGGCTCTACTACAGATCCGATTTTCTTGCTCACATCCTTGGGATACAAACAAGGCTCTCTTCAGATGCTTCCACCCACTGCACATCAGTTTGATCTCCATCCGCAAGATGCAATCTTTACATCGATTTGTAGCATCACACTATAGACTATGTGGAAGGCTCGTGTTGCTCACATTCTAGGATAACAGCCTTCACCGACATCTACCACCTTGACAGCTATCTGAATTGAGTGCTGCATACTCTTTGCAGCCAATGGGATACTTCAGCAGGCTCCTCCAGGGCAGCAAAGCGGCATAGATACTCTTTCCTTCAGATACAGGCGAGGTCTTCAGTTCTTTTCGGTTTGGATCAGGGTCTCCTCAGTGGTTCATTCTGCTGATGAATAGATAGCACTCATATTGTACTCTCCGTTGAGTACTTCCTCTCGAGATAGGCTGTTGAGCATCCCCAGAGGTCTCTTTGTACATGGTATACAGCTACTCCTTCCGTCCGAGAGAGAGAGAGAGAGAGAGAGAGAGAGAGAGAGAGAGAGGAGGGGAGGGGGGGGGGGGGGGGAGATGCATATAAACATTCATCAAAAGCACACTCCCCAATGAATTCCTGATAATAAAGCAGCACAAAGTTAATGTAGAGACATGAAACTGAAAGAAACAATGCAACATGGATCTTGGAGAAATGACCTAAAGGAGGGTGTGATCAAGATAAAATAGTAGAAGATACTCAAATAGAAAGAAAACCCTCACACTCCACTTCAAACGCTAAGGTTATATGGGGAAAATCCAATTAATAATTACATAAGAAGAACAAAAGGAGCAACTCAAAACGACACAGGACTGCATCACTAAATGTGCCAAACGTTACAATCAGTCACATTGCACTGACTCCATAGCTTAAGCTCAGGAAACATGTCACATACCATACGAGCAGCAGTACGGCAGTGACGATCCCACCTTGCCATTCGTCTTTCTAGAGTTTCTCCCATGATTTCTTGAAAACCAGTTGAGAATATATCATTGCCTGAACCCAACATACACTGCTCACACTGAGCTACACTACTTTATGCATGCACAACAGAAACCTGTTTAAAAAGAAACCTATTTTCACTGCTCTAAAACTGTGAGCACAGAGACAAAGCACAGACTAAAGCGCTCTTACCATGAAGCAAAACTGCACCCTTGCTATGAAGTGAATCCAAAGTAGTATGTGTGCATGAGTCCAATTCATTCAAACTGGAAAACTGGTCAAATTTGTTCTGTTCCATAGAACACCATGAGCTAGAAAGAGGATCCTGCTAGCAATAAGAATGCTTCAGTACTAAGAAACAACAATGCATATTGTTTGGGCATCTCAAAAATGTGCTCTACTTTGACTGCCTCACTTTATCAGGGCAAGCAAATACCTGCCTGCTGTTGCTTACGTGGCGCTTTTATGGCCTCTTCAACAACTTTCTCGCTTCTATCTTCACAAGAAGATTGCTTTTGGTACACTCCACTTGTCTCCAACCAAAAACACCCTGACTGTGAAGTAGGTTCAGAGTGAGCTGGTGATCGGTTCAGATCAGCTTTAGCATCATGGCATTCTTCTCTTAGTTCTTCAAAATTGTGTGAGAATCTTAACTCAGCCACCCTTTCCTGAACACTTGAAACAGATTGATTTTGCGACTCTTGGGTCGCTTTTTCGATACATCTCCTGGCTATGTCCCTTTGCCTAGTCTGCTCTGATTCCAGTTGATGTGAGTCCAGTTTATTCACATCATGTTTAGTGCATCGAAGTCTTGATTTTCCTTTTCCACCTTTCAAGCCCTCCATGGGTCCTTTGAGCTCAATTTCTGCTCCTGGCTTACTCTCTCTTGCACTTCTTTCCTTTAGCTGATGAGCCCTTCGCTTTTCTTTAAGTTTATTCTCAACCATCAACTTCGCCTTTTCTCTAGCCTCGAGTACCATTTTAATCTTTGCTTCAGCTATTTCAACAGCATCTTCGACAACTCTTGAATCATAGGTAGCTCTTGTGTTCAGCTCTTGTGTGGAAGATGAGCTCAATGAACCAGATTCAAACGTTGATTGTTTTGGTAAGGCCAGGCCAGAACCTTTCTGCCGATCATCTATGCTACTTGCAGCTTTGTCTGTATTTTTGGACATGCATGCAGCATCAGATTTAAGTTCTGGAGGGGGCCTTGAAGGTGGAGGGAACCTAGACGGTTCTGTTGCACACTGAACATCCTTAATTGTCACCCAATGCTCTTCAGGACTGTTCTTTTTCATTTTTAAATGATGGTTTTGCCTCCGTAATTTAGCATGTTGACCATTGCGACCCAGCTTTTGTTTTCTGTCCTGGGAACCTTTTAAGACATGTGCCATTTTCTCATGAACGTTGGCAAGGTTGCCCTCCTGTTCACTCCCAGGAACCTTAATAAACTCTTCAATATTCTCCTTCATACCAGCTAAATCGTTTCTAGATGATTGTGATAAGCTGGAACTTTTTGTGTCCCCTTCCAAATCAGATTTGAAAGATTCTTTTCGCCTCACATATGTGCTTGCAGTCCTCACACGTGAAGAAGCCCCTGATGGTACTGTTGAAGAAAACTGCTTTCCACTATTACACATATCACCCTTGTGCTGAATACAACATTTGCTGTCACTATCGCTGTCCAAATCAAAGAATGATTGTGAAGCCACTAGCAGACAGCATGAAGCTGGAAACAAAGAAAAAGTCTGAATTGTTCTCACCTATGACAAATGCGTGAAGAGAAATCTGCTTCTGTAATTGCCCTGGTTAAGACATAGACACGTGCCTATTAAATTTAATCCAAGACCAATGCAAGCCACTCCAAAACTTAGCCACACCCACAGTGAATTAAGTCAAAACAGGAATCCCTTCAGGAGATCAAGAAGCTACGAAGTCACAAACTATGAATAGAGCTAATTATGTGCACAAGACAGACAAATCAAGCAACATGCACACACAGGTTGCCATTTCCAATTTCGAAACGTTTTGCTTCCATGCATGTTTGGGCCAGCCGCACAAAAATGGGCGACAATAAACTTCAAACGCTCAACTGAATTGAAGACCGTGAACTTTTTTCCGGGCGTCCGTACGCTGATATGCTGACGTGGCAGGCTGTACGGATTTTCACAATTTGCGTTGGCAGTTTTGGGCAGTTTTTGGTGCAAGCTTTTGGGTGCAGATGCTTTTGGAATCAAGTGCTTTTGGAATCTTGTACATTTGTAAGTACCTAAGGGCCACTCTTTTGAAGAGGATGTGGATACAGAGTCTCGGAGAGAGTTGGACCCTCGGGAGTTGTACCTCGGCAAAATAATAATAAAGAAATACTGAAAGGGATGCCAGGCTTTGGGGCCAGTGCGTCTTGGCTCGGAACTCCACCGTGCTGTGTCGACTCTCCTCTCTCTATTGAAGTTCAGTGATTTCGCAGTTTATGTTCGTGTGTTGCTATTGATATCTCGACTAAGTGTCCAAGCCTGTAACAGAGTAAATCCTTAGCAGTGCTCTAAGTCACGCATTCCTTGATGCATAAGAAATGTCCATTCCGGATGGTCGGTTACCCATTCTTGATACTTTATGTCATGCGATGTGTGAAGAGTACCTGTTTCAGGCGGCCCAACACATGCTCTCGTCAATTTCCCTAGAATGAGGCACTAGGGGAAGGTCCTAGGTGTCACAAACCGGAGCGCATAACAATATAAAATATACTCGGATAAATAGAATTTATCACTTAATATTGAAGCCAGAGCATATAGAGAGATTGATAGAGCGAGAGTTAAGAGAGTGAGAAGATGGACACAGTACTCGGGACCAGAAGATGGGTTGGTCCCCCCCCGTAATAGTATCTTTATTACTGAGGAGAAGCCTATACAAGCACTTGAACCGAACGTATTACCACTTTTGTTCTAGAATAAGACTTGATGGTTCCCGGAAGCCTCAGCTTCCATCCTCAGGACAAAGCCCTATTCTTAGGAACTTCTGTTCCTTATTCTGAGTCCTCGAGAATTTAAGTTCTCGCCTCTGGATTTCACCTTCCAGACTCAAGGCATGGCATACCTGCAACCTTTTTCCGACTCTGCTCCTAGAGTCCTCTTCCTGCAGATTCTGTGTTAAAGTTCCGTTCAATTATCCGAATCAAATACAATTGTACTCTATTTCCTTGACCAATAAAGATAAAGAAATAATAGCTCCTAGACTCTAGTTTCGGGCCACCCTATGGGAAGAGCTTTTGAACCTGCGCTCTTCACAAGAGTCACTAATCACATCATGCATACTACCTCAATCAAACAAGACCACAATGCGCTAACTATCCACATAGTTTTCAGCCAGCAGCGTTTTTGTCACCATCGGCATACCACCACAAAACCTCATCAAATCAGCCTTGCCTTGCCGTGGTCAATCATTCCATCGCAACAAGGTCAGCAGCGTTTTCAGTTTTCAGCCCACAGATCAACCAGCGGTTTTCAGTTTTCAGCCCACAGATCAGCCAACGATTTTAAGCCCACAGATCAGCCATCCTTGGCATCATCAGCGACAGATCAGCCCATTAGCTTCACCGCACGACTCCAACAAGAGAGGGGATCTAGCCCAGATGCCGTCGGGATGGACGTCCAGTGTCCGGACGGACGTAGTGTGAACACGGCTAGTGTGGCCAGCCATTATTATAAAAGGGAGGCCAAGGCCTCATTTGCAGTTATCGACCCCCCACTGGCAAAGTGCCAATGGTTAGCCCGCGAGAATAGGAGTGCACGAGGTCACCTCGAGGAGGTGAAGCCGGGTGGTATGGGACGCTCGGTCTTACAGGTGCATGCCTACGTCCTTGGATGCTGGCCCCAGCACGGAGGAGCTGCCGGATGGTGGCTATGGTCGGGTGGTTTGTCCGATGCGTGTCTGTAGGCGGTCCGTGTAGCCGGGAGATCCACTTTCATTGTTTCGTTTCATGGTATCAAAGCCGGCTTGGCTACGGAATGGACCGTGTGCACACCTACGGGCTGGTTAGAGTCGGATAATTGCCATTTCATGCAATTATTGATGAATTAACTGTTTAATTGATTGTTTTCTTCTCGTGAGCATGTTTGTAACTGAAATTTACTGAGCTGCTCGCTAATTTTTTGGGTGACTTATTCGTTAATTTACTGATTTTACACTAAATTCAGCAAATGAAAGCTTTAAAATCTCTCTCTAATGCTCTCTGTGCGAAGTATATATATATATATATATATATATATATATATATATATATATATATATATATATATATATATATATATATATATATATATATATAGAGAGAGAGAGAGAGAGAGAGAGAGAGTTTGGCTCTCCTCTCTGTTACCTCCAAGGTGGATCGAAGAGAGAGAGAAGATCCTTGCGCAAAGTAATTGCTGCCAGTGCTGGCTTTCAGGGTGGGTTGTTTTTCTCCAGCGTGGTGCTCAACTAGCAGCACATCATGTGCTTGACACACGCGAGCACAAGCTTTCCCAAGTCATGCACGTGCGCTCTCTCCCTGACTCCACGCGGCAAGCTGTACGAGCAACCAGCGTTTGATTTTTTTTAACGCTGCCCTCTTTTGGATTTTTTTCACTCATATGTTTAAGTGACCTTTATTTTAATAAAGGCCAGGACATTTTGGGTCTTTTTAAAAGCATGGTATGAAACCTGCACGTTATAAAAAACTACTTACAGAGAGTGAGTTTTTGCAACAAAAACTCAGTTTTCAGCCCTCTGTCTCTCTCCCACCGCTGCTCTCTCCAACCTGCTCGCACTCCCACGCTCCCGCCATCACCTGCTTGCCTCTGGACGTGTACGTCGCCGCATAACGCTCTTCAGAGTTCGACTTTTCGCGATCGAAAAGTACAGAAAAGGTCCGGTCTCGCGTGAAACCTTCAGTTTTTCACGCACTTTGCCATGGATTCCTCCACATCGGATGTGCAGGGTGACGATGCGCCAGGTAATGTTCAAATTCCGTTCACGCATGCTCTATACGCATGGAGTACAAGTACCTTCCAAAGCTTCGACCAAGGTGTTACCGCTCTGGAAAACGCGAATGTTCAGACGAACATTCACTTGGCCTCTCTCGAAGGGGTCGTGCAAGGGCTTAGTTCCCGTCTTATTGCTCTAGAAAATATGGCTCATTCGACGACTGCGCGTATTTTCGAGAGGGAAACCCATCTCCATCAATTGCAGACGCAGATTGCTACTTTTGGGCGTTCACAGGCTGGTCCAACTGACACGATTCCATACAGAACTACAAATTTCTCAGGGGAAGAGGAGTGTACGGAACTGGCCGTATATAACTGGCTACATCAATGGACCACGTATTTTGACCTCCATGGGGAGCATGATGAACGGACGATTCAGACGATTCCTCCCTATCTGCGCAGTAAGGTGCTTACCTGATGGCGCGACATGACAGAGAAGCCTACGACGTGGGCTGCTTTCTGTGTGAAATTTAAGAGAGATTTCGCCAAAATGGATCCTTTGAAAGCTTACGCTAAATTGCATAGTCTTTCGATGAAATCTCTATCGTTTGATAAGTATACGACAGCTTTCAAAGAGGCGCTCAGCTTCAGCAAGGTGGATTCCACGCACGCTGTGCACATGTACCTATTGGAATTACATGAAGACTATCGTTGGGCCTTAAGACGCCCACGTCTACAAGGGCGACCACGACATCGACGGAGGCTCCAGCCTCCATCAGAGGATCAGGACTATTCTAGCACGACATGGGAGACGCCCACTACGACTATTTACAGAGGTGGGCATTGACGAAGCTCTTGAGTGACCGATGCAGTACTTTCTCAGACAATGCATCCTCGGGCACTGATGATGATGATAATTTTACTCACTTCACTTTATTTTTATTTCGTACCCAGATATTGAATAAGATCCACCAAGATTGTATCAGTTTGATCTCACAGGTCATTTTGGCCTTTTGAAGACGTTTAATATAACATTTCATCTCTCTCTCTCTCTCTCTCTCTCTCTCTCTCTCTCTCTCTCTCTCTCTCTCTCTCTCTCTCTCTCTCTCTCTCTCTCTCTCTCTCTCTCTCTCTCTCTCTCTCTCTCTCTCTCTCCACGTTCAAGTTATTTGAAGTGCTAAACATATGTTCCAATCTGTTCGTTTTAGTTGGCACATGGTGCTATCCCATTACACCCTATCTTTGTGAGAAAGCAACCTGTCACAAGGCGGGCACCACGTGCCAATAGAAAAGAACAGACTGAACAGACTTTTAGCACTTCAATAACAACTAAACTGAAAGAGAGAGACGACACGCGACATGGAGTGGCGGAATTCCACCCCAGAGAGTATTGGCCCCAAACCTTGGGGCCCCTTTCGGTATTTCTTTATATTGCATCATCAAAGTCCAAGCCGGTACACCAGACTCTGCACCTTCTCCAGGAAGCATGCCAGAGAATGAGCCCTAGCCTCATATTTAAAGGCCCTTGGCCTAAAAAGCAGTTTATATGAAAAGCTTTTAAAATCAAAAGCTTCTGGTCCAAAAAGCAATTTACATGAAAAGCTTTCAAACTCAAAAGCATCTGGTCCAAAAAGCAATGCCAAAAGCTGCCAGCGTAAATCATGGAAATCCGTACAACCTGCCACATCATCATGCCAGCGCAATTTTCGGAAATCAGCCACGTTGTTGCAGTTTTAGGGTTAGGGTTTTCAGAATTAGGGTTTCAGCAGTTAGGGTTTCTCGAATAAGGGTTTCAGCAGTTAGGGTTTTTGAAATTAGGGTTTCAGCAGTTAGGGTTTTTGGAATTAGGGTTTCAAAAATTACGGTTTTCGGAATTAGGGTTTCAACAGTTAGGGTTTTTGGAATTAGGGTTTTAGCAGTTAGGGTTTTTGGCAGAAATTAGGGTTAGGGTTTTTTGCTTTCGGGCAACCACGTCATCACTTTGTGACACTTCTTCTGTTACTTGTTCTTCTTAGGGTTTAGGCTCCTCGGCCACATCTGTAAGTTGGCTCCATTCTTTAGGCTTTGACACGTCAGTAGTTTGTTACATCTCCCCTTCTTGAAAGAGAGTAATCGTCCTCGATTACAGCATATCTGCAAAACAACTCAAAACAACTCAAGTTAGCTCAAAAATTTCCGAGGGTCATTCCAAGGGACATTCCGAGGGACAATCAGTTTGCTCTTTCTATTTAGGAGTTAGCTTCTCTTTTCGACTGTTTTGATCAAGGAGTTAGCTTCTCCTTTCTGCTCTTTTGATCGAGGAGTAAGCTTTTCGTTTTGGCTGTTTTGATCAAGGAGTTAGCTTCTCCGTTCGTCCAGATCGAAACTCTTGATATTCCGGTGTAGTAAAATTAGCCATCACACCCATACCGTACTGATCTTCCACGGGTGTCTTGATGCACTAAAATTACATACCCAGGCAATCTCATCCAATTAGGAATATTCAGTAATTGACACATCATAATGCAACACAAATGCTCACATATGCATGTTACAAGACACAACAAACAGCGCCGCTAAGCACTCCCCCGAGACAAACGGTCTGCGGTATGAAGCTACTCAACAACTACCTCGTCACTCCCCCCGTAAATAACCTAAAAAGGTCCGGGCCATGAGCTCAGAGGACTGTACAACCAAACGCTCCCCAGACCGCAGTCTGCGTCGCTCGGAGGTTCAAGCATACAACCAAACGCTCCCCACGTATCGGCCTGCGTCGTTCCGAGGTTCAAACAACACCAAAATAGTATTTCTCACTTCTCCACCCAGGAGTAAAAATCACCAATCAATGAAACCAGTCTTGAAACCAGAGTCAACATTTCAAATCGGCACCAAAACAGGTTCAAAACAAATACCATCCATTTCAAACAGATTCCAAACAAGATCAAACAGAACTCAAACTTAAAAAGCAATCTCGACATCAGACGAGCTCGAAAAGTCGACTGACTTTCCATCTTGAAACCTGCACCAAAAATTAGGGTTAGGTTCCTTCCATGAGGTCATAGCCGAGCACAGCATGGTCCATCAGCTCTTGGACAAACAGTGTTTCTTTAGCGGCGATGGTAGTCCCAAGAGATAGCAATGAACCTCCAAGGTCATCTGATCGTGAAGAGACATCTACTAAGAGATGTCGAGAAACTTCAAGTTATAATCTACTAGGGTTTCCATGGCAAGCATTTCAGGATACCCCACTCTGCCAGGAATTGCACTCTGAAGGAAGATGTCAGAAACCATATAACTTCGAGTAAAACTATTTCTTAAAAGCTTGCCAAGTCCTTGGAGTATGTTGCTTGGTAGCTGTAGACATCAACATCTGCATGGCACTGCTTCTGAGAAAAAAAACAGTGACTTGAAACAAATCTGGATCCTTCCCTTGCAAGTGATCTTAATTGGCTTATGCCCTGTAAGACACTGCGGTGAAGACGGGAGCGCGCCCGATGCGCGATGAAGTAAGGGTGGGAGTGGCTAATAAGTCCGGGTTAGACCGGTCTGCTTTCAGAAAAGCACACGCCAGATGCTCTGATACCACTGTCACAAGGCGGGCACCACGTGCCAATAGAAAAGAACAGACTGAACAGACTTTTAGCACTTCAATAACAATTGAACTGAAAGAGAGAGACGACACGCGACACGGAGTAGCGAAATTCCACCCCAGAGAGTATTGGCCTCAAACCTTGGCGCCCCTTTTGGTATTTCTTTATATTGCATCATCAAAGTACAAGCCGGTACACCAGACTCTGCACCTTCTCCAGGAAGCATGCCAGAGAATGAGCCCTAGCCTCATATTTAAAGGCCCTTGGCCTAAAAAGCAGTTTATATGAAAAGCTTTCAAAATCAAAAGCTTCTGGTCCAAAAAGCAGTTTACATGAAAAGCTTTCAAACTCAAAAGCTTCTGGTCCAAAAAGCAATGCCAAAAGCTGCCAGCATGAATCAGGGAAATCCGTACAGCCTGCCACATCATCATGTCAGCGCAATTTTTGAAAATCAGCCACGTTGTTGCAGTTTTTGGGTTAGGGTTTCCAAAATTAGGGTTTGCAGGTTTTAGGGTTAGGGTTTCAAAATTAGGTTTCAGCAGTTAGGGTTTTAGGGTTTCAGCAATTAGGGTTTTTGGAATTAGGGTTTTAGCAGTTAGGGTTTTTGGAATTAGGGTTTCAACAGTTAGGGTTTCTGGCAGAAATTAGGATTAGGGTTTTCTGCTCTCGGGCAACCACGTCATCACTTTGTGACACTTCTTCTATTACTTGTTCTTCTTAGGGTTTAGGCTCCTCGGCCACATCTGTAAGTTGGCTCCATTCTTTAGGCTTTGACACGTCAGCAGTTTGTTACACAACCCTCTATTCTTCGAGGGGGACCTTACCTATAAAAGCAACCCTCTCCCGCCACCAGAAATATGACCTCCAAAATACTAACAGACTATGGATAGAGTCACCATTTGGCACATGTTTCTTATGCATGCTTTTTCAGAAGCTCATGTCTCATTTGGAGGTCTTCATGAAACATTCATTTTCAATTATTCTTTTGGTGTTATTGGTGGTTTGAACTTATTCCATATGATCAATGAAAAACTTTAAAATAGTCGGTGACATTGTCTTCTCAACCCCTTGTGGAGTTTGATCCATTTGACTCCACAATTCATTGATATGAAAACTTGGGTAGTGATTTAAGCAAGGTTTGAGAAGATAAAGGTCGATTTGATACAAGATTCTATGGCCTACCCTCTTTTCTCATGTTCTTCTCTCTCTTCCAGCCGCAGCTATCACTACATCTTTGACAAAAGATTCTCCTTGACTTGGAAATTTAGGTGATAGTTGATTAATTTTGACATGACCAATCAATGCATATTAACACGTGTTGTACGGGCTGGTCTCCTGCACATGGTCAATGAAACACCATACCAAATATCCCAACCACAATCACAATCGCACAGGTAATAAATGGGTTCCTGTCAAACCATGGTGTATTAACATCCGACATATAAAACAAAACAGTGTAGCGTAATGAGAAAAACAGAGCCCAACTCAATGTATACATCACATCACCACCCAAGCGAGAGCAAAACTTATACTTGAAAAAACCAAAAAATGAGATGTTTCCGGTAAGGTACCGACATGAGAAGTGATGTCAGGTGCAGCGGAATAAAAATGGTGAAGATCTAGTTTTACACTTCCACAAAATCCTTTCCTTCTTTCCTTGCGTTATGAATGTTTTGTGCTTCAATGAATGTTCCTTTTATGTTCCCCTGAAGAGAGGGGTTGAGAGAATGCAATAGAGATGTGTAGAGGGAGAGAGAAAGAGAGAGAAGAAGAGAGCGACACCCGATGGGGTCCCAACCAACCCTCTCAAGGGTCCCCCACACCATTACCGATGTGGTATTTGCTTTAGATTGCGTAAATGGAATGTATACACAATGCAATACCTCAATGCAGACTCTACCGACTCGATTAGGGAATGTCGCCGTGATAACTCCTCCAGATGAGGCACCTCCGAGGCTGATTTGATGCACCTTGGATCCTTCTCGATGTGGGAATGCGGATGACCACCACGGGCTGATTTGCACTTCCGATGTGAGAAGGATGATGGGCTGAAAACGCAGACCTCGACGAGGCCGATGATGGACAACACATGGAGTACTCGATTTCGGTGAGGGAATTGCCGAGAGGAGGGATCAATGGCTGCCGAAGTACCACACCACATCCGTCAATAGGAACCGCTACGGATCTCTTGCACATCCGGCGAGGGATGGGCTGAAAACTGAAAAACGCAGGGCTGATCTGCTGCTGCTGCTGCTGCAGCTCTTGGGCTGGAAACCAAAAACGTTGGCTGGTATGGCTGAGAATTGCCGGCGATGGGGCTGAATTCTGGAAACGCTGGCTGCTGGCTGAACTCTGCAAAAACGCTGGATGTTCTTGCTGAGAAAACGCTGGCTGTCCTTCGTTAAAACACTGGCTGAACTGGGCGCTTCTTCCTTCTTGCTCCAAGTGCTGGGCAGATGGTTCCTTATATAGGTGGGGAATGGGCCAGAAGTAATTATTAAGGCCTAGGTAGGGCAAATGTCCACCAGGATTTCCAACAAATAAATCATAAAAATGATTTATTAAAAACAAGTCTAGGGGGTCCAAATCTGGGTGCTCTGGGTGCAACTGTCACACATCCGCCCACCCGGGAATCCGATCAACGCGCGGTCTGGCAAGTCGGATTCCTCTAACCTAGAACTACATGCTCGTCATGCCAGATGCCCACCATAGTGTAATAACATCTGTCAAAATGCGTATAACCATTTATGCAAGAGGGTTCCAAACTGGAAAACCTAATCTAATGGATTTGTCCGGACATGCAGGTCCTGCGAACAGGCTCACAAAATTGCAGGTACTAATCCTCCTAGGATTCTAGACATCCCTATCTAGGAAGAAGGGGAAAACTGGCTCTGGAAGTCGATGAAGTATGTCCACGTGGCACACAGAGCCATGTGCACGTGACATCCCCTCCTGCTTAAGGTGAGGTACGGGTACCGATCTGCATGGCCTCCTTGTATGAGGCTAGCAAATCCGGGTAATCGATGAAGAATTCCTCGTCCACCCATGCCGCTTCATGTGTCCCTCGATCCTTGAATTTGAGGAAATATTGTCGTGCTTGCTTCTTCGTGCCGTGCTTGAATCGATCCAAAAGGATCTGCTCGGGCTCCATTACCTCGGCGTCATCAACAATCTCCGGTTGGTCCTCATCAGGAACGCTCCTTGGAGGATCACCCTGGTGGTAGCCACTCTTCAAATCGATTTTTGAAAACACCACTGCGCCATTGAGACGCTCCAAAATGTACTCAATGTGAGGCATAGGGAATTTGTTCTTGACCGTCATCTTGTTGAGGGCCCTGTAATCCACACATAACAGCAATGAGCCATCTTTCTTACGAACAAAGAGAATAGGAGCAGCAAAAGGACTTACACTGGGACGTATAAAACCCCTATCCAACAACTCACCTAGTTGTCGCTCTAGCTCCTCTTCATTAGCCTTGTTCATACGATATGGAAACTTACTTACAGGTTGTGCGCCATCCATTAGGTCGATGACATGATCTTCGGGTCGCTCGGGAGGGAGTGTAGGGGGGAGATCATCCTAGAGAAATAAATGCTCAAACTTCTCAAACAACTCACCATACCTGTCAGGAATACCCAAGTTCCTGGATGTGGGGTTGACATAGATGACCGCCGCTTGGGCTCCTCAACGTAGCTCTCTTTTATCCTGGACATGAGAAATGAGAGGGAGGGAGGGAATGCTGCTCTCGCCTCGAATGAGGACTGGCTGCGACACATTGTGATTGATGAGAAGCGTGTACTTCTCCCAATCAACAATGGGCTTAAACATGCGAAAACCACTTAATGCCCAAAATGACATCACATCCTGCAAGTTTAGAGACTACAAAACGACGAGTAAATTGAGTTTGTTGAACAATTAAATTGACATCATTAACTTCGTGAGAGAGAGAGAGAGAGAGAGAGAGAGGCAATGTGACATAAAAACGCGTTTCGGCCCTTTGAAACGTCGAAACGGCCGAAACGTTTCGGCGAAACGGGCGAAACGAGTCGACATTTTTTTTGCCCCCCTTTTGACTAGTTGACCTTAAACCACCCATTTGGGGATAGCCAGGCCGCTTCACAAAGTCGATACCTTGTGTACTCGTGACTCAGTCTCACATCCAGATTTTGGTATTTCACATGTTTTGATAGGTAAATTTATATGTATATTCAATGTATAATTATAGGTACATACATGTAAAACGAAACATGTGTTTCGCTTTCTCTGAGCCCCGAAACAAAACGTTTCAGAAACCTCGAAACCCCAAAACGCACGAAACTCCGAAACGTTTCATGTCACACTGGAGAGAGGTGTCCATGCCTTCAGAAAATCCTTGCACCGGGATGGTGGGGATTGGATTTGACTGAAGACGTGCACGTTTCACAAGAGATTCACTTATGACATCATGAGAACTTCCAGAATCAAACAACACAATGACCCTTCGACCATTAACATGTCCATAACATTTTATGAGTTCATCCTCTTCGAAAGTCCCCTCCTGCTTAGCTTCTTTCTCTACCACACTCATGGCATTCACCTGAGGGGTAGCGTCAGAATGGACGCAATAGAGATTTGCTTTTTAGATTCTTTCTTAGGACACTCTTGTTTCATGTGACCTACAATTGAGCAATGGAAACACCTATGTTCTTTTGCATGCAATGCTTGTTCTTCTCTACTTGATGAACCACCTAGAACCCCTTGAGCAATCTTTTCATCAGGTGTGAGTTGAGGCTTAACCGATTTTCCTTTACCCTTATCCTTAGATTTATCGCCCTTAGATTGAGATTGAGAGGTAGAAGTAGATTGAGAAGAATTTGGAGAGTTCTTTTTATTGTTGCCATTCCCATTAGAATTCTTGTCCTTTTCCTTAGACAAGTCAGGAGAGGAAGGAGTACCATTACCTGAGGCCATCTTAAGCTTACCCTTGTTGTGCTTCATCTCTTGGAGTTGAGCCAAGCCGATTGCTTCTTGCAATGTCTTTGGATCACCGACCTCCACGTCAAACTTGATTGAGTGGTCCAATCCAAAGAGAAAAGCCTCTAACCTCTCCTCATCCGATTTTCGCAATTGTCCACCTAGCTGTGACACACGGTTAGCATACGACATCACCGGTTTACCTTGTTGAGACAAAGCCCGCAAATCCTCCTTCAAACGCTTCAAGTACTGTGGAGGGAGGAAGCGAGTCTTGAGATCCTCCGCGAACTCCTCCCAACTTAGCTCGAGAGGGGAAATGACGTAGGACTCGGCATGGGCAGCCGTATGGGCCACCTCTTGCTTCTCCATCCATTCATCCTTCCAAGTGGTGGCATCACCCGTGAGATGCATGGAAGCCAAGAGAACCTTGTTATTTTCAGACTTTCTAACAACCGCAAAATAGGATGCAACCACGATTAAATGACAATAGCATCCATCTTACCGTCATACTTACTGAACGTGATCTTCTCGGGAATTGGATCACTGATCGTCCGTGTAGCAATGGTTGCCTCCACGATGGTCTTGGCAAGCTTTTCATAATCGGGCTCCGAAGATGGGGGATCGGATCGCACCGCCAAGGTGGTGATGAGATCATGCATGGAATCCCTTTCCAGCCTACGAGCCTCGGCTTCAGCCGCCAATCGACGCTCCTCGCGCTCCACCGTTTCCACACGCTCTTGTCGCCAAGCTTCGTCTTGCCGCATCATCATCTCCATCGTCATGCGCATCATAGCATCCATGGGATTTGATGGCGAAGGTGGAGTTGGGGGAGGGCTTGGAGGATCCATAGCTGGCTCTTGCTCGCCTTCTTGATTTGGGGAGGTATTCATACCGCTACGAGTCTTGACCATGCAAGGATTTCTCCTCTTGGTTCAAGGAAGGTCGCAGACTAATCTTCCGGAGACTATCTACCCCCTCGTCGGCGCACCCCGCATGCAACACCCGGTATACAATTGGTTGCTATTTTCCGACGCTCAAGGCGCACGGCTCTACGCGCAATGGCAGGCCTGCTGTTCCAAGAGTGGGAGGAGTATACACCAAAGGGCTGCCAACACAACTAGAAAACACGAGAGAAAAAAAACTTGCTGTGGATTAGCGGATTAGTGCAAAATCTTTAAAGCTCTGATACCAATGTCAGGTGCAGCGGGATAAAAATGGTGGAGATCTAGTTTCACACTTCCACAAAATCCTTTCCTTCTTTCCTTGTGTTAGTGAATGTTTTGTGCTTCAATGAATGTTCTTTTTATGTTCCCCTGAAGAGAGGGGTTGAGAGAATGCAATAGAGATGTGTAGAGGGAGGGAGAAAGAGAGAGAAAAAGAGAGCGACACCCGATGGGGTCCCAATCAACCCTCTCAAGGGCCCCCCACACCATTACCGATGTGGTATTTGCTTTAGATTGCGTAAATGGAATGTATACACAATGCAATACCTCAATGCAGACTCTACCGACTCGATTAGGGAATGTCACCGCGGTAACTCCTCCAGATGAGGCACCTCCGGGGCTGATTTGATGCACCTTGGATCCTTCTCGATGTGGAAATTGCGGATGACCACCACGGGCTGATTTGCACTTCCGATGTGAGAAGGATGATGGGCTGAAAACACAGACCTCGACGAGGCCGATGATGGACAGCAATGGAGCACTCGATTTCGGCGAGGGAATTGCCGAGAGGAGGGATCAATGGCTGCCGAACTACCGAACCGCATCCGTCAATAGGAACCACTACGGATCTCTTGCACACCCGGCGAGGGATGGGCTGAAAACTGAAAAACGCAGGGCTGATCTGCTATTGCTGCAGAGCTTGGGCTGGAAACCAAAAACGCTGGCTGGTATGGCTGAGAATCGCCGGCGATGGGGCTGAATTCTAAAAACGCTGGCTGCTGGCTGAACTCTGCAAAAACGCTGGATGTTCTTGCTGAGAAAATGCTGGTTGTCCTTCGCTAAAACGCTGGCTGAACTGGGCGCTTCTTCCTTCTTGCTCCAAGTGCTGACAAATGGTTCCTTTTAGAGGTGGGGAATGGGCCTTAAGTAAATTACTAAGGCCTAGGTAGGGCAACTATCCACCAGGATTTCCAACAAATAAATCATAAAAATGATTTATTAAAAATAAGTCTAGGGGGTCCAAATCTGGGTGCAACTGTCACACATCCGCCCACCCGGGAATTCCGATCGACGCGCGGTCTGGCACGTCGGATTCCTCTAGCCTAGAACTACATGCTCGTCATGCCAAATGCCCACCGTAGTGTAATAACATCTGTCAAAATGCGTATACAAACCATTTATGCAAGACTGGAAAACCTAATCTAATGGATTTGTCCGGACATGCAGGTCCTGCGAACAGGCTCACAAAATTGCCGGTACTAATCCTCCTAAGATTCTAGACATCCCTATTGTCACGTGACACATCCCAACCCTATGTGTCCGTGGACAAGCTACACCACAGCAGGGTTCAGTCAGTTCGATCAAGTTAGATTAGCAGTGATCTGGCACTTTTGTGAGTCTATTCGTAGACCGTGCATGCCCAGTCACTTAGCATAGATGCATATCCTCCGGTTGCACACAGCATGATCATCGGAATTCCCATCAGAATCCATTAGCATCAGTTAGGGGAATTTTCCATTGCATTTAGCCTATTTTTCTATTTATTGGGATTTTCACTTATTATTTTTAAGTGACTTTCCTACAAAAGTAGGTAGGGCAATTTTTGCTAAGTTAATATATAAGCAAACCCAAGTTAGAACTTTCTGGCAGAAGAGGCAGCAGGAGCACCTTGCTCAACAGGCAACTTCTCAGCAAGACCAACCTCCGCGACTACTTTGGCGTTTTCTCCACAGAAGACCTAGCGTTTTTGCATCAGATCAACCTTAGCTATTTGTGCATAGCAGATCAGCCCCGGCGTCATCACGAAACAGCAGATCAGCCTAGCGTTTTGGCATTTGCAAAACCCCGGCGACAGAAGGACCAATTTCAGCCCCTGGCGTTTTTGGATTTCAGCAGCAAATTAAGACCGGCATTATTCACCTAAAGTGTAGCAGATTCAGCCCGTAAAGACCATCAGTTTTCAGCCCTAAGAAACCGCATTTTTCAGCCAAGAAAACGCAGCCAAAACAGTCATTTTCAGCCACCAAAACAGTCCCGAAATTCAGCGATTAGAAGATCTCAGATTTCAGCCATTGTCGTCGTCATCGTCGTCATCGGCATAGACCAAGTTGCATAGTCCATTGCATACGCATTGTACACCTTTGTGCAATCAAAGAATAGACCACTCTCGCCGACGAGAGTGGGGCCTTCGGAGGAGGGTTTTACAACCTCTCGATGTCGTATCTCTTCTCTCTCCTTCTCTCAGACTCATTCACTTGCACGCACAATATCCACTCACTTTGTTCGTGATCATAGCACTCTCCATAAGACGGAAAGCTCTCTCTTTCCCTAAGAACTAAAAGGAACCTTGAGCAGTAAAGATCACTAATCTTGAGAAAATACAACATTCATTCCGTTGCACCTAACATTGGTATCAAAGCTTTGGAAGTGTTCTTCATTACTCAAGGAAAGAACCACAAGAATTTTTTTTTGCTTGTTAAGGTCGCACGAACCAAAGTTTACTTGGGCGCGGCGATTCCTAATCGTGTTTTGTTGAAGAGTGACAGGAATCCCAAGAAAGAAGGGCTTGTCCAGCCTCCCCTTGTGTCTCTTTTCACTCATTGAGAGCGGACCGTGCACTTAGCGGCCGGCCAATCGACGTGAGGTTGGAAAAAGCAACCTTGGTGTGAGCGCAAGACCGCCAAGGGGTGCGCCCACAGAAAAGGGTAGAACTCGGGTGAAGAGAAGATCCTTCTCAACGCGATTTGCAAGCGAAAGAAAACCTCAAGAACTTAAGAACCCAAGACCCCCAAGAACCCAAGTTCCTCAAGAACCTCAGAACCCAAGACCCTCAAGAACCCAAGTTCCTCGTGAACTTAAGAACACAAGAACCCACATTTGCAGAATGATCATCACTCGAAGCGGATTGGATACTTCGCTTGGAAGTGATGAGCATGAGAGAGGCGAAGAAGAATGTTCCCCACTAGGAGGTTTTTTCGACCCTTTCCCATCTACGACAAAGATTGCACTAACTCCTATGGAGGCTTTGCAGCAATTTTTTCTGACACAGAAGTTAGAACAAGAAGCAAGAAAAGCAGAAAGAGAGCGTGAACACGAAGAAAGAATGGCAGCCATAAAGCATGAGTACAAAGAAAGGAAAGCCGCCTTGTTGCAACTCTTTTCTCAAGTACTGGCACCGATGCACGAAATTCGGGAAAAGGAGACTCTCTCCGTCTCTTCTTCTCCACAACATGACACACAGGAATTGCATGATGAGAAGCATGATGAATTGAATGATAATGATTTGCATGATGATTTGAAGCACAATGATAAGCATGATGATTTGGATGCCAATGATTTGCATAATGATTTGGATGACAATGACAGGCATGATGATTTGCATGATCAAGATGTGATTTCTCACAAGCATGATGAATTGCATGAAGATGATGTGATTACTCGCAAGAATGATGTGTTAGTTGATGCTTTTTCTAGCGAAGCTAACCTCGTTGCAGATTCGATCAATCACCAAGAATCGATCTTGGCTTTCGAGTCGAGGTCCACAGATCCCCCACAAGAAGATTCGATCGATCCCGAAGAAGCGATCTTGGCTCTCGAGCCTTGGTCCAAAGAACCCTTACAGGAAGTCTTATGTGTTCGCATGATTGATACGCACGCATTGTTCGAGTGTTTCATTCGTGAAGGTTTCCTGTATTTTAGTCAGCATCGTTATGTGATCCCTTTTACTAGGCATGACATATTGTATGTTGAGCACGTTTCTCTCATGAATGGGCACGAATGTATGCGGATTGTGCATGAAAAGTTGAAAAGTTTGTATGTCAGGAAGTCACATTCCATGTCTCTTCCTTGGCATGACACAGTTTCCGAAAGATCACACAATAGTATGAGCACCAAGCATGGGCATTTCCATTGTGATTTGCCACAATTGATTGATTTCGATCAAACACAAAAGATTCGAGCGCATTGTTTGCATATGTTTGATGAACGGGTTGTCACTCCGTCTCTATGTTCGTCTACATTGCATACACAATCTTTAGAGAAGACAAGATTTTTTTCCTTCACTTTACATGGAATGGGTATGTTCATGGTTTTGTGTTGGAGATTGTTTCAGGAATTTTCAGCCATGGAGATTCTTGAAGATGGAAGAAGCACGACTCTAGACGAAGTTGAAGCAAGAAAGGAGCTACAGAAGACTTTGAGTCGCTTTCGGCGCGGCCCAAAGAAGCAAGCATTGCAGACCTTTATGAAATTCAAGTACCGCTCGACCCACACATGAGAGTGGGCCAGCGACGAGTCCCTTCCAGGATTCCGAATGCTGTTGGCGATCTCCCTCGACACCATACAGTTCGGTACCAGTACCTCACTTTGAAAAGGAGGGGATGTCACGTGACACATCCCAACCCTATGTGTCCGTGGACAAGCTACACCACAGCAGGGTTCAGTCAGTCCGATCAAGTTAGATTAGCAGTGATCTGGCACTTTTGTGAGTCTATTCGTAGACCGTGCATGCCCAGTCACTTAGCATAGATGCATATCCTCCGGATGCACACAGCATGATTATCGGAATTCCCATCAGAATCCATTAGCATCAGTTAGGGGAATTTTCCAGTGCATTTAGCCTATTTTCCTATTTATTGGGATTTTCACTTATTATTTTTAAGTGACTTTCCTACAAAAGTAGGTAGGGCAATTTTGCTAAGTTAATATATAAGCAAACCCAAGTTAGCACTTTCTGGCAGAAGAGGCAGCAGGAGCACCTTGCTCAACAGACAACTTCTCAACAAGACCAACCTCCGCGACTACTTTGGCGTTTTCTCCACAGAAGGCCTAGCGTTTTTGCATCAGATCAGCCTTGGCGATTTGTGCACAGCAGATCAGCCCCGGCGTCATCACGACACAGCAGATCAGCCTAGCGTTTTGGCATTTGCAGAACCCCGGCGACAGAAGGACCAATTTCAACCCCTGGCGTTTTTGGATTTCAGCAGCAAATTAAGACCGGCATTATTCACCTAAAGTGTAGCAGATTCAGCCCTAAGAAACCTCATTTTTCAGCCCAGAAAACGCAACCAAAACAGTCATTTTCAGCCACCGAAACAATCCCGAAATTCAACGATTAGAAGATCTCAGATTTCAGCCATTGTCGTCGTTGTCGTCGTCACCGTCGTCGTCATCGGCATAGACCAAGTTGCATACGCATTGTACACCTTTGTGCAATCAAAGAATAGACCACTCTCGCCGACGAGAGTGGGGCCTTCGGAGGAGGGTTTTACAACCTCTCGATGTCGTATCTCTTCTCTCTCCTTCTCTCAGTCTCATTCACTTGCACGCACAATATCCACTCACTTTGTTCGTGATCATAGCACTCTCCATAAGACGGAAAGCTCTCTCTTTCCCTAAGAACTAAAAGGAACCTTGAGCAGTAAAGATCACTAATCTTGAGAAAATACAACATTCATTCCGCTGCACCTAACACCTATCTAGGAAGAAGGGGAAAACTGGCTCTGGAAGTCGATGAAGTATGTCCACGTAGCACACAGAGCCATGTGCATGTGACAAGTAACCCCATGTTCCACCGATTCCATGGCTATACAACAGACAGTCGAGCAAAAGATGCCCTAAAAAAAAACTCTCTTTCACACACACAAACAATACGCAAAGGACAAGGCTAAGTGAGGGGCATAGAGCAACCCTCACCTCATTTAAATAGTGAAGCATATCCGATTAATGTACTCAATAGCGCCAACAGTGAGGATCCATTCCAAGCTTGGTCATTAGTAGGTTAGAATCCTTATGACGGTAAGCAATGTTTGCCAAATAAGGACATGCATTCAAAGAAGCTAGTCTATCCCATGCATGTTTTGTTATTTGTGCTGAGTAAATGTGTGAAGGAATCTATACTATCACCCTCTCTCACGGAAGCCACCCAATTGGCATAGCCTTGCCATCTACCCCCCATTTTGTATGGCCTTCTAGGTGAGTTCATCATGGATGAGTACACTAAAGCATGCGCGCGCGCGCGCACACACACACACACACACATGATGTAGACGTCACCTCTCTCAATCAAAGCAAGCCAATGCACAGAGGATCATTCACACATGGAAAACAAAGAGCAAAAGAGCATTAACTCATTAGAGAGCAAAGAAAATATTAATTACAAGAATCTCTTCACCCATACCCATAGCTCAGGCATGCATCAAGCATACAAGCGCTCATGCTCCAAGCGGTGCAGCTCCAATGGGAGAAAGCTAAGGAGCCTGATGCTCGCATGTATAGCAAAGAGAGGCTCGTGAGCCTAAGGCAAGGAGTGGGGTGTAAAGTGCACAGTTGCCAACAAACGTTTAAAGATGTAATATGAATACTCCATGCGCCCCATTGGGGGTAGGTAAAAAACCTACACGTAGTTTTTACCAAAGGAGGTCAAGCTCTCTAGTGAAGGGACTTATCCACAGAGAATAAGTGGATGCCCTAAGGGGAGAACATTATTTTTTGTCAAAAGGGGTCCTGGATTGCTATGTATGCAGAGTAATTACTGGATTTATATTGTGCGCCCATTCCAAGGTCCAACCCTACGGGGGGAAGCTAGTTTAAGAGGTGGTGACTAATCTTCTTTGGTGGGGAAAAATCCCCGACTCTATCAGGCAGTGAGAGATTGTTTGTAAGCTGATCTGGTCAGGTGTAGAGCTATAATTGTATAAGTACTTAAATGTGTGTGTGTGCGTGTGTGTGTGTGTGTGTGTGTGCATGCACTTATGTTTGTCACACACATATATACGCACATAATACACACGCATGCATGCATACACACACATATAATATACATATACATATATAGCACGCATGTTTCTTCTTCTACATTATCTCCTCTCCTCTCTCCCCTCTCACCTTTGTGCCACAAGCGTTTCCTCAGCTGCTGCCTCTAACCCATCAATGTAGAAACCAGTAAGTTGAATGGATGAATAGTTGATGTTAATTTGCAGTCCTGGAAAATGTGTGCTATTGTAAAGAGTAAGTCATCACTACTAAAACATTCAATGCAGGATTAAGGATTGGGACCACATTTCACATTGCTAATTAGGTTATAATCTGGCAATGTACTTTGCACAGTTGCAGCATTGCAAACTGTGCTCTTTCCATTGCTTTAGTTCCAATAGGAAGGATCGGTTAGAATTATATTAGCAGCCAAGATGTACATTTTCCTAGACTTAGATAGAAGGCTTACCTTACTTTAACAGACCTTGCAGGACTGGAAGTGGGGGTAGAGTTTCCAAGAGTTTTTTGTACGATACATGATGGGGTGCTTGCAGTCGATTCGATTAAAAAGACTCCATTGGAACAAGCATCAGAAACCTTGGTCACTCCTCTCCGAAAGGAAAGCTCAGAAGAGATTGAGGCAAACTTGGGAGGCCCTCCAAAAACATCTGAAAAATCCTGAATTTGGATTGCTTGCATTGATGACGTTGTCCCCACTGCTGTTGCATTCTCAACATTGGCACCCCCGCAATCCCATAGCAGATCTGCATACAAGGAGTCTGCTACACCTGCCACAGCACTCTTTTTTGTGGTCCTGCCGCTGCTCCTTCGTCTCCCGACACCTGTAACTACTGTCTCCACCGAAACTCCACCACATA
Source organism: Adiantum capillus-veneris (assembly GCF_014529385.1). Taxonomy (NCBI): domain Eukaryota; kingdom Viridiplantae; phylum Streptophyta; class Polypodiopsida; order Polypodiales; family Pteridaceae; genus Adiantum; species Adiantum capillus-veneris. Next base: position 28,102,648 of record NC_140933.1, on the reverse strand, counting down.
CTGCAAACGCTGGCGGCTTGCTAGGTGCCATGGACAAAGCTCAGCGCTACATACAAGAATGCAAATCATATAGACAGACACCAAAGCCCTCTTTTAACAAAATTTCCCCTGATAGAAAATGGCGTTGAGCTGATGTTTTGCGCAAAGCTGAGCTGCTTCGAGGTGGTAAAGCATCGTAAGGATGATGGCAGAGAGCTTGGGCCACGCACATGCAGAGAACTAAGGTCTCTCTCTCTCTCTCTCTCTCTCTCTCTCTCTCTCAGCCAAGGTGCTGCAAGCAACTCACAATTTCACAGCAATATCCACCCACACGAGCTCACACACAGAAAAAGCTCTCTCTCTCTCTTTCTCTCTCTCTCTCTCAAGTTCCCACAGAATCGCATCGTCGATGCATAAAAGGTATCGAGGATGCCAAAGGAAATCCAGACAACCCGCATGCCAGCATGCCTGCCGTACGATCTGCATATCCGACGGTTGCGGGTCTCCTCGTCGTCGCTTTGGCGTACGTGTTTGGAGAATGCGAGCGAAAAATATAGACCACCTAATCTTCCGAAGCCCTTTTTTCATTTTCTTCGTCCCAGATGCTCCCTTCCCACCATTTAGTTGTCCATTGTCGTTATACCATTTTATTGCCTAGCCCAGGTGTTTACACCCATCTAGTGTTCGGGAAAAATCGTTTTTCCAAACATGCAAAGTTCCTTTTCTTGATTTTGTAAAGAGGGAATTCTTAAAAATTAGGCCATTTTATTGGGTTTTTACACTATTTTTCTCTATTTTGAGGCAGAATTCTCCTTGTCCCCTTGCGCTCAATCGGCACTTTCGAAATTGAAAACGGCACGATATTGCGTTGAGACACATTTTTCCCGAACAATGCGACCCATCCTTTTCGTACTTATTCTCAGCGTCACACATCCAACGTTCTTTGCCAAGATCATTTTAGGAGAGTAATTAAACCGGAAGAACTGTGTAATGCACATGCGCACATAGCACTGACAGCTTCGTTCATTGGAAAAAGAGCGTACCCCCGCCACACATTTATGTTTCTATGTAGTCATGTTTATACCTCATGAGGTGTGCACCTCTACTACAAAAAGTCGTATTTACTTACCTATTGCCACTTGGATAGCTCATGGAAGAAGCTAGAAGGACCCCACTATATTTTCCTAAAGTTGCTCTATAATGGAAATGGCCTGTGCACTTTGAAAATAGCGGAATTAAGAGAATTAGAATGAGTTTTTGTGAGATCACCTTGAGAACATACGGGTGGACTTAATTGATGGTAGCAACATAAACATAGTACTTAATTAACTTGGCATTCACAATACTTTTGCAAGAGAGAGAGTATTAGAGAACTTGACGATAGGATAAAGGGGCCAATAAAAAACCGGCCCCCTTTAATGGGACTCGTGGACTGCCTAAAATAAAGCCGTTTTGCTCCAAGTTTGAGACACAATCAAGCGGGTGTTGGGTTGGTTAGGGCAAGCGACGATTGAATGCATGCCGTTGGATCTCGAGTTCAAGCCTTGGTGGCTCATTGGCTCAACTTACACCCCATAGCGTCTCCTTAGTCATGGCGTTTTTTGTTACACATGGAATTTTGTTCCATCTCGTGCGTCCTGCAGCCTTCAGTGTTCGCGACATCGCTTCTACAGCTAATAGCCCTTGCGCTCAGCTTTTGATTGCACCCTCCCAAGCTGAAAACAGTGCATCAGACTGGTCGCAATTCATCGCCTTTCTTAGGCGGCCTTAAGTTGGGTGTTTTACCCTAGTTGAGGACCGGATTTACTTGGAGCTGGACCCCCCTCCAAAAGGCGTTTGTATTATAGATTCTCCCATCAACAGAGACTTGGTGCAGTACAATCTTTGTGTTCCTTGTGACCTCGGTGATGCTATGAAGATGGAAAGCTTCATGCATCACAAGCATAACATAAACTTTGCAAAAAGCATTAACTATCCCAGGCCTCAGTCCCAAAGCCTCAAACACCTTCGAAGGTGGAGAGAGCTAGCGGGGAATGAGCATAGGGAAGAGGAAGAAGAATCATCCATAGGAGAAAGAAATAGTTTCTCACTTATCATCACTCTTCTTGCTTAGCATAGCATAATAGCATAGTAATGAAGATGAAGAAGATGGCAAGCTTAAGCTGTAACATTTAATGATCTAGTAACTTGTGTGTAGCAGAAAATAGCATGAACATAGTGAGCATTTCATTAGAATAGCTTCCTAATGAGAATAACAAGAGTGCTTGGGTGGAGAGAGAAACAAAAAGCATAACGCCTAGTTAGACAGCATGAACAATACTTCAAAAGAGAGATAAATTAAGCAATTGACAACAGTTGAGGACCGGATTTGCATGGAGCCGGTCCCCCCTCCAAAAGGCTTTGTAATATGGTTTCTCCCATCAAGAGAGACATTTTACAATACAATTTCTTGTGTTCCTTCAATACTAGCTAGTGCAATGAAGATGGAAACTTCATGCACTACGCAAAACACGAGTTAGGTCTTCGAGCGAACTCAACGGAGCGAGCTTTTTTTTTTTTGGGGAGTGCCGCCCTCTCTACCTCCCCTTCCTCCTCTTGCCACCCATGTGCTTCCTTCTCTTCCCTTCCTCCTCCTCCTCAGCCTCCTCCTCCAAAATATTTCCTCTCCTCCTCCACCTCCTCTCTCCATCTACTCCTCCAACCACCTTCCCTTCCTCTAGCTCCTGCTCTAGAAACCACCACCCCTTCCCTAAAGTCCTCCTATCTCTTACTCCCTTCTTCCTCTCTCTTTTCTTAGTCGCTCTATAACCCCTCTCTCTCTCTCTCTCTCTCTCTCTCTCTCTCTCTCTCTCCACCCCTCTCTCGTGCTGTCTTCCCTCTGTGTGTGTCTCTCTCTCTCGCCCCGCCACCCCTCTCTCTCGTTGTCTCCCCCTCCGACCCCCTACCCCCCCCCCCCCCCCTCTCTGTCTCTCTCTCTCCCCCTTGCCTTCCCTCCCTTCCTGGAGTGAGCTTCACCCCTCTCTCCCCCATGTCTTCTCTCTCTCTCTCTCTCTCTCTCTCTCTCTCTCTCTCTCACTCTACCCTTGCCACCCTTCCCTCTCGTCCTAGTGTGTGTCACAGAGAGCTCACTCTACCCTTGCCACCCTTCCCTCTCGTCCTAGTGTGTGTCACAGAGAGAGAGAGAGAGAGAGAGAGAGAGAGAGAGAGAGAGAGAGTGCAGAGAGCTATTTAAAAAAAACCAAAGCACTAGCAATATCTCTAGTGCCTCCCTTTTTTTGTAAAAGAGGGAGAGAGGGGGAGAGAAAGAGAGAGTGATAGCGGGAGGGGAGGGAGAGAGGGGGGGCATTGGGAGGGAGAGAGAGATCAAGAGAAGAGGGGTGGCAGGTGGAGAGAGAGTAGGAGACTGGGAGGGAGAAAGGAAGGGAGCGCAGGGGGGGGGGAAGGGGTTGTACAAGGTGAACCCGTTTTTCTTTTTTTTAAAAACAATACACTTCACCTCTCTCCCTCAGAATTTTGTCACCCCCTTCTCTCTCTCTCTCTCTCTCTCTCTCTCTCTCTCTCTCTCTCTCTCTCCCCTTTTAAAAAAAAACAATACACTTCACCTCTCTCCCTCAGAATTTTGTCACCCCCTTCTCTCTCTCTCTCTCTCTCTCTCTCTCTCTCTCCCCTTATCGATCTCTCTTCCACTACATCTTCCTTTTTTCTTTCTCTGCCTCCTGTCACATTGTCGCTTTTTGAGTCCCTCCAATCCTAATGACAAATGAAATGAAATGCTATGTTAACTGTCATCAAAAGGCCAAAATGACCCATGTGACCAAAATGATACATTCTTGGTGGATCTAATACAATGTCTGGGTACAAAATAAAATGAGAAAGAAGGGGAGAGAGAGATAGAGAGAGAGAGAGAGAGAGAGAGAAGGGGGGAGAGGGGTCCGCAAGGAAAGGGAAGGTTTGGGCACACGGGGATGGGGGGGAGGGGATTGTGAGAGGGGGAGAGTGGAGTGTAGTTTTTCTTTTTTCTTTTTTTAAGGGAAAGAAAGGGAGAGAGAGGAGTGCTTAGGCCCCCCAAAAAAAATTTAAAAAAAACATTCAAAGCAATAGGGATTGCTTTGGATGGTTTTTTTTTAATTCTATTGCTTTGGATGGTTTTTTTTTGTTTTTTTGGGGGGCCTAAGCATTCCTCTCTCTCCCTTTCTTTCCCTTTTTTTAAAAAAAAACTACACTCCACTCCCCCCCCTCTCACAGTCTCTCCCCTCCGCGCCCCCCCCCCCCCCCCCCCCCCCCCCCGCTCTCTCTCTCTCTCTCTCTCTCTCTCTTTCACTGCAAGTTCGAGAGTCTGAGTACCACACACTTCTAGAGTGCTCAGCTTTTGGTCACATGTAAGCTTACTTCCTTCACATTTTCATCCATGACCTAGACCTACACACTTTCCTCTCCCAGCCATAGTGTGGGCTTTCCATTGCGACTCTCATCACCACAATTTTGGACCATCAAGAATCACTCATCAGCGACACAAATATTACATCACATGTAACTTTGGTCCCATATGTCATACGATAAACAAATCTATCTATCTACCTCTCCCTCCGCCGCTGGCCCTCCCTTCCCCCTCTCTCTCTCTCTCCCCTCTTTCTCTCTCATTTTCCTTTGTACCCATGCATTGTATTATATTCACCAAGACTGTATCAGTTTGGTCTCATATGTCATTTTTACCTTATGAAAATTCTTAATATAGCATTTCGTTTCATTTCTCTCTAGGGTTGGAGGGACTCGAGGGGTGGTGTGGTGAGAGTAAAGAGAGAGAAAAGGAATAGGGGTGGGGAGAGAGGTGGCAAGTGGAGGGGGGCAGAGAGAGAGAGAGGGATAGGGAGAGCAAGATAGGAGGACATATATATATATATATATATATATATATAGAGAGAGAGAGAGAGAGAAGAGGGGGGGGAGGATCGGAGCTAGGGAGAGGGCGGACGTAGAGCAAGATGTGGGGGCCAGAGAGAGGAAAGAGGTGGGCGAGAGAGAGAGAGAGAGAGAGAGAGAGAGAGAGGGGAATGGGTTGGAGGAATCATGAGAGGGAGAGAAGGGGAGAGATGAGAAGGTCAAATTTTCTTTTTTTTTTTTAAGCACTAGCAAAATCGCTAATGTTTTAGATTTGTTTAGAGACACAGAGAGAAAGAGAGGAGAATTTTAACGTTATAGAAAAGTATGTATATATAGTATATATATATATATATACATACATAGAGAGAGAGAGAGAGAGAGAGAGAGAGAGAGAGAGAGAGAGAGAGAGAGAGAGAGAGAGAGAGAGACATGGGGGGGAGAGGGGTGGAACTCACTCTTGGAAGGGAGGAAAGGCAAGGGGCAGAGAGGGAGAGAAGGGAAGAGGGGGGGGGGGGGGGGGGGGGGGAGAGAGAGAGAGAGAGAGAGAGAGAGAGGGGGGGGGGGGGGGGGGGGGGGGGGGGGGGGGGGGGGGGGGGGGGGGGGGGGAGGTAGGGGGTGTTAGGGGGAGACAACAAGAGAGAGGGGTGGCGGTCAAGAGAGAGACACATGCACAGAGGGAAGACAGCAGGAGAGAGAGAGAGAGAGAGAGAGAGAGAGAGAGAGAGAGAGAGAGGAGATCCTTGGCTACTCCACTGGAGAGAGGGGTGGCAATGGGCGGTGGTGGTAGGAGTAGGGGCGGAACATGGTGGTAGTAAGTTAGCACCACTAACCACTAGCGGTGGGTTAGGGTGGTGGGTGGTGATGGTTGCTAAGGGGCGGCAATGGGAGGTAGTGGTGGTGGGATGAAAAAAAAAAAAACTCACTCCAAAGCTCGCTTCACTACCTCCTTAAGCGTCCCCCGCAAAACACTTATCAAACACAACATCAATTCCCTCACGGTCTCAGACCCAATATCTCACACACCTTCGAAGATGGTGAGAGCTAGCGGGTTATGAGAGTAGATTGAGAGGAAGAAGGAGTATTCTTACGAGAAAGATGTACATCTCCTCACATAACCACTCATATTAGCATAGCTTAGCTTAGTAATTAGCATGGTAGAGGAGATGAGCATGCATTGAAGCTTGGCTCTTAATTGGATTTGCATCACAAAGCCAAGAGTTGTTGATGTAGGCCTCCCTTCTCACAAGCTTGGAGTAGGTGGTAAGCTTTCCATTAAAGCTTGAGAAGAAGAGAGAGTCTTCTTTTCTTCACACATGAGATTGTTTGAGTGTGTGTGTGTGTGTGATAATGCCTTGCAAAAATCAGCCCCCTCTCTCTCTCTTAGTCGACCCCCCTTCCAATTTGCTCTTGCTACAGTCCTATTGGACCTCCCCATGACTAGCCAATGGGAATTAAGCAGTATAAGTGATAGCCTTCTGACATGTGTCCCCCTTTTCCCTTTTGTGAGAGCTTTAGGTAATTAATAAATGCAACTAAAGTCTCATTGGACCCCTTTGCCTCCTGGCCAATAGGAATCAGGCAAGCCATTGGGCTGTTGAATGCTCATTGGTCCCCTTGGGAGACTGTCCAATAGTCTTCTAGAGAGCTTAATTCTTATTGGTTCTTTTGTTAAGTGTTTTTAAATTAATTAAACTAGATTTACTTTAGCTTAATTCTCATTGGTCCACCTCCAAGGCCATCCAATAGGAATTGGGTACACCTTGTGGGCATCTGGGCTAGGAAGCTGACATGTGTCCCTCATTCCCTTTGAGTAAAGGAAGTCTTAATGGGCTGAACCTTAGGGTCTTTTAAGTCCATTGTTGCACATGGCTCTTTTACAGATGGCCCCCCCTTGGGATCCCTATTTTCCCTCCTTTGGATCTCTACTATGGCCGGTCTACTACCTTAACCAATTTCTAGCTTTTTCTCCCCTGGCACTTCCCCATATTAATTGATCAGTTTAACATGAGAAAATCATTTAGGAGAAGTAGATATTGATTATTATGACATAAGCATTGAAGCATGGCTCTTGGTTGGATTTGCATTCCATAGCCAAGAGTGTTGGTGTAGGCTCTCAACTTCTCAACAAGCTTGGAGAAGAAAATGGAGCTCTTGCACTTTGCACTTCCCACAATGAGAGAGTGTGTGTGGGGTTGTGGGAGAGTATACCCCCTCTCATGCTTGGTCCACCCCTCTCTCTCTCTCTCTCGTATTATTTAATTATATCATTTGGACATGTGTCCTCTTTTTTCTATTTCAGAGAAAGAACTTATTTATTTATTTTTATGTATCTAAATTCTCGTTGGACCCTTTTAAAGCCTATCCAATAGGATTCAAATACATCATGAGAGCCACATGTAGAGGATTTTGACATGTGTCTTGTATGCTTCTTAAGTCATTTGGTTTGAATTGAACACTTTAAGCACTTAGTTTCAATTAAGCATGGACACAGTTAATGCCTCTTGAGAGTTTATCTTTGAATTGAACACTTCAAGAACCTTAGTCATTTAAGCATGAAAATCACCTCAAGCTTGGGCAAGGTTCCCACAAACACTTTAAGCACTTTAATTAGCAAGCTGATAAGCACCTCATGCTTGGGTAGGATTCCCACCTCAAGGTCAGCCCTAGCTTGCCTAAGGTCAAATGACTTTTTAACACTAACTTTTGGAGGTCTTTAATGAAGCTAACTCGAAGGTCTTTTAAGCTCCATTAGATGCATGTTGCTCTTTGATAGACTACATCCTTTTGGACCCCTATTGAGATGTAACCATCTCTTCTCTTGGTCCCTTACCGAGGTAAATCTAGAAGCACTTATTGCATGTTGCTCTTTGGTAGACCGTCTCCTTTTGGACCCCTATTGAGATGCAACTATTTCTCCTTTTGGTCCCCTATTGAGATAGGTTTAGAAGCACATATCTATATCATAACTCTTGTCCCCTTTTATCTTCCTATATTAAATGATCAGTTTCATATGGGAAAATCATTTGGTAAAGTTAGATATTATATTTTATGACATGCTTTACTTTTAGGTTGATGAATTCATCGAGCATGGGTACCTTCTCTTTGCCTATAAAGCTTCTACATCTACATACATTCTAAGAGATATTGAAATAATCTTTTGAGTTAATACATGAGTTATTTTGTATATCTCTTATCTTGATTGTTGTTGACTTCCTTAGTGCCTGAATCAAGTAATTAAGTAGATAATACTCCATGATTAATCACTACAAATGCGACCATAATCTACTCTCCATAACCCCAACATCAAAGCCTATCAGTGATTAAAATGTCATAATTGCAATAGCTCCTAGGTTAATAATGATAAAGCATTAGCACCTCTCTGTACAACACCAATGGTCTTCGTGAGTAAGGTATGTTGAAATATTATGAGGCGTTAGCTCACCAGCTAATCGTAACTACTATGGATGCTCAAACCTAAGAGAAGGGTACAAGGCATGGCTCTCCATTGAGGTGTGGAGGGAATACTGAGAAAGCATCTCATCGCCAGGCTATATGTTGTGGCATGCATGCCCACACAAGCCCGAATTGCCACCCAATCCCTCTTGCAAATGCATTCACCCCCGCAGGTATACCTGTCACCGCACTCTGGTGGGTGATGATGAGGCTTGATGCCGGTACAATCACAAATAAACATTACCAGATATGTACCCCCCCAAAAAAATAAAAATAAATAATCAATCCTCGAAAACAAAGTGGGGAGATCTCTCGACAATTAACCTACGGTGTTCCCGAGTAGATGCATCCTCATCTCTATGTTTCCACTTTGATGGAACCTCTTTGAACGATGTGCCTCATATGTCGATCGTCCTAGGATCTTCTCAAGTTCACATGGAACCACATGGTGGCTTTATGAGCTCCACCAAGACATGAAGAGAAACTATGTTCTTCTAATTATGAAGGGACCCTTGCAAGTTATTAACATGAAACATGGGTTGCAAATTTGTAAGTTGAATTGTCAAGTTGCCACCCTCTAGGGGTGGTGTCAAGCTCGATGAGCATTCAGCCTCAAATAGCCATTATTAGTTGTGTAACATACACCCCCGCCCCCCACAAACAAGAGTTTTCATCCTCAAAACCAATTGCGGAAGTCTCTTGGTTCCCAAGTAAAAGCATTCTCATTTCTCTTTTCACTTTATTAGAACATCTTTGTGTCATTTGCCTCATATGATGATGCTTATATCATCCTAAGATCTTTTCAAGCTCATGTGGAACTACGGCTACCTTTACAAGCTCCATCAAGCCATCTGACAAAATTATGTTTTTTTAAGGATGAAGGGAGTCTTTCACCCTACAAACGTGAATCATAGGTTGCACTTGAAAAATCTTGGGCAACTCAAGTTTATAAGGTACATCCCAATCTTCTTAAGGATTTTGAAGGGTCCACGGTAGTGTGGGGAATGTTTACTACACTTCCCCGTTTTTCACAATTTTTGACTATGTTGGAACCTTAAAAAAAAACAAAAGTAATAAGTCTATACCTTTCATTAGCTTACATCTTGGCACGAGCAACTCAAGTTTATAAGCTACATCCCTTATCTTTTTTAGGATTTTGAAGGGTATATAGTATTGTGAGAAATGTCTTTCTTGTTTTCATACCTTTTGACTACGTACCAAGGTAATAGGTCTATACCTTTTATTAGCTTACATCTTGGCACGATCATGTTCACTATACATGCTTTCTCTCACTACCTTTAGCATGTCATTGATGCACTTAAGGAATTTCTTGATAAATTGAATTTTCTCCTCTTCTAGCTCTGTGGACATACATCAACATGAACGTTGTGAAGCTTGTAACCGAATGTTTGGAGCTTTTGTAAGGAAAGTCCAAATGTGGTGAAAAACCCTTCCAAATGGATTGTTTTGCTCACATAACAACACAAAATATCCTCCAAATTTGGTTGACTCTCTCAATCAGACCATCAAACTATTGTGAATTTAGTTGTACTCATACTCGAAGAGAAGTGTCCAGCTTTTTGAAGGCTTTTTTTCCAAAGTGGCTATTGAAATCTATATCTTATAACACTATATCTATGGGTAGGTTTTATTGCTTGTAGAGATGCTCAACAAATAACTTAACTAGCTCATCCGTTTTCACATTCTTAATAATACATAACTTAGTTATAATATGTAACTTAGTTAACTTATCTATCACTATCCAAACCAAATCATTCCCTTTAGTTGTTCTTCACAATTTTGTGAGATAAAATCCATCAAAATGCTTTCCTATTCCCTTGAAGACTATCGAAAGAATGGAGAAACCCTCCAACCTTGAGGCATTCATGTTTATTGACCTGACAGTTCTTGCATCGTGGTAGGAAGTTTTGGACATCCTGAAGAAAACTATGCCAATAAAACTAGCGAATAAATAGGGCATTATCCTCTAAATCTTGGGATGAGCTGCACTCCGACTTTTGTGACTCTGAAAAATAATGTGGCACTTGAAGTCACAACTAGAAGGGACACAAACTATACCCTTCTAGAGAAGGTACCCATCATCTAAGAATAGTTAGCAAAACTCTCTCTCTCTCTCTCTCTCTCTCTCTCTCTCTCTCTCTCTCTCTCTCTCTCTTTGTGTGTGTGTGTAGGAATCTTATCACCTTTCTTCGAAGCAATGCTCAAAGGTTACAAATGGGCCAGCATTGAGCTCTTAGGATTAGGAATTTAGCAAGGAGACTTGACTACACAATTTAGACTAGCACTTTCTCCTCCTCTCTTCAAGACTCTAGCTAGCCTCTCTAGACTAACACCCTCCTCCATCGAGGGATATTAAAGGTTAAGGTGGATAGATTAGTGATGCATTCATGGTGTGTGTGTGTGTGTGTGTGTGTGTGTGTGTGTGTGTGTGTGTGTGTGTGTGTGTGTGTGTGTGTGTGATAGAGTAGAGAGTATAGTGGCACAGTGTACTCAAATGCTAGTTGATTCATAAATTAAAAATGATTGAAGCATTCATGGTGTGCGTGTGCATGTAATAGAGTAGAGAGTAGAGTAGCACAATGTAGACCCAAATGCTAAGTTGATTGATTGATAGAAAATGAGTAAATACAAGGCTAAATATATAGGCTCATTTGGTGCCTACCGCATGCGGTATGTCATCAAGGATTACATCATCATGTAGGTCATTTGTCCTAAGTGTAAAGCATCACATGCAATCACATGGGTTATCATATGGATATTGACATATAGGCATCTAGTAGACTAGAGGGGGTTTCCACTAGTTGGTGTTGTAGGTGTCAACACTCGACCAAGTTGTCATCCGTGTCACACATGTAGTCCTAGTTTATAGCTTTCCCTAAGGATTGACAATTATTTGAACTTTAAGTAAGAAAAGCTGAACTTTAAGTGAGATATATGTATCTAGAATTTTCTCGAGAAGAAAAGTTTTCTTTTCCTACTAAATATAATGCTTGCTATTTATACTATATACTGAGGTAAAAGACCAATATGAACAACCTGATCAAATTTGAGTAGCATCTCATTTGTACTTTGAACCATTTTTCAAAAAATATAGCTTATGCCCTCTCTCAATAAGACCCTTCCCAGGAGGTTTACAGCTTACAAAAATTAACATGTATCTCATGGACTTTCCCCTCAGTGTATATATGCTTGAACCTGCACTATATGCATATCCAAACTTCCCTTTCAATAGTTGAAAGCAAGAGTTATCACAACCATGTATATAATATTTCCTTTCACCAGTGCAATTAAAGCATAACAACATTTATTCTATCAATCAAGACAAAGAAAAATAAACTACTTTTTCCTTGTCCTAAGCCATTATTGTCAAATGTGTGCATGCATATAGTAATCATCATCAAAAAAGTATCTACCAGTTGAGGCTAACTTTATGCATTCTTATTTTATAGAAGTCATTGTTTGATTAACAGCTTGAATTAGAGAGATCAAGGTCTTAGTAGGTAAGGTAAAAAGTTCATTATTTTGGTCTTTAGCCAGCATGGTTCTCATTAAAAGGCGATGTGTAGGCATAGCAATCATGGAGTTTCAAAGTGTGGTTTCAAAAAGAGATTCAAAGGTTTCGGGAGGTCTCCGTTCATGCTTGAAATGTTATATAGGAGGTTTTGTAGCACAACACATGAGAGTAAGGTACAAATAAATATCCAACATGCTATAAAACTTTCCACTTACTTGACATTAGAAGCTTTACATTGAATAGATGGAAGTTGCAAGAGACAAAACTTTGGCTTTCAAGAAAGTGCGAGTTTAAAAAATGCAAGGTTCTTGAAATATTTCCCCAAGAACTTTGGTGGAAGAGACATGTTTCGTTGCAACCTGCCACTACTACCAAGAATCTATAGTTATTAGGTCACGTGTGTGTGTGTGTGTGTGTGTGCGTGTGTGTGTGTGTGTGTGTGTGTGTGTGTTGCTATTTTTAAACTAATACTTATACACAAAAGAACATGACAGTTCAAAAGACAGCTGGCTTAAGACAAGGAGTAGCACAAAAATGACTCAGTCTTCGATTCATTTTTTGTACATTATTGTGAGAATGAGGTATCATTCTAGTGTTTTTGTACAAGGGATAATATGGAATTCTTGTCTATGGAGTGAAAAGGGTTAGGTACATCAATGACAGACATCAGCTAAGCCAAAAAGATCCTATGAAAAGGTAGAGTTCTCACCTGCATCCATGTAAACAAGATAACAGATTCGCTAGCCTTGAATACGTGTTACAGGTGTCAACAAACCCTATTAGCTGTTATCCATGTCCATTTTACAACCTTTTTATATAAACTTAAGCCTACTATCCAACAAACATATCTAGTTCTAACTGAATGCTTTTGTATGGATGTAGATAACAAGTGGACTCTTCTCCTTGTGGGAGTGGTGGAGGCTCATCCCAAGTGATGGATGCATATAGAAGATGCTATTTTTAATGGTCATTGATCAAAGTTTGAATCTACATGACTATATTGGCTAGTAGATGCAGTATGTTGCATATGAGAAATGTGGTACAAGATTTTATATACTACTGTGTACACAGTTTTAGGTTGTGTTGTTTTAAGGTATTGTTATTTAATATATTTTTTAATGCAATTGTCTAAGTATGGCTCATATATGAAGAAATTTTCATACATAAACACACACACACACACACACACACACACACACACACCACTTGGTCACTTCATGTGGCTATGTTTGCTTCATTCAACCACATATACTTACACTTGAGCTATTGATGTAGCATATGAGTATTTTGTCCTGTTGTGATTACCTTGAGTTTGTACCTGGTCACTTTTTTGTGTGGTTTACTAGCAGGATATTTTCCACAACTACTCATTTATCGTATATTTGATATCACTCTTGTGCCTATGTAGCACTATCACTTTGACCTGACCTTAGCTCTGGCCTAGCTGTTGTTGTGGCTTTGACACTGATCACTTTTATCTATGGTATACTAGGTGAAAATTCCCCTGATAATCAATCTACCCTATACTTGGATACTCTTGTCTCAAGCCTTTAATAACAATATCAATATAACTTGACCATATAATTAAGTCCCCTAATATACTAGCTGAAAATTCCCCTGATATACTCTTGTCTCAAGCCTTTAATAGAAATATCAACATAACTTGACCATATCCAATAAAGTGCTACCCACTTGATGCTTTTAAAGGCCCTAAAATTCTCACCTCCAGTAGGCATAACCCCAGCTTGGTCTATCTAAGCTGCCTACCATTTTTTTTAGTTAACTACCTTGCATTATTCCATAGTAGCTTAAACTATATTCATTTTAAAGTTGTGCTTGATGATACCCCACCGGCTATTAACATTAAAAATATATGGTACTTTCCCTTAACGGATAGCTTATCCCTTGTGTGTGATACCGCCCTTGTAAAAGTTTTTACACGTGGCATTTCGTGACATTATGCTTGACAAAGCATTCACTACTGCCCTCATGCCATTCTCTGTGCACCAGTAATAGTGCTTGTTGCTCTATTTTTCTCAACAAGATCGTAGCATTCTTTATGTATCCTTGTCCTTTCCCCTCTATGCATAGCTATCTCTGGTATCCTTTCACACTGCATGACAAATTAAGAGTATGTACTCGAGTTGGCCCTGCATATGGGTGATCTCCCCTATGCCAAATCTTTGGCAATACTCACACAACCGAGGCTTGCAAGGCTGCTCGATTCTTGGATTTTGAGCATTATTCAAGGTGCCCTACTAGATTCCATGATGAAGGTGCTACTTGGGTGCCTTCTTGGTCTTGAAATTGCTATGGTGGATAAGTTGCCTATTTAACCAAGGTGAGGGTTTTCTCTACCCTCACTTAGCCTTGTTTTACTAATTTATTTTCATTTAAACCTCTTGAAAGTAAGAGTGAATGATGGTGGCTTCTCTGAGGGTTTAACTGTTGCAACATGGTATGTTGGTATGTTGAATAATGGTCCGAGTGTCGGCTTTGTGGTTGAACAACTCTGTTACCTTGATCTTTGTGGATATACTCGATCTTTCTTAGACACTCTCTCATTATCATCTAAAAAATATCATAAATTGCTAAGGCTTTGCATCATGTGGGTGTAATTTGCTTTTTTTTTTTTGAAATGTTTACCTAATAGCTTCAAAAACCATGATTGAACTAATTTGTCTGCTTTTGACAAATTCTTAAATATAAACCTAATGGCTTCAAATAAATATATTCACTACTTAGATAGTGAAAGGACACTCTAAAGAGAAGAAAACAGTAAAGGGAAATTAGGCAAAGAAAAAGATAAATGTAGTAATGTGCAACTGACCATCTCTCTTTATATAAGCATAAAAAGTCTTTTGACTGTCCACTTCCATGGGTCCTTTCATTTCCTAAACTCACCTTCGCTTATTTCTTTTTGATGTTTTGAAAGGCTTTTTAATTTTTCGAGATTGGGGAGACCTAATGGCATATTTTTAAAACACTTGACCTTGAACCCTTTGGAGCTTTGTATACTGGTGATTATGGTGGGGCACATATGAGTATGATGTGGTATAAACTGCTAAAATTACTATTGGTTTCTGTTTAATAATATGCATTGGGATCTTGGTCTTTTGAAAAAAGTCTTCTAGATAGGATCGGGTACGATGCATAAATTGGTTAATTATTTAATTTAAACCTGCATGCTTTCATATTGTAACTAATGGAGTGTAGGTGCACTTTTTTGTTGGGGTTTCTACCAAAAGGGAAGATATTGATGTTGTAGATTGCATATTTGAAATGGGGGATCACTGACATTGTTGATGTTGAAATCTGCTCATTTGATGTGAATGAGATATTTTGTTGAGTTTTTACTACTATGGGTTGCTCAATCTTAGAGCCTTTCTGAGTATGGAGTAACTTTATTGGTTTTTTCATGGTTATACTTGGTGATTTTGTTTATGCTTGACTTTACTGGTTTCTTTTGATGTGTTTATACTAAGAATATTTGTCCGAGTGTAGGTGCCTTTCTATACCTAGACTTCACCATGAGGTTTTTGATATGGATTGCCTGATTAATACAAGGCTAGTGCAACAACCTTTTGCCTGGATATACTGAGATTTCTTAAAAATTGACGTAAATGATAGTCTTTACTATTGTATCCTGGGTTATCCAATGGGGTTGGACGGGGTTAAAGATGGCCTATGTGATCCTAGGTTATGGAGTAGGTCAATGAAATAAAACAGAAACACTCTCGAAGGAAAATAATAAAACTGATTTGAGTTCACAAGGTTGGAAACTACTTTGAGGGCAAAGAGGGCCTACCTTACTTGTGGAATTTGCTTGTATAAAAAGGCATGGCCATGTTGGACAATGGACGGGGAATTTCCAATGCTACAAAACCAGTTTGGGAATCTTCGTAGAAACGTACAATCAAAATACACGAATGGAGCTACAAGTTGTAGATCAACATGTAGAGTGGCCGTTGAGATTGTTAAATGGAATTGTGGACAATCCTTGTGGAATTGGCTGCAAAAAAACCTTTTCAGGTGTAGAATTTGGAAAAAACATCAAACTATGATGTCCTATTAGGACGACCATTCATGAGGCACTTGCAAATGATCCAAGCTTATAGTCAGAATTATCTATACCTTAGACAAGTGGTTATAATCACACAAATCAACTTGAAGATTCACTTTGATAGGAATGTATCTAAGACCCCTATTGAGGAATTCAATTTGATCATCATAGCAGATACTAACCTGTTGTCCTGGCTTACGTCAAGACCACAACTTTGGATATGTGGGGCTTCATACCATTGTAGTTTAATAAGAGAGGATTGTATTTTAGAAAGGGAAGTGGAAGATGAATATTACATCAATGAACCATTCCTTAAACATTAATTTGACCCCATTCCCAATGCCGGCTTAGTGCATGGAAAAAAATTCCGAGTTGTGTGTGCTAGAGGTTTTACACACGCCTGACCTCGAAGCTCCTCTTTGTCTTCTTCTTCTTCACACCTTGCTGTATGCATGCAAAAAGAAATTCTACAATTATCACCATGACCATGCTTTGCTACTAGTGAGAGGCCTAGAGCCAAGGAATTGAGTGTGCCTCCCAATCATCCCTATCTATTCTTATAGTTAGGCCCTCGTCTTGATTTCCCACTGGGCTATGTCGACTCTTGGCCTCACAAAGCCTATCCACTAGATCTTAACTCATTCAAACATGCAAAAACCACAAAAAGCCACATAAGAGAAATTTTGGCAAATAAATTTTTGTTCAAGGATCTTGTACCAACTTTTAGTGATCCAAATCACCCAAGACTTGGGAAACATACTCATACTATAGACATCCAAGTTGTAAAGAAAAAACATATACGTCATGCACATGAGTCTGATATCACAATGCTGATCAAAGGGTACATTTTTGGATTTCTTGCTTTCTACAGGTTCCTTGATGCCCATCGGCCATGTTTGCATGCTTGAATAAATTTTGAAAGTTTAATTTTGTACTCTAAACTACCAAATTATGTCCACGATGAAAAAAAAGGTTATAACTCGTCTTTGAACTTTAACTTGGCACAAACAGGATCCGTGTCTAGCCGAGAATCAAATCCAAAGAAGAGAAGCAAAAAGGAAAAGTTTCAACATCTAATCTCCTATCAACTAGATGAAGACACAATCAAATATTTGACATCATGCTAGCTAAACAAAGATTAAGAACATACAATCACAGCCTTCCAAGAAAACTGCAGAGATGAAGAAGGTACAAAAGTGGAGCTACCAAGCATACCCAAGGAGATGGAGGCCTTGGCCAAATAGAATGAATTCAATAGGATCTTCAAGAAGGTTGGGCTCAAAAGGTATTTTTAACTACCTCCTTGTGGGGTTGACTACATACGAGCTTATGAGCTAGTATCTACCATCCAAGAAGATGGTACAGCCACCCTCTCTAATTCTTAGTATGGAGAAGATTATAGTGAGCATTATTGAAGAAACAGTGGTAGAAGCTTTGCAATTACTCAACACTAGAGATTTAGTAAAGGGAAGGGAAGTGACAACCACAGAGACATATAGAAAAGCTAGACCTTTGGAAACATTTGCAGACCTAGAATGGAAAGATCTAGAAGTACCAGTCCAACTCTTCCAATAACACTTGGCCATTTCAAAGTCTAGGCCAATTTGCTATACCACCCTCAACCATGATATCCCAAACCTCATGGCACACCAGCTAAAGACGAGGACCAAACGATAGTTTAATTTGGCAAAGTACTTCTATGAAGGGCTGATAAAAAAACTCCACGAAGAAAACCAAAAAAGATAAAGTAAATTGGAGGGGCTAAAGTTCTAACATGACTGGTCTATTACGCACTAGGGATGGAAGAAAATCTCCCACAAGCCCCAAAGAAAAACTTACGGCTGAAGCCCAAGGAAGATCTCCAAAAGAAAGCACCAAGGCCTAGCACAATGCTTGGAAGAAACTGAGAAGTAGTACAAGGCTTTAGTGATGAAGAGTTGAAAGAGGACAAGGAGGTTTTAAGCAACCAAGAAGATGATGAAGCCACCAAAGTTCTTAAAGAGACCATGATTGGCACCTAAAAAGCAACCATGAGTAGAGCTACAAACAAACAAAAGGCCGAAGAAGAACAAGATGAGGCCCAAAAGAGAGCTCATAGAGAAGAGGAGGCTAAACAAAGGGCACAAACAAATGAAGAACTTTGTAGATAAGAAAGAGCTTAAGCCAAAAGGAAAACAATGGCTTAAATCTGAAGGGACTAGGAGGAAATTTTGAGAGTAATAGCGGAGTAACGAGTAGTTAGGGAGACTACCAAAAGGCTCTAAAAAGAGGAACAAAGGAGGAAGGCCCAAGAAGAAAATGATTGAATTTTCACTCCTCCTAGACAAGCCCCCCCCCCCCCCCCCCCCCCCCCCCCCCCCCCCTCTCTCTTGAGGATGTACCTATCTCTACCCCACCCACTATTGCTATTTTAGAGAAGGTGGATAAACCCTCAAAAGGAAGCCTGAAGTGATTATTGAAGATCCTCTCCAAAGAGAAGCACGTTTGGAAAGAGAGAGGGATGGCTTTGCGAGAGAACATGCTCTACATGGAGACCTAGAGACATGGAGGAGAAATGGGTCCCTGGAAACCCTTGCACAAAGAATCCCTCACTCTTCCAAGCCACCAAGAAGAGCTTGAAAGATTCCATAGGGAGGAGGAATCCCAATAGCTCAAGCAAGAGGCTGAATAATAAGAGAGAGAAAATGCAACAAAAAGGAAAAAATTGGCAGCACAAGATAGAGCCAATGCCCAAACTGCACAATAGATTGTACCAGCTACTTTAGAGGACCCCAAGGATCATGAAATGGACTTGGATGCTACCACCAATATGGAAAATACCTCTCTACCCGATCCACAAGTTCTGAAAGTATGTAAAGCAATTGAAGTGCCTCCACTTGCAAGTCCAAGATAATACAATGAAACCCTCTGAAAGTACAATCCCTCCGACTTGGATAGAGGCCTCCACAAGCACTGCTTCATTACTAGTAGATATAGAAAACTGCTCACAACAAATGCTAATGATGGTAGAAAAATTCAAACGAGTTTCTTATAGCAAAAAAAAAAAAAAGTTAAACAAATGACTGCATAGGTGTGCAACAATTAGAAATTGGGGTCCGAGAATCTGAAGGATACGTAACCACTTGTAGATTCATAAGAGAAAAAAAAAAAGGAAAGTGTTCCACCTTAAAGAGGAACTTAACCTTCTCGCCGAAAAATTCCAGATGAGCAATTAGCAAACATTTCCATGGTTACAGAATGGTTAGAAGCTACTCAAGGGGCATATGCAGATCAAGAAGAGAACATGGATCAAATGAAGGTGGAATTAGACATGCATGCAATGGAAAACTTTAGATTAAAGATTCAATTGAATCTATTAAACGCCCAACTAAAGATGGCAAAAGAAAGGCTAGCGGCCCAAGATTCACTTCTCAAAAAAATTTGGGAGGACCCGAAGCCTATGCCACTTTTGAAATAAAAACAATATAGAATATTGAACAAAGAATTTGATGGAATCTCACTGTACAACAAATGATAAGAGAAGAGGAGATGGAGAGAGAGATTAAAGAGCTCAAGTATCGATTACGAAAATCAAGAGAAGGAGTCAAGGGAATGGGGCTAGTCATGGAAGATGACCCCATTGACAATGTATCGATGGATAGAATCGGCTTGAAACTTCTAGAGCTAGATGCAAGGACACAGGAAGAGACTGTAGACCCTTTCAAAGAGCCACTCACATAGGCTGAAGCTAGCACCACGACCGTGGTTACTACCTTGAGCATTGAAGCCAAGAAAGAGCTACAATAAATCCTATTAGAAGAAGATGGGCAATGAAAGGAAAGCATAATGGGACCATAGAGTATTACATTTTGTCAACATCACAAAGGTTATTTCAAAGCATACTGGACACTCTTGGCACCAAAGATCTCTTCCCTTCCCACTAATGAAGTTTGAACATCTTGGGGTGAAGGAGAAGTTACTAAAGGATCTATAGGAGTGGAAACACGAGTCTAAAGATCCAACCAAACATATAGAGGCCACATGGAGAAAAAGATGGATCCAAATACCCAAGGTACTATTATTGCCGACAAGTGCTCCAAAGGAGATAGAAAGGATCCAATTTTTTGTCCAACCCTAGTGTTCCAAGTGTTGGGCATCGCATCTTAGATTGGTCAAGACAAGCACCACATGGATGGATTACCCTCGAGTGCAAAAGCCTAAAGAAATAGCCTTGAATGAGTATTATACGGTAAAACCCCTATTACGCACTATTGAAACCCCTCATGTTTTTTGCACTATGGTGGCAAAGTAGCCCAAATGTTACTCACCTGGTTGGAAACATTTCACAGGGTAGAGTAAACCAATGCACCTTGGATGTTCTTCCTTGAGGGCAACAATGTTTATGCTATGAGCTATCAAGGCAACCCCAATAAATGAAATCCTTTATGGATTTTATGCCATAGTAATGTTCTTACCATCCTCCTATAAGCAGACTTTTGAGGAGGTATTTTATACAAAATTCTTCACTTTAAGGACGGAATTGCTTGGGCTAATACCGAAGACACTCAATGCTAGATTTGTCACATATTTGGCCATTGAAACCCCCTTGACTGAAGATTTTATGTCCAAAGAAGACAAGAAGCTTCGTATCAAATACCAAGAAGCTTTAGAGCATCTCTAGAGGAGAAAAGAAATCCTATAGTTGTGACCTCTAGCTTGCCATCGGAGCAACATGTCAAGGGACGACATGACTTAGGAGAGGGGGAATGTTAGTAGCAAACTGATAGTTATAGCCTAGCAGATTATCATGAGGCACCTTGTAACATTCCATGTTGTTTTTTCCACATTATTTTATGAAGTTGACA
This sequence comes from Adiantum capillus-veneris, assembly GCF_014529385.1. Classification (NCBI taxonomy): domain Eukaryota; kingdom Viridiplantae; phylum Streptophyta; class Polypodiopsida; order Polypodiales; family Pteridaceae; genus Adiantum; species Adiantum capillus-veneris. Next base: position 28,081,893 of record NC_140933.1, on the reverse strand, counting down.
ATTGGTCATTTGTCCACGCGTTATGTAATCTCTATTATTGCGGATGTAATCGTGAGTTATTAGTAATTATTGGTAATAAAGTTAGGGCTGCAAGCTTCCAGAACATTCAATTGCATAGGATATCTCTCTTCATTCCTAGCTATAAGGTGTTTCAAAAGATGATTTTGACATGTCAAAATTAAGGTTAGAGTCTAGTATCGCGATTTGCGACCTCATATTGTTGGATAACAAGAGACCATAGGATTGGTCACCCTGATTTTGTTAATCATTTTTATAAGTCTAGTTGCATTTGGACGCTGCTCGGCTATTGAAATGGTGAAGATTGACTAGCAGAGCCTTTGGTGACTTGGGAATCACTTGAGTGACGACGAAGATGGTTATTTGCATTGATACTGATTTTCAGGGATCTAACACGTCCTTATTCCCTCCAAGCACTAGTAGGATCTAGTACACCCCACATATAGACACAAATGTGAGGTTCTCTCTAATTTTACAATTAGCTTAGAATGGGTTGGAAAACTGCTTAACACTTCTTACCATTTAACACTGATAATCACTAGATACAAAAAACCTCTGCACTAGTAAGATGATAGGTTTATTGACTAGGATTATATCATCATGTTCAAGATTGTATCTTACACTGCCAAAAATGTATAGTTAACAAAGTAGGGAGCCTCAAGGAGAGAGCACTCCCAAATGGCAAATGGGAAAGTATCTCTATGGATTTCATAGTTGGTCTCCCGTCTATTATACAATGAAATGGATCTTGGTGACAATATACCAATTGACTATGTGTGAATTCATACCAACCAAGTACATAGTTAAGACTCTTGTATTAGCTCGGCCATTCATAGAAATTTTTATCGTCTATATATCGTTTATATGGTAAGTGACCATGATCCAAAGTTCAACAATTGTTTTTAGAGGGGTTCTTTTGTGAGATTGGGCCCACAAATGAAATAAAGTACATTCAATAACTAAAAGATGGATGGTCAAATTGAACGCGTCAACCAAATGCTTGAGAATATAGTAAGAGCATACGTGAGCACGAGGCAATTAGATTGGAAAGGTCATGTGCAAAATTTGGGATTCACTTATAGTACTATCAAGCATACGACTGCAAAATTTAGTAGATATAAGAAGTGTGTTAACAAGAAGCACTAATTACAAAACAATATACAAAATATTTGAAATTTGATAGGGCTCTCTATAGTGAACAATTTTCATACTCCAAAGTTTCCCTAATTGAAGCATGCCAAACCCACCAAAACACCAAAAGATTCATGCACGAAACTACAGATCTTAGGTCTTTGGTGGAAGTGCAAACTTTTGTGTGCATAAGCAAGGAGGCCAAAAAACAAATATGCTTTGATTACACTTCATGAAGGAGGAATGAGCTATTCAACCATGTCCTCTACCAATTCATGCTATAAAGAAAAGACAAGAATAGGCTGCAAAAGTTCACATGTAAAGGCTTTCCTGCTATTTTTTAAGAACCAGCATTCAATTGTGTGAACCAATATGATTTTTTGCCTTGCGAACACTAGCAATGGTGTAAATTATGGTGCAACTACAAAGCTCTTATAAATGTTTCTTCAATGCTTTATGTAAAGTGCAAGGAAGCTATACATATTGAAAGGCTTGAATTGGAGCTTATCTTCATACGCCCATCCATCCACAAGCACGCACACAACCAGATTGAGATAAGGGACAAAATTTTGGGTGGAGCTTTGCTCATTACAGTGTGAAGCTGGGGACGCAAGACCAGTAAATTTACTCCAATTTTATTGCACAATTCAATATTGCTTAATTTTCTCTAATAGCCATTTTAATAATTTACACTCATTGGCAAAATAATCAATGAAATTCAATGGTTTAGAAACAGTAAGGGGGATGGCTTAGTCAAGCAAACATGTCACGAGGCAAAAAACATCTTCTACAGCTGTGTTTTTCGTAGTACCCTGTAGAAATATCAGCAACACAAGAATGGAAATGCTTCTGTGTTCACCAAAGTGCTTTTCAATTCAAGCTCAAGACTGCCTTTCAATTCTAGTGAACCAAAGACTAGACTTACAAAAGCACAGGTACGCCACGATCATGACATGATGGTCAATTTTATGCATGCTTCTGTACGTTGATAATGCTTGCCATTTACCTGAGTATCTTCCTCACGATAATTGAACCATAGTCCACATTTGGACAAAGCAAAGGTACATGATGATCAAGGTAATCAAGACCACATTTGCTACAGGCAAACCACAAGGGCGAGGAATCCAACAAAGCCAAAGGCTGCCTACCTTCTTCAATCATGGCAAGTCTTCATTGGAAGCAGCGATGTTTGTATGTTATTCCCGAGTTTAACAACTGACAAACAAAACTTCACATTCACCTTTGGCAAAGCTTGCCAAAATGAGAACTAGACAGAGAATCTACCATACTTGACTCAATACAGCAGTGAGCTTACTGTTTTGTCCTTCGAGTAAGTCGCTTACTCCGAGTAGTAGCTGCTCCTTTTGCAGAGCTCAGCTGCCTTTTGATTTTCGATCCATCAATGCCTGATTCCCTTCCCTTTTCCTCCCACATATCACCACTACTTCTGGCAGCAACCAATTTTGGTGAAGCGTCTAGTATTGTGTTTGTTTTCTTGGTTTTGCCACCAACCTGCCTCTTGACCTTAACCTTTCCACATTGTAATTTCACATCAGTTTGTGATGGGCTGCTTTCTCGCAATTCAGTTTCTGAACTTGGTACCCTATAGCCATTTGTAGGCTGAGCTTTCATGTCCATTTTTCCTGATATAAAATTGCTGGTATCTTCCAGCATAGCATCTTCTTGAAGAAGAGGCTGTTCCTCAGTCTCCCCTGGTGACATTAATCGGGGCTGGTCATCAAATTCTGAAACACCAATTGACTCTTGTAACTCTAGCCCTTGACATTTTGGAGGGGATGGTGACCAGCAGCTTATTCCTAATCCAAATCCCACTGGCAAAGCATCAAATTTCATTGCTCTCTTCCTCTTGCCCTCTTCCTTCCTTTTCTTTTCTGATGAACCCTCAATCTTCCTACCAAGATTGGTTAGATCAGTAGCAGCCCAATCTTGACTATCCACACCCTTGATGGCCTTATAGCACTGTTGGTTTTCTGCATCTTCAGTTTCTTGAACAAGCTTTTGCTCTGAACTTGCCAAAGGCTGCGTATGCAGACAAAGAGAATTGGAAGTTTTCAGCTTCTTGGAATGTTGGGTACTTCCTAACATAGTCCTCTTTTTCCTGCTCCTTCCTTCAATTTGTGTGGTGTCATCCATAGCGATAGCATTACAAACATTCTTGATCTCCACGATGGAACCCACTTGAATCAGAGGCGTCCCCAAATTTGATTCCTCAGCGCCTGATCCTCCCTGCAAAGTTCTCTTTCTTGAGGCAGCTTCCTTTTCTTTCTGCTGTGTATCAGCATGATGTTTGTTGTCTCCGATGCTGGATTCATCATTGTTTGCCAGTACTGAGGGTATTCCCAAAACTGTGGCATACTCCATTTCATCCCCTCTTGTTGCAAGCAAGATCCCCTTTCTTGTGACAGGTTTTCTTCCTCTTGTGCGTGTTTGGCATTGCTGATTCTTGTCTCCATTGATGGACTCCTGAAGACCACCTTTTTCCAAAGACTTCAGGTTTGTTTCGACATTGCGACTGCTCTCAATTTCAGCACTCTCTGTAACTGAAGCACTCTCCACTTCATCCCCTTTCATTCTAGAGGAAACTATCTTTCTTGTGACAGTTTTTCTTCCTTTTTCCTGTGTTTGAGATTGAAGCCACTTGTTCACAGTAGAGAACTCTTGGACACCACCCTTTAATGCAGATTTACAGTCTAGTAGGAGGTTATGGTCCGTATTTCCTTCTTTGTCTACTTGTGCTCCTGACAAAGTCCTTTTCAGTAATGCAGCACTGCTTCCTTTCTGAGTTATAGAGGAAATGTTTTTTTCTGCATGCATGGATTGAGGAATGCTGCACACTTCCCTGGGCTCAACATCAACTGCATTGGGCAAACAAACTTTACCCCTCTGGGCTGCATTTGCCATAGCAATCTGCCTACTGCTGCGTTTGATTTCTTTCATAGTGGTTTCTTTGTTTTCTGATCCATCCACCAGCTTGTGGACTTGGCTGGACTTCTCATCAACAAATTCAGACGTCGGTGAGTCTTGTGCATTTCCTTCAGCTGCAGCCATTGGCAAGCCAGCGTACTCGTCAAGCATTTCTTGATCTTGGGGTGCGCCTGCCACCTTCTTGCTGACTCTTTTCTTTCTTTGATTATGAGCAGTGTGGGCAGAGTCCATTTTGGCATTCTTACTAATTAATATATTACTCTTTTTCTCCTGCTTGGTAGCTGTCACAGACTTTTTGTCTTCCAAAGCCTTCGATTTTGCTGCAGTTTCACCATTCTGCTCTTTAGGGGGCTTAGTTCTTGTCTGTAAAAGAAGGATATTCTCGCAAGGCATACCTACAACAGAGTTTTCATCAATCTGGTATTGTAGCGACTTCGGCCCTTGATGTCTTGTCCTCCCCATCCCTTTCATATAGAAGGTTGTTGGAGCAAATACAGCAGAGTCCTTATCAACATCGCTTTGAAGAGACTTCAGCTCTTGATCTCTCGTCCTCCTCCCCTTCACATGGGATGTTAATTCTTGAGCAAGTGTCAGTGTCTCTGCAGTTGAGCTTGCTGGGTCTTCCTTCGCTCTTTTGGCACTATCTGACAACAGTAATTGTGAAGAAGCATTCCTCTTCACTGCAGCTTTTGCCTTTGGTTTAGATGCTGTGGAAGATATTTTGTTGTTTGGATGGCTTGGACTTTGCTCATTGTAACAGACTAATTTTCTGGGGCGAGTTGAGATCCGCAAATTGAGGGCCTGATCCAGTTTAGGCTCTGGCACAGAATCAAGTCCTCCTTTTAACTTCAAGGAGCTTTGGACCATTTTCTGGGACACAGGTACGCAAAAGATGAGTCTAGCAAGCCTATTTCACAGAAAGGATGGACCTGCTTTACGCATTGTGACTGACTTACCACAGTAGTATTGGGAGCTTTAACGGGTAAAACTGTGGTTGATTGTCCAAGGGTTGAAACATTTGACCTCCTCCTGCTTGAACCTTGGCACAGACCAGGTGCCACCATTCCCTGTTGGGGCTGCTCTACCTGCTTGTGTTCATCAACTCCTGTTCGAGGTCTGTTAATGTCTTTGCCCACACTTCTCTTGTCTTGATTTTGTCTCACCATGCTTGCAAAGAGAAACAACAGTGATGGTTCAACATGGGCATAATTACAGTTTAACACAAAAAGGTGGAGCTTGCATATTCAACAACCAGTTTAACACAAATACTAAACCACCAAAAAGACTATCACAGAATGCTTGCTATCATTCACAAAGAATCAAATGAAACCAGCTGGCATTAGTATGAAAACATAGTCAAAAGCCCCACAACCTCACTTCACTCGCAAGGATAATGACAAAGATGGGTGAGTATTGGCATAATGTACAACACAAAGGTAAACCTTAATAACAGGACTAATAATTCTATCGGATTGCTTGGTAGTCAAGGTGATCCAGATCAAACCACCAGCAACAGGCCATGCTATACATTTGAAAGACCTACAGGTTGGGCAATGACCCTCACAAACATTATCTGCACAGAAAGAGAAATGTGCCGCAAAAAGATTTAGCTTCTTACAAGAGCAAAATGCGTTCCGCAAACATGAAAACAACATTTGGAGTTGCATTCAGGTGTGCGCTTCAGTTCGATTTGCAAGGACAGCTTTAAAAACATCGAGATGTATTTTCACATCACCAAGAACGTGTGCGTGTGTGTGTGCATGAGCGTGCAAGTGCATGTGCACGCACATTTCATGCCGAACATTGATAAACCCAAAACTATACATTTGAATGGATCTGTAGAAATGGTATCTCATAACTGAAGAACAGAAGCAAACGTACAGCTTCTGAAACTATTCAACGGCACGATGCCTATCCAGATTCTTGGTTGGTCAGACAAACTGATGTCAGCATTGATCCCTTCATGCATTTTCAAATACCGTCCCCTTTTGAAGAGTGAAGCGTGCAAAACAAACACACACACACACACACACACAGGCATCGGCATGCATGCCTGCGTGCATAGATCTGCGGAAAGAGAGGAAGCATACCCATGAGAGTCCTCGGTTGTAGAGGCGTTTCCATCAGGTCGGTGCTCATGTGTTACGGAAGTGCCCTTGCGCCTTGGAGGCATGGTATTGGAAGCCAAAGCAAGGAACAGGCTATGTCTTCGAAGGTTACTAGTCTGCCATGGCCGATAACATCTCACTTCTGGGAATCAAAACTCCTAGGGACTCGGAAGGTCATGGACTGATCACCTTGCAGCTGACGAGAACTTCTGCGGTCCGTGGCAAGGGGACGGCCCACTCAGCAATGCCCGTTGCGTCTCACAATTGCAACGGTCAAATTTTGACAAGAGAAGAATTTTAACACTGTGGAGGCCCCGCCTCGGGGGGCCTAAGAACAATGCCTATCATACGAAGTGTCCACTCTTTTTATCATAACTTTTTCATCCGAACTCCGATTTGGGTGATCTATAACTTCAATCGAAGAGCATGAAGTCCTCTACGCATTGATGTAAAGATAGAAATTTTCAGAGTTATGGAAGGCGTTTCTGTAGCAGCATTTTCGAAGTGAACAGGTTCAACAAAATTGATTCTCATCTCTTATTTTACATACAATGTCTTCCGACACTCGCAAGGGTTTTTCTTCTTCAACAAAGTCCATAACCATTGTGGAAAATGATCCAAAATCTCCTAAGTATGGAGATAGCAACACAACCACCCAACCAACGACATCGGAAACCATGATCATGGCGTACTTGGTATCATTACAAGAGACCGTAAACAAACAAGGCGAAGACTTACGAGCACTTGCAATGGAGAATGGCACACTAAGGGTACTTGTGGTTGAGAATGAGAATCTCAAGAGGACACTTGAGATGCAAACAACACGTTTGATGCAACTTGAAGAAAGAAGTTAAGGAATGTAAACGCTCTCTTGTGGACTTGAATGCTTTGAAGGAGCGGATGAGCAAAGTAGAGCATGACCATGTATTGAAAGAGGAGAAATTTGACACTATGAGCCGGGATGTATGCGACATGAAAAATGTATGCACAAACAAGTTTTGGGCTGATGTATGTGGTAGCAATGTGGTTTCTAATTCCTCACTCATGCAAGCTATGATTCAAACAAAGAATGTTGAGAATGTGGATGTGGAGGAGTTGAAGGAACGGGAGCGGCGTTCCAAGAACATTGTTATTCGTGGAATTCCCGAAGAGAAGTTAGAGACACCTCCTTCTCTTGCCATTGTTATTGAAGATTTCTTCAAAACCCACTTTGGCATGTCCTGAGTTATGGTCTATGAAGCACATAGAGTGGGGAAGCAAGGAGCTCCTCGCTCAGGAGAACGGCCAATTGTATGCACCATGCCGGATGAGACCAAGCGAAAGATTATCCTTGATAATAGTTGGATCTATTTGAGGGATACAAAATGTTTTGTATGTGAAGATCGCACTATTAAGCAACAAAATATGCGTCGCAAGGCATATGAGGAAAAGAATAATAAAAACAAGGAGATCTCTCATGAAGAAAATGTGTCCAAGGAGGAGGCAAGTCTCTCAAGAAAATAGGGATGCGTGACCTATGAGACCGAGTTACAATTGAAAATATGCTTTTGGAATTGTAATGGATACCCATGGAATGCGGGGGTTGGCATTGATGAACTAACAAGCAAAGCCGATGTTGTACTTCTTGTTGAAACTTGGGAGCATGATACACAAAGGATTAATGGCTTGGAGGATTACAATGTACATTCATTGATGTGGTCAAAGAATCTCAAGCAACGAAGAGGACAAGGAGGGTTAGCATGTATGGTTAAGAAAGGATTGGAAGATTTTGCATCAATTGTGAAAGATGACAAATACAAACGTTATGTATGGCTGAAAATTATGACACCAAAAAGAGCACCCATTTTTGTAGCCAGTTGCTACATTCCTCATCATGATTCTCCCTTTTATGCTTGCATGGATAGAGATCGACCATTTTCTGATTTGGAAGAGGACATTGCTTATTTCAAAGGTGAAGGTGATGTTATCGTATTTGGGGATATGAATGCTCGCACAAAAACATTGCAACATGATACTCAACAATTTGATATGCCATACATTTCAAGGGAGTTGGAGAAAGTTCACTTGTATGATCGTACTTCAATGGATGAGAAAGAGCCGGATCACTATGGAAAGTTACTTTTACACATGTGTAATAGCACGGGTATGCTCATTGCCAATGGTGTATCTTTGTGGAGTGGAACCAATGGATTTACATGTAGAAGACATAATGGGGATAGTGTGATTGACTATATGCTACTCTCTGAAGCCATCATGTATCGCATAAAGAGTTTTATGTTTGGTCAATGGACCCCGGAATCCGACCATCGCACCTTATGTATTGACCTTTCATGTGGAGAAGCAACTAAGCATGATAATCTCAGCCAAAGGAAAGAGAAGTTATCACTATGTATGGATTTCAAACGGGCACCAATGTACATTGAAATGGTTGAGCAAAAATTATGGATGACAAAGCTTCAATGTGATGCACCATTGGAAACTAAATGGGAAGCTTTCAAGAAAGCTATTTGTTCTTGTGCGGAAGAATGCTTTGCCATAAAGCATCTCCATGGTATCCACAAAGATAGATCACGCAAAAGGTGGTTTGATAAAGAATGTCAAGATGCTCGAAAGTCCTTGATAAAGCTTGATGCAACTATGGACAAAGACAACTATCAAAGTCATTTGCGTACATACAAGGCATTGATTCAAAAGAAGAGAAGAAGATGGGAAGTAAAGCAACAAGAATTTCAAGTCCAAGAAAAGGCACATGCATGTGGAAGATTTTGGAGAAACTTGAGAGGCAAGCGGGTTGAGAATTTTGGTAACTTGAGTCTAGTGGATATGTACACACATTGTAGGCAATTATATGAGCAAGAAAATACTGAAAAAATGCCATTTTATGGTTCACTCCCATGTATGCCGTCTTTTTTTACTATTGAGGATGTATGCGGTGGGCTTGAAAAGTTGGCCACTCGCAAAGCGGGAGATCTTCAAGGTATCAAGCCGGAGATGATCAAATGGACGGGAGATTTTACCCATGAGTGGATGTGTGATATGTTCAACCTTGCACTTCAACATGGTATGCCTTATGATTGGAGTACTAATTGGGTTAAGCCTTTGCATAAAGGAGGGGATGTAAAGAATGTAAGCAACTACCGGACTATAATGATTGGGTCTCTTATGGCAAAGTTGTTTGGGTGCATAATGGAAATGAAATTGAGTGATTGGGCTGAAGAGAATGACAAGCGTGCAATGGGACAAGCGGGTTTTCGTCGATGCCATAGCACCATTGATCATCTTGTCACCCTTCGTGTTCTCATGGAGGAAAGTCGGTTGAAAGGCAAGCGATTGTATTGTTGTTTTGTGGACTTTAAGAAAGCCTTTGATATGATTCCACGTAACAATTTGTGGAGAAGGATGGAAGAACTCCAAGTGCCAAGTGAGTTTATGCTTGCGGTTTTTCGAATCTATGAGAAAGTGATTTCTCAATTGCGCATGGGAAGAGAAATTTCAGAAATTTTTGTAAGCACTATTGGGGTTAAACAAGGATGTCCATTGTCACCAACTCTCTTTGGTCTATGCATCGATCAATTGGAACAAATGGTACTTGACTTTATGCAAGAAGAAGGCATTGAAGAGGTCACTATTTGCAATGCGGTAATCATGCTTTTGTTGTATGCGGATGATGTAGTGCTTCTAGCACACACTTTAGAAGATGCACAAAAACTTATGGTTGCCCTTGAGAACTTTTGCTTGCATAGTGGGCTGATTGTAAATGAATCCAAAACAAAGGTTATGCTTGTGAAAACCAACCATAAGGAGAAGCCATGCATTATGTACAACAACGAGACACTTGAAGTTGTTGAGAGCTTTAAGTACCTTGGCCTTGAGGTTCCATCCAATCACAAGTGGCATGAATGTGCTATGCATCGTTTGGAAGCGGGAAAGAGAGCATATTATGCATTTGAGAACATGTGTAATGCGGGAAACATCAAGTGTTGGGTTCTCAAGAAGTATCTTTTTGATGCATTGGTGACACCGGTTCTTCTTTATGGAGTTGAAGTGTGGGGCGGGAGCATCTCAAATTCTACTTGGAAAGAGTTTGAGAATGTCCAAAAGCGTTTTCTTACAAACTTTCTCCAAGTTAAGACACAAACACCATATATGCTCTTACTTCTTGAGTCGGGATCTCTTCCAATTGAGGTTATGGGCATGGAAAGGGTTGTGGAGTACATGATAAAGATGTGTCAAAACCCCTCACATCGACTTCCTACAATTGCATGGGAAGCAAGCAAAAAAGTTCAAAAGACGCATAAAAGCAAGATCTTGAGCACGGGATGGATGCAAGACATAAAGAAGTGGTTTGGGAGATGGGATGCATTACACTTGCTACATGATGCTTCAATTGACTCTCAAGTGAATGAAGCTTTTCTACAACGCCAATGTATTACGGCTTGGGAGAAATCCGGTGGGTCACGCTTCATACATTACACCACCTATATTGCCCCCAACTACAAAACCATGTTCTTCGCTGAGAGAGGAAACCGTACTCACACTTACATGCTTGAGCCTATTCCCTTGTCCGCGATACGCACTATCACAGCAATTCGGCTTAGCTCCCATTTCCTTCGATGCGAGATAGGGCGTTGGGGCAATGGAGAAGAGTCAAATCGATTGTGCACATTATGCTCACTGCAAGTTCGAGAGTCTGAGTACCACACACTACTGGAGTGCTCAGCTTTTGATCACATCCGAACTTGCTTCTCTCACATTTTCAGCCATAACTTAGACCTACACACTTTCCTCTCCCAGCCAAAGTGTGGGCTCTCCATTGCGACTCTCATCACTACAATTTTGGAGCATCGAGAGTCACTCATCAGCCATACACATACTACATCACATGTAACTTTGGTCCCATAGGTCATATTTGACCTCCGAGGACGATAATAAAATCTATCTATCTATCTATCTCTCTCTCTCTCTCTCTCTCTCTCTCTCTCTTAATTTTCCTAATGTGTGTGTGTGTGTGTGAGAGAGAGAGTGTCTCTCTTAATTTTCCTAATGTGTGTGTGTGTGTGTGTGTGTGTGTGTGAGAGAGAGAGAGAGAGAGAGTGTCTCTCTTAATTTTCCTAATGTGTGTACACTCTCTTAATTTTCCTAATGTGTGTACTCTCTCTCTCTCTCTCTCTCTCTCTCTCTCTCTCTCTCTCTCTCTCTCTCTCTCACATCTCTCTCTTAGACACTCTCTTAATTTTCCTAATGTGTGTACACTCTCTTAATTTTCCTAATGTGTGTACTCTCTCTCTCTCTCACACACACACACATTAGGAAAATTAAGAGAGACACACTCTCTCTCTCACTCTCTCTCTCTCTCTCTCTCTCACACACACACACACACACATATTAGGAAAATTAAGAGAGAGAGAGAGAGAGAGCTTCAGCACATATAGACAGTCAGCTGAATCCTGCAAGCCATCTTTTGACTGCTTGAAATGTGCATGTGGAGCCACTTCCACCCAAAATCAAGTTGCCAGATTAGCACATAGACTGGCTAGTTGGGCTTATGTGCTCAACACAAGAGAGAGGAAGAAGGATTTCTAGAAAGAGAAGGGTGAGCTTGAAACCCTAACCAAGTGAGCTCAAAACCCTATAGATGTTTCTGACACTCCCGTCAACCCTATACCTATGGTAGGAACCTGGCTTGCCCTGAGGTGATACTATCCAACTTACATGTTGGGGAAAAGGGCTTGACTAACCCTACACCACCAACATTAACTCTATTTTACTCACTCCTTATATGTATCAATAAAGAAACACACACACTTCATCCAAAGTGTGGTTCCCCCAACTATGTTTCTCCACTTCCCCTTCTCTCATGCACACATTGTCGCACAAATCGTGCCCAACAACTAGTATCAGAGCCAGGGCGTGGCATTTGTGGCTCCCCTCCCCTTGTGCATGAGCCGGCTGTAGTTCGGAGCTAAGGCTCAACGTTGAGAATGGGAAACACACATGGAAATGGGCAGACTATGCAGAAGCTTGCAAAGCTTTGGAAAATCAAATACGAGTAGCGCTAGAAGGAGATCTTGAAAGGCAAACAAGGACGCAGCAAACGAAAATAATTCAAAAAACCTTTGCAAATTTGGGAGCTTATGAGAATGCAACAAGGGAAAAGGAGTCAGGAAAATAGCGTCGGACTTGGAAATGCAAGGCAACGTTCTTAGACTTTTGAATGCTATGGGCTCATTTTTGCTATAGTGCATTAAATTGAAGCATTGCAAAGAAGCGTTGAAAATCCTGGAGTGAAGCCTTGAATTGAAGAAAAGGGGTGAAGTAGCACAGGTAGAAAAGGGTGTGGTGGAAGAGAGCAAGGATGTGAAGGTGTGTGTGTAGCGTGTTCGAGCATGCACACACACAAACACACACGTATATGGCATGTGTGAACTTGGATTGATACACATACGATGGCTTTGGAGTGTGTGTGCACATCTACACACACACATCGACTTACCCTCCCTTGACATTGGAGATTCAGTTAATTTTGGAGAGAGAGAGAGAGAGAGAGAGAGAGAGAGAGAGAGAGAGAGAGAGAGAGAGAGCGGCATTAGTTCTCGGCTCCTGACATTGGCGAGCCCACTTTTCGACATCCTCTTCAGCACATCCTCGACATCGGCTTCATGGCTACGATGAAGAGCGAGAGAGATATCGTATAATACCTTTCTAGATACACGTTTTGGCTTCTAGCATTGGTGCTTTTCTGTGGATCCCAGACGAATGATTTTGATGAGCGCTTTTTCCCCGAAGGCAGCACCTCTGTTTGTATTGGCGGAGGCATGCCATTGACTATAGTTTCGACATCTGCTCTCCTTGTAGGCCATCGCCATCGACTTTCGATTTTCAACATCGAGGGTTCCCAAACACACACCTAGTTTCTGCATCGGCAAATCACATGTACAACTTTGGAGTACTGGTTGACGGCCATGTTCCAGCCGAGGCATGGCTTTCGGTGTCAACATTACTGGTGGAGCTTTTACGCAACATTTTCAGCGGGTTTGACAGATTTGACATTTGTCGTCAATTTTTTTGAGATTTTCCTCTTTGATTCTTATGCATAGTTGGCTAGTTGCAAGCACAAGTTGTAAGTTTCCAGGTAGATACAAATCACAAGCACTTTTCACAGTGATCTTTGCAGCAGTTTCACTATGGGATGTTATGTGTTCACTATGGGATGTTATGCGTTGGCAGATGCTTTTTTTTGTGAGCACTTGGAGTGCTATTGAGCTCTTTTGAGAGTAGGTATCCATGCAAGGATTTGGTCCATTGCTTGCATCAATTTTTGCCGCATATTTGAACTCATATATGTTGAGTTGCGGCCCGTTGCGGCCACTACCATTGTATACCATTGCAGAGCCAAGTTTGGTTTGGTTTTTTGGTAGTTACATGGCCATTTGTGAGATTCGGTCTAGAAGATAGTCCTTTGTGAGATTGGACTATAGTTGTGGTGTTTGCCTAGCTTTTGGAGGATCGTTCCTTTGAGATGGGGTATTCTTGAATGTTGAGATACCTTCAGTGATACAGGTAGTTGGGGATCCCCTTTACGAGGCCTCACTATAGGTTGTGTATAGAGAGGGATAAATGCATTAACACCAAGTTGGTGGTCTATTTGGCTAGTTTTTGACTTGTTTACGCACAGTCTACCTTCTTATCATTTTATGCTTGATTCAACGTGTATTTTGGGCCGATTTTATGCTCCTTGTACATAGGAGACTCTGCTGGAGTTTTCCTGCAAGTTTAGCTTATGCGTTCTTGGCATTTTGAGCACTGTTTTGAATTGAGATTTATCTCCTATTATAACAGAGATTTTGTCAAAATTTCCTTAGAATTCTTGCCATAATATTCAACTCTTGTAGTTTTGGCCTCTTCTTCTAAGAAAGACATTTATACCATCAGGGAATTTGATGGCACAAACTTTTCCTTATAGAAAGAGCATATCTAGTGTGTGTTAATCCAAAAAATCCATTTGGTGCCACTCTTTGAACAGCCAGAGGGTGATGGCTACATGGATACACTATTAAAAACGATTGATGCCAAAGATAGGTCCATTATTTGCTTATACCTCTTAGAGTATGTGTACTTCACTACCATTGGTGAAGCTACTACTAAAGCTTTATGGGACATGTTGTGCAATACATACGAGAACAAAGGCAAGTTTACTTGATGAAGAAGCTATCGGAGCTTTGCATGAAAGAAGGTGACATAGTTTCTAAACACTTAAATACGTTCAATGTACTTTTCGATCAATTGATATCATAGGGGCTCGATTTTGACAACGAGGTGCGGTCCATATTCTTGTCTGCTCTGCGAAGAAATTCTCAAAAAACCTATGGAGCCTGCCAAACAAGGTGATGCGTGTGTTGCAAGCGACAAAGGAAAGAGGGGTCATACTCAAAATCGTGCCAAAAGTAAGGATCATGGGAACTCTTGTAGAAAATCTAGCGGTTCTTTGTGTAATGTTGATGCTATTATTGCCACAAAAAAGGGAATTTAAAAAAAGTCTGGCGTGCATGGCAAGAGATAAGAAAACGTCTCAAGACAATAAGAAATATGATAGTGATGGATGGGGCAAAGCTAAGATTGAAGAGCTCAGTAATGTAGAGTCTCCTCAAATTGCAGATGTGACTGAGTTCGTACCTTCCTCAAATGTTCTAGTCTTTATAACAGATCTTAGTCCAGGTGCTATTATTGCAGAAGATGCCATCTATAATCATAATTGGGTCTAGATTCTCTACTTATACACATACATGTGTCATAGTGAAGTTTGATGATGCTTATGAGCTTGAGATAGATGGCGTTAGTGACATTGAGATGGCTTTGTATAATGGCACAGAGTTCATATTCAAAAAACTTAGCAAAGAGTTTGATATATGCTAGCTAGCTTGACGACTTGGGTTACACGACAACCTTTGGGAATGGTTCATGGATGATCTGGAAGGTGAATCTTGTTATTCTTAGAGGTCAAAATCATGGAACATTGTACTCTATGGTTGTCTTATGTGTAAAAGAGGATTATATATCCATAGCCGAATTGTTGTCTATTGAGTTGTGGCATAGCTGGTTGGGCAATATGAGCCAACAGGGAGTGAAAAAATTGGCACATTTTGGTTACTTACTTGTGTTACATTTTTTTTGACTTTTCTATGTGTGAGCATTGCATCTATGGCAAATAGACTAGGAGCACTTTATTGCCATTTATTAGGAAGCGTTTCTAGCCACTAGAGCTTGTTTATAGCAACGTTTGCAATTTTATGCCGACCAAGTCTCTAGAAAGAGTTGGCTATTTTGTGACCTTTATAGACAATTCCACTAAGAAGGTGTGGGTTTGTAATTTATGTCATAATAATCAATTAGTATCTACTTTCTAGAATTTCTTAGCATTTGTAGAAAATCAATCTGGCAAGAAGCTCAAGAGCTTGCCGACTAATAATTGTGGAGAATATGTCTCCAGGAAGTTTGAGAATTTCTATAGCAAGAGAGGTACCAAGAGGTAGCTTATTGCTTTTTACACACATAATCAAAGGCAAAAAGGATGAATTGAACAATTCAAGAGCAAGTCACACCTATGATTTCTATGGAAAATGTGACTCAAGATTTTTGAACAGAGTCAATACTCATAGCAGTACACATCATTAACACTTAGTAAGCCATTGAATTACAAGATTCTAGAGGAGTTGTGGTCCAAAAAGAAGCCACATTATGATCATTTGCGTGTCTTTGGATGTGAGCCATATGCATATGTGCCCAAGAAGCTTCAAAAAAGATAGACCCAAAGTCACATAATTGTAATTTCATTGGTTATGGTGCAAATGGAGAAATGGGATATTGTCTCTGGCAATCGAAATCTCGTAAAGTGATTTGTAGTTCCCACATTATCTTCAACAAGACAAAGATGCACAAAAATCATGTCAAAGAGGTTTAGAAAAGTCACATTCGAGGATGTTGCCTCAGATTTTGTGAAAACTAAAAAAACTAGGAATGCACCTTCCACTAGCAGCACTCCAATTGACAACGTAGAAAGTAGTAATCCATTGAGACAATCTAGTATATCCTTGCATCCATTTGAGCAGTTTCAAGGTTGGACTATGTGTCCTTTTGGCGAGCCATCTTGTCATTGTGCCAAAAAAATAATGGAAAACTCAGAGTGTGCGTGGTTCTCAAGAAGATTAATGCGGCAACTAGGAGAGATCAATATCCCTTGCCATATTTGGAACATTTGCTTGAAAGAGTTGCAAGCAAGGAAGCTTATAGCTTTTTAGATGGGTACCGGTTACAATCAAAATACAATTGCACTAGAGAACCGAGCTAAAACAAAATTCGGAGTGTTTGCATTTCATGTTATGACCTTTGGCTTGATAAATGTCCCTGCTACATTCCAACAATTAATAAGCACTGCGTTCAAGGAATATTTAAGGGAGTTTTTTTGTCAACTTTTTAGTTAATGGTTTCCCCCCAAAGAGCTTCAAAAGGATTTATCTCAAAAGTTAATCAAGGAATGCAAACCTTATTGCTTGATTTCCAAAACTCTCTATAAGCAAGGAAAAGATGACATTCTTAGGTGTTATGCCCGTGAGGATGAATATTTGTACATTTTGCAAGAAGCACACATGGGCTAGTTGGTGGTCAATTTTTAGGAGAATCAACTGCTAGAAAGGTATTACAATCAGGTTGTTGGTGGCCACTTTAATTAAATATGCATCACTCTTTACAAAAGGATGTGATAAAAGCCAACATTATGCAAAACCACAAAGAAAAGATAAGATTCCTCCACATCCTATTAAGGTGACCCAACCATTTGAAAAGTGGGGCTTAGACTTTGTAGGTCCAATTAGTTCGGCAACCCGTAATACTCAACCCCGATATATCATTGTTGCCCCTAACTATGTAACAAAATGGAATGAAGCTAAAGCTACATGCAAGTACACGCAAGGCCGATGCAAGGACAACAACCAAGTTTCTCTTTGAAAAAAATATTTCACAATTTGGATGTCCCTTTGAGATTGTGAGTGACAATGGTACCCATTTTATAAATGAAATGATAAACGAAGTCACATTAGATTTCATGATATCCCACCATAAGTCTACACCTTATTATCCACAAGCGAATGGTGAAACTGAAAGTATCAACAAGACTCAAATTTCTATCTTGACTAAGATGGTAGACGCTCATCGTATAGATTGAGACTTGATGCTTACATCAGCTCTATGGGCTTATCGTATTGCTTATAAAGTGGTTATTTATTGCACACTGTTTAAAATGGTGTATGGTCAAGAAGCAATAATGCCATGGGAGTTCGTCATTCCTAGTCTTAGAGTAGCTTCTTAGGAAGTTTGGAATGGTAACCCATTGATCAAGCATTTATATATCCTCAAGTGGCTAGAGGAAGAGACACAGTTGGCTGTGTAAAATGCCCTTGTGGAGAAAGAAGTGGTTTGATCGCCATTAAAAGAACAAGGACATCATAGTCAATGAAAATTTTCTTATGTATGGAGTGCATAACAAAAAGAAAAAGTTAAAAGACGCTGACAAAGGACCATATAGAGTATGCAAAATTACCCCACAAGGTACCCTTCATGTGGAGACTCTATATGGAGTTGAAACCATCGGATTCCTCAATGAAAGTAAATTTAAAAGATATTATGATCCCCTAAGCCAATAGGGCATTATGTGCCATCCATCAAAAGAAAGTAACAAGAAAATAAGCAGAGTTAAAAAAGATACAAGCCAGGATTGAAGCTTGAGAGCAACAACAACGTATTAGGCGCTAATGAGAAGCTAATCTTGGAGTTACATATTCATTCCAAGTTGAATCAGATGAAAATTCTTTAGACTCTGAACCGCCTCTACGGTACCCAAATGAGTTGAATAGATCTTATGGGAAAGTATTGTATAATGCAATATTGGACATAGGAGCTCAACATAATTTGCTATCCTATGGAGTGTGGTATCAGCTAGGAAAATCACCCTTATCCACAAGTACCATCCAAGTCGAGGGTTTCAATAAGAAGAAGACCACTGTTTTGGGAATCCTACACTTCTATCATTTATGACAACGGGACCATGGTTCAAAACTTTTTAGTCATGGTTGTTGGCATTATGGAGGATAACATAAACCTAGGGTGCAAGTGGATGTCTACAACTAAATGTAATATACATTGGGGGACCGAGAGTATCACGATGCAAAAACCAACTCTTAGCCCTATTGCTCAAGGAACAACATCAAAACTATCATTGCGTGAAACATCACAAATCCAAGGACTTGAAACATCCTTGCCTATATCACAACCCGCTAAAGCTTCAACCTCCATGGCTACGACATACAGTGTTACACCCCATGACTCCACTTGATTGGACAAAGGAAAAATATCAATGGGTCCCCAAGGCATTGTTACCAACCACTCCTACACTTCAAGTTCATTCAAAAAAGAAACCTCCAAAGAATACACCCATTCAGATAAGGAAATGCAAAGTTATCTTGCATTGGGTTCCTAAACAACTATTAGAAGCCCATGGCTACTATGACATTAATGATCAAATCTGGGTACCTAAATGTAAATCGTATTCTTCCCTATCACCTATAGATCCATGTGAGTCAAACCCTGTAATTCCAAAGTGGATTGAAGACCGTGGGAAGGGAAAGAACACGGAATACTACACACCTGATCCAGAGCTAGTTTGGGTTCCAAAGCGAGCCCAATCTATTCCACCTAGCTCAGGAAGGGGGGGGGGGGTCACATGAAGCTTCTAGCTCCTTAGGTAATGCATCCATAGATGTAAAAGCTTCTACACCACCTTCACCTACCACTGTGATTCCCCACCAAACTTCAAGAGAATCTACACCTCCCATTATACTATTATCAAGAGAAAAGCTTAGTACCTTCAGAATGAGGAAAAACTAGGTTTACAATTCTTATCTATGGGTCTGTCCCTTTCACAAATGGCCCCCCAAATTTGGCCAATCACCACGAAGTAAGTTTGGTTTACCTCTCATTGGCGATCACCAACCCTTGAACATAAACCTATGGGACCAACAAGCCCGGCCCATGACTAAAAATATGAAAAAACAATAATAATGACATCATGGGTTAACAAACATTCAACAGGTTCTAGTTTTGCATTGTGTGAGTCGGGGTGCCATTGCTTTGGTAGAAACCCTTTATTTCATTCAAGTTGAAGCACATTGAGGTGAGGTATTGTTTCATTCAAGATGTATCGACGGATAAGCCATTGGAACTTATCAAGATCCACATCGATGAAAACCCAGTGGATGCTCTTACAAAGGGCCATGATTTGCACATTGTATCAAGTTGTAAGGTGAACATAATTGTACAAGGGTGAAGCTGTTGCGCTTCATGTTTGTACATAGTAGCTTTTGTCATCGCCACTTATGGCCACATTGGCCTATAAGTGAGAGATTATTAGGGTAAAGGCCACAGTGACTGCCCACCCCTTGAGTAACCCTACACTACTCTAATGCTAAGTCTATTTTACTCACTTCTTATATATGTCAACAAAGAAACACATGTGCGCACGCGCGCGCACACACACACACACAAATGGCAAGGAGTATTAACTTAAAGTGAAGAATTTTTTGCTCCCTTGTACAAAGGCCCCAACTGTATCACATTCACACCCTATTGAATTAGAGTGTATGATGGTGTTCTAATCCTTGAGATGGAGCATCCAAAGGACTTCAAGCACCATTGATTGGTAGCATACCTATAAAAAACCCTCTATACATTCTAGGTGGTATTGTAAGAGCCTTCGATTTGAATAAATTATGTGAGAGTCTCAGTGAGATCTAGGCATCAAACATAACCTGCCTTGTGGGAAACTGGTTTTAATAAAATCCCTTTAAAGGGATATTTTCACTTAAGTAAGCATTACTAAAATTGAGGGCATACTAAGAGCGAGTAGAGAGAAACGGGGGTTGCTCTACAGCACGAGGATTCTGTTGGCGAAGTTGGGAAGCGTTTGTGGCGGAGGGTGTTGACGAAGCACATGGGCCATTCAAGGCTACCCACCCCCACCAAGTGCATAGCTGGAGATGATCTGCAAGACCCCGGAATTTCAGCCTGATCCGAGCAATAATTGTATAAAAGGTGAGGGTCTCCCTCACTTAGCTGGCAAGTATGTGAGTTTGGATTCTTTTATACTCTGTGTGGGTAACTGAGGGTTAGTGCATAAGCAGTTGAGCTTGGAGTGTATTAAACTATGGCGCAAGGAAAGCAAGTCTTGGAGGTCCAACCGTTGGCTTCTGCTTCTTAGGTTGAGTTCCCCTGCATAATATTATAGAAATGATGTTTGGTACCATGGAACCCTTTCCTTGACATTGAAAGTACTGTTCATTCGGATTTGTAGGTAGCAAAAGAATTCGGTTTTTACTTCATGCCTAATACTGACTGCACTCACACTTAGTTTTTTTCTACTATATGAAAAAATGGCATCAAATCTTGCATAGACATGGAAAATATTCTGGGTTTTTTTTACTGATGGTGAGTATATAGCTGAAATCTTGGTGGTATTGCTGGTTATGCCGCCATAGAAAAAAATCGGGTTTCTTTACAAAGGATTCTAGTTTTTATGCTTCACAACCTGTTATATACATGCAAATTCTGGTTTTTATGCTTCACAACTTGAGATTTGGTATAAACTTATTTCTAACTAGGTAAGGTATAGTGTTACTAGGGTTCTGGCTGATACTTCCCTAGCTTGTGCTGTTACTTATCGGAGCTGAGGATTGTTGATACCGTGGGATTTGATATCATGGTATAGGATGGTTGTGCTTTACATGAAATTCCGATTGGCTCTGGCTGGTATTTTTCTGGCCTGAGCTAATACTTCTCGGAGGAAGTCGCATAGGATTTCCATTGGAAACTATGGCTCTGGCTGTTACTCTTCTGGCCTGAGCTAATACTTCTCGGAGCTGATGGTTTTTTGATACGTTTACTAACTAAAAGTGGTATGGTACTATGGTATAGGGTAATTGCTCTTAACTTACAGGGAATTGGACCTTACTACTTGGATGTTTTGCTTGGTTATAGTTTTTTCATACACATACAATAACTGTATTTGGTAAAAGCTCTGGTTATGCCGCCATGAAAAATTTCGGGTTTCTTTACAAAGGCATCTATTTTTTATGCTTCACAACCTGTTGTATACATGCAAATTCTAGTTTTTATGCTTCACAGCTTGAGATTTGGTATATACTTATTTCTAACCAGGTAAGGTATAGTGTTACTAGGGTTCAGGGATACTTCCCTAACTTGTGCTGTTACTTCTCAGAGTTGAGGATTATTGATACATTGGGATATGATATTATGCTATTGGATGGTTGTGATTTACATGGATTTTTGACTGACTCTGGCTGGTACCCTTCTGGCGTGAGCTAATACTTCTCGGAGGAAGCCGCATAGGATTTCCATTGGAAACTTTGGCTTTGGATGGTACTCTTCTGGCCCGAGATAATACTTCTCAAAGCTGGTGGTTTTCTGATACGTTTACTAACTAAAATAGGTATGGTATAGGGTGATTGCTCTTAACTTATAGAGAATCGGACATTACTACTTGGTTGTTTTGCTTTGATATAGTTGTTTCATACACATACAAGGGATGTATCTTGTGAAAGCTTGAAGCAGTCTTTCTTTATGGATAGCTTTGACTCTGGTTCGGGCTCGAGCTCTGGCTAATAACGTATTTGACCCTGGCAGTTACGTCTCTGAAAGGAGCTCCTGTATGGTATCTGAGTAATGATGATTGCAAAACATCTAACCTTCATCAGTTGCTTGGATATTTTGCACAGATCTGGTTTTGTACATTCTTATTCCACTACATCAAGTAATGATGCTACCTTAATTATAATATGGTTTAGATACTTTTTTCTCAGACTTACAATAGAATCTGACCTTCTACTAGTTGCTTGGAGGCCTATCTTAGATATGGCCCATGCTGCCATATTCTGGTTCATTATTCTTTATGGTTGACTACTTGAGATTTGGCAAAATATAAGATTTGAACTAAGAAGGGTATAGTGTTACTCTGGCTCTGGCTGAGACTCCTCTGGCTTGGGCTAGTACTTCTTGGAGCTGATGGTTCGGCTTTTTTCTTTGGCTTCAAGGGAAACCCTTTATGGTATGTAGAGTAATGCTTGTAAACATGCATGACTGTGTAACTTCAAGTTCTTGAATTCTGGTGTAAAATTGGTCGAAAGATAACCGTAGTTGATTCTGTCCTTGAAGGGCTCGACCTTGAGGCATATGTTATAGAATGGGACATGGATAGGAGATAGACCGGCTACTGGCAGATGGAATTTCATAGGTGTTTGCTAAACTCTCTGACTCGACATTTTACTGTGGTATGTACAGATCACTTCAGGTTTAATCATCGTAACTGTGCTTTGGTGTTTATGGAGTCCAGCCACTTGAGAGCAGAAGAGGTTGCTCAAAATGATAGCATAAATTATCAGGGTTTCATAAAGTGTGTAAAATTTATTTGTTTACTGATAACAGGGTCTACCAAGATATATGTTGACTGCTCGAATGAGTACTACTGTTGATCCAATAAATCGAGCACAGATCTCAAAAAAGCTTAAGGTAGCTAGGGTTGAATATATAACAGCATTTGCGGCAAAGAACAGGGCATGGTCGAGGCAGAGAGCATATCTTAATTGAACCTACAAAAATAAAGAGATAAATTATAAAGATACTTAAAAGAAAATCATTGGCAGTTTGTAAATTGATGAAGTTCATTATGAAGATGTAACTGACTACCAAAGTCTTATTAAAGTTCGTGTATTTTTTTAAATAAAGTTTATTTGCAAAAAAAAGTTGAAACTTTGTGACATGGATAACAACTAGGATGTCCATACATCACCTGCATACAGAGCCAATGCTAACAGAATGTTATGTTGTTCTATGGGTGCAGGTGAGGGCTACTCTCTTTGATTCAGCTTTTTGGTTGCTTTATTGTTGGGAGGAATGGCTGCTGGTTTGCAGTTTGTAAAAGATTCTCTACATTCGGATGGTGACTTGTACCAAACCGATAAGATTTATTTATACAAAATCATGCTGTCTAAAGTTTGTTTTATATAATAAACCTTGTATTTATCTGGGTACCTTGGTCTTTGAACATATGTATGTTCGTTTTTGGGTAATATAAGTAGATAACTAAAACACACACATTTGGCACTTAGATCCGGTTTTACCACTGGGTTAGGACCAAGCTCCCGGTATTTTTGCTAGGACAGATTGATCAGAGTGTACATTCAATTTGAACTAGAGAGGCTAGCCTCACACAGTCATTATGAATTATTTTTGATTGGTTGAAGGTTGAGGAAGCTACCAGAGTACTATATTAAACCTTTAACTTTAGGGCTTATTCTAAGATTCTTCTGTTTATATATTTTCCTTTTGAATTTTCACTAACTACGCCTCCTTCATGCTATTTCCTTGTATTAGGGATTGGAATTGCCAATGGAGCCACTCTCAAGAGCTTCACTATTGGTTCCAAGATGCATTCAGGATGCTGAAGCATCTGCTCTCATTGTGGCCTCGTCGAGTAATCCTCATACCACCCTTATTCACACAGTCTCATTTGACAAATGGGTCAAAACATTAGCAATATTAGTCAAAAACAAATAAGGATGGTGTTTCAGCTATGTCTGAAATTATTGCAAATGTCCCGACTATCTCTAAGGCACATAAAGAGGACTTGGCTAAGTTCTCATATGATGGTGTTGAACTTGCTAACCTTCTCAGAAAGCAATGTGGACTCAGTCCCAGTTTTGTCACAGCCCCGAATATTCTGATTCTCCCACCTACCAGCAGTCTTTTCTGTAGGGATGCAACGGCTGCGGAAGCAGTTAAAGAATTTCAGAAAGATTTATGTTCTTCAAGTGAAACTTCGCTTTTGGAATTAGTCCCTAAGGTTTCCAAGATATTTCCTTTCTTATCAATACAACAAGTTGAGGTGGAATCCTTAGGGGTGGAGCACAAACTTTGGTTACTCCCTAATAAAGGATTTTTGGCTCCTATTTCTATAGAGACCTGGGTTTTTTTGGCAAATCTACCGGCCTCCACAATGGAGGACTCTCGACTGAAGATACTCAAAGGAGTGCAATATTTAGACAAAG
Source organism: Adiantum capillus-veneris (assembly GCF_014529385.1). Lineage (NCBI taxonomy): Eukaryota > Viridiplantae > Streptophyta > Polypodiopsida > Polypodiales > Pteridaceae > Adiantum > Adiantum capillus-veneris. Next base: position 28,057,523 of record NC_140933.1, on the reverse strand, counting down.
GTAAGCTGATTAAAGCTCCGTTCAACATGAATTTTTTGGACTCCAAGAAGTGTGGGTCTAATGCAGGACTTTATGTGAGAATGAAAGGACTCATGGAATTCAGTAAAAACAATGCTGATTATTATTCAGAATCAGTCTGGAATATTTATAGACCCTATCTCAAGTGTGCTTGCAGATTTTTGGACCCTAAAGCGTCTTGTGAGTCTAGCATGATATGGTTTGACCATGCAGTTTGGTTTGCCATCAACAATCTGGAATCTATATTCTCGGAAAAGCCTACATCATTTCATCTTACTCTCATCTGCTCATAGTTAGGTGGACAAGGCAAGGAGTTAGTTCTGGCGCAAATTCCCTTCATACAATTTCGTACTTTGATGGTTGAAATGATCAAAGAGCTAGGGGCAAATGAACCAGAAATGCTCCTGACTACCTATGGTTCTTACAAAGGCATACAAACTATTCTGGGTCTGCTGAAACCTAACTTTGAAGATGATGAGTCCCCCTCTCAAAAAAGACCCAACACACTGCTAAATCCAAATTCCATGTTTACTTCCTTTCTTACCCCCTCTTCGTCTGCTGACTCCAGTTTTGGAAGTGGAAAGTCTAGAAGCTTTACAAGAGGAAGGGGTCGAGGACTACCAGTTAAACATCTATTGGAAATGTGACTGTGCAGGTAGCGGTCAATGAGATCGGGAGGCGCTATCTACCAAGCAAAGCCGACGATTGCATTACTTGTTTCATTCATTGTCATTTCACGAATAGAATTTTTGAGTTCTTTTCACCTAAATCAATTTTTATAGAAAGTTTTGATTTGGTATATGGTGATCATTCTTTGATAGAAAATATGGTGTTTGGTTGGAAATACTCTGAAACTATTAAAAGCCTTGTATATTTAAATAATTTTTTGAGATATGAACCTATTTTAAGATGTAACTGTGAAAATCTTACTACCTTGTGTAAGGAGTTCAAATCACTTGGTTCGCATGTCTGTACGACAAACCTTACTATCCTTAAGGCTTCTTCTCTTCAAAATCTACTTGGAATGGGTTTGATTCACATACCTATGGAACCGCTAAACCCTAGAATGGCATTTTCTGCACTTATAGAATGTCTGGCTAACATAGCCTTAAAGCTCCAACTGGAGCAACAGATTCAACAGGATCTCATTGAGAAACTAGAAACTGTCCTTTATCAAAAGATTAATCTTCTGCCAGAAAAATGGCTCAGTTTGAATACTACTTGGATCAAACCAAAAATTATGCAAGAATGTCATGCGATGACTTGTGAGTGGTTTATTGTTGGGCTTGAAAAAGCTGCAAACACTGTGTCAGTTATCTGTAAAAAACTGGAATATGAAGTTTCCCTGATAAGGTTGAGGAGACCTGAATTTGAAAAGACAAATGAAACACTAAAGGATGTAATGAGGCGGTCTGGGACGGGCAACAAGAGAGGCGACCTCTAAACACTCCTCAAGGCTCCCGTGTTGCGCAATTGGGGCTGGGGCAACCACAAGCACAACACAACAACAAACCCACAACCAAACCCAAACAAGATAGGGGCACCACCTAGTTAGAGAGCAAACTAGGATGCAAAAGAGGAGAATCCCTTAGCAATACAAGCAAGAAGCAAGGGTACACTATCACTAATTTCAATGCTATAAATACACACACCAAACACAGAGAGAGAGAGTTTTGTGCAAGAATTTAGTTTCAATTTTAATGATTGACGTAGATGTATGAACAGCCTGGAGGAGAGTGAAGAGACACAATTAAGTTTGATGATGTTGCAATCTACATATTATCATAGGGTTATGGGAGCCCTCTCACCATACAACCCTCTTATAATGTTTTCCCAAGAAACAAAAACAAACACAAGAGCTCTTGAGTCACACACAAGCAAATACTACAACAGAATCTCAAAATGAAAACGCGTCACCTTAAACCAAATGAAATGAGGTTGCCAAGCGTGAATTGGAAAGACTCAAGAGAGTTTTGAACCGCGGTTGCACCCAACTTATTGATTCAATTGATACGCAAGAGTAGGTACAACTTTGATTGGAAGTTATGAATCACTCACTCCCTTGCAATGCTACAACTAGCTCAAAGAAGCTTTCCTATGCACCACATGTAATGGTGCATAGAGAACTCACTCTCTCTCCCTAACACTAAGATGGTGAATGGTATGCTCAAAGTAGTGAGCAATAGTGTAGGGATCATACTCTTTACAAAGGGAGAAGGGCTCTATTTATAGGTGAGGAGACCCCTTATTAGGATTATACCTAATCAATATTTTCATAGAAAACCATGTTTATGAAAATTTTTTATATGTTCTTATGAGAGTGGGGCTCTCTTGTCTCTTGAGTCACATGGATGTGGACTCAAGAGGAGAGAATTATTGAGGTGAAATAAAGAATATTCTAGAGAGGTGAGTGATTTTTTGTGTGAAGTTGCCAACTCCAAGGTAGAGTAGAGTGGGTGCAATTTAAAAGAAAGGGTTAGCAGTTAGTGTTAGTAGTTTGAAGTTAGTAGGATGGGGTAAAATTACATGGCATATGCACTCAAGATGCAATACATGATTTATACAATGATAAAAAGTAAAACAAGGATGAGAATATACACAATTTGATGGAAACCACAAGATGGAAAAGGAATTTTCCACCTATCTCCTCCAGTGAATGAAGCGATTGTAGAACTTTGTCGGTGTAGTTTTTGTGACCATGGAAAATTGAATTTTCCATGATCAAACTCATCCTTTTGTAGAGCTTGAGCTTGGTTATTTGCTGATTTTTTCTCTTTTTATGAAAGGATGAAGAGGTTATGGAAATATGAATTTGATTCTAGAGAGAGAAATTGAGCTATATGTGTGTAGAGATGATAATTTTTGAGCTATGGAGCAAGGAGAGATGGAAATGGTGAAGAAGATGAAGTAAGCCATGAAAGTTGCAGGTTTGAGTGAGTGATGGAGAGGAATGAGTGTGTGTGTGAGTGGAAGTGGGAAAGAACGTGAGAGAAGACTATGGGTTACATTATGAGAGAAGTGGGCAGACTGGGGTCCACTCAAAAAATCCTATCTCACCGGTGGTAGCTCAAAAAATCATGAAAAAAGTTGAGGTGATTATTTAGATTGTGGGCTACATTTTCTCTGTTGACCGCTTCTTCAAATTTCGAGCGTAGATAGGTGCCAAAATTCTCACCAAAAAGCTTGTTTTTTATGCCTGCAAAAGCCTTTTAGTGGCCCCCTCCTTTGTTGAATTTGCTCAATGCATCCAAGAGTGAGCCCCTCCTTTGCCATATCATGATACAAAACATCCAAGTTGCCCTTTACACATGCATGGAGGAGGATTATTGGTGAATAAAGCAATATATACATGGTGGGACTACTGTATGGACTATTCATTGATTTTAGCTCAATGAGCACATGGTGTTAGAATAATGAGTAAAAATAATAATAAAAATATCAAAGAATTATGTATATGGAAAAAGATATTGGAATCATATGATATGGTCCTTCTTTGTAGTATTTTGGGTGAAAGAGGAAAAGGTATGCAAGTAAATGAAAAGAATACAATAAACGTGACTAAGGGAGTAGAAATCGATTTTTTGTTTTCACAAAGGTGAGGATAAAAATGTGGGGGTGATTTGTATAAAATAAAAATATGAGGTTAGAGTATATACACATTGGAAAAAATATATACTTATCGTGCAAAAGGATGAAAGAAAGCGTACATAGGTTTAATAAAACACACACCTAGGTATAAATATTTAAATAAAATACAAAAATAATCATAAAAAATCCCTATATTTAGGCCATATATACAATGAAATATTTACACACAAAAAGGCCATAATATTCTTTTATTTTTTATTTTTTTATGTTTTTTTGGCTCAACTAGCCCAGTGACTAGCTAATTGAAGGTTTTTTAAGGAGATATGGGAAAAGCCCCCGAACTCACAGTTTGGGTGATTTTGGTAGGGTGAGGTAGCTCATTATGAAAATTTAGAGAGCCAAAAAACGGCGATCATTAGCCCTCCCCCTAGATAATGGTACATTCATGTATCATTTATCCGATCAGACAACATGTAGATCATGTAACGTCTGTCTTTGTCTGTTTTCATCTTTGAAGAACCTTTGTTGTATGATTAAATAACCTTGTGTGATATAGGTTCTCAGAGCCAATAACTGGATGTAATGAAGTGGTTGAGTAAACCTCCTCCATTAAGAAAGTTTCCATAAGCACCTTCCAGGATCAAAGATCTTGAAATTTCTTTCCCAAAGAGAGATGTATGGTATGGAATCACTTACTGAATTCGGTTGAAGAAACTTGTAGATCTTATTGATGTCCATCATTGCATCTATCACTATGAATGTGATATTAAAGATTGGTTGCTCTTCCTCTTGTGTAAAGTTGATATATCTGCTACGATCTTCAAGAGCTTGTATGAGAAAATCTCTCAATTGTAGCTCATAGAATTCATTCAACATGGGTAGGCTCATCAAGTCAAAAATTCTATGACCTTCATGATTTAGGAAAGCTTGATCCATGCTTCTAGTTGCTATTGAAAGATATTGCAAATAGTTTACCACATAAGTAGATAATAGACGAAGGTTTCTATTTCTTTCAACACATTGGAAGAGAATAGATTTCGGTACTGATTGATGACATATCCACATGTAGCAATCAACAAGTTTTTCATCTATGATGAAGACCATAAGCATCACAATGTGCGACCTCCATACACCAAAGAACCAAATGAAGAAGGTTTGAAAACATCCATTCATCACCAAGTATTCATGTCCTCTTCCACTTAAGAAGGTATGGTGCCCCCGATGAAAGGTATATGTGAAGAGAGGAGAAGGTGACTTTGAAGAGGTGAAACCCAATGTGAAGCTGATTGAGGCTTCAAAATCTTGGGTTTTCTTGTTAAGAGATTGTCCCATGAATGAGAAGCCACTCACTAAAACACCATTGGAGAGAATGATACCCTTTTGACAATTTCCTTTTATGATCTTATTTTTTACTACTTTCCCAAGTTCTTCATCCCCTTCTAAGCCCCCCCTTTGGCAAGGTTGTAACTCCTCACATTGTACCACCTCAAAGATTGATGGATTACTTTTTGATTTTGTGAAAACTTTGGCTTCTTGCATGATAGGTTCCTCCATGCTTAACATACATGGGTCATACCAATGCTTTTCAACATCCTCAAACACTTCTTGAAGATTATCCTCACATGGATTCAACTCACACTCTTCTACTTTGTATTGGAGTTGGCATTCCATGTACACAATAATCTCTTTATGATCAATGTGGTCTATGATCTCCCCACCTATGATTTCATCTTCTTCGTCACTCTCTTCTTTTAGATACGACACACTCATAGAATCAAGGTTACCTTCAAGGTCTTCATTCTCCATAGAGTCATATTGCACAAAAGCTTCGTCTTCTCGGACTAGAAATTGATCCTCCACCAAAAGGTTGGATGTATCCATTATTGAATCATCAATGCCATTTGAGATATCTTGTCGATTTTTGAATGCTTGTGATAAAGGTAGAAGAAAGAGATACCACATTTGAATCTTCGCCACACACTTTAGCACTTGAAAAATCAGTTGGCATGTAAATATCTTCTTTAACATTTGTCGAAGTAGAAGGAGATAAGTATGGCAAAGGAGATGACTCCTTGATAGAAACACTTTCATGATGGTTGCTTCTTCCAGCATGATGGAAACCATTTTTGATGTAGAAGTACTTGTGAAACATCCTTCGGGCAATAGTGACCGCTTCTTCAAAGGTAGAGGGTCCACTACAAGTAACCTTAGTCTTTAGGAAAGGAGACAAACCCGAAATAAATTGCTCCATTTTTACATAATTTGGAAATGCAGAACTAAATCCACATCCTCCCCATTGACAAGAAAAAATATCCTCATAAGCATAGTACTCTTCACCATGTTGTTGAAGTCTCCCTAATGAAGCCCATGCTTTCTCCGTTGTTGAAACTTTAGAGAATCTGGTCTTCAAATCTTTGGAAATTTGGGTATATCCATCTTCAATTTGAGAAGACATACTCCAAAACCATTGCTCAGCGTTGCCTCTAAGGCATAGCACCAAAAAATTCCCTTTTTCAATGTCATCCCTTTTACCAAGGATATGGCAAACCATTCTAAAATTAGCAAGAAAATCATCAACATCTTCTTCTAGATTTTCGAAGAAGATTGGGATATAGTCAAAGGTATAGCGTGTCATAGTCTCTCAATGCTAAAACCACACAAAGATTAGTTCCAAACAATCATTTTCTCTCATGACATCAACTAACTACACAAAGTTTTAAAAGGCCTTTCAACATGAATTCTAGATTCTTATGTGAAAATGTTTTTTCTTTCTTATGTTAAGCTAATCCAAACCATATTCTAGATCAATTTTTGTTGCCTTGAAATTAAACTGGGTCATACAAGTTTTCATGATTCATATAATCTACTTGATTATGCAAAATACAAGCATTCATGCAATACAACAACAATAAGCACAAAGTCTTCCTCAGTGGGGGCACGAAAATTGAGGCGGTCCGGGGTGGGCATCAAGAGAGGCGACCTCTAAACCACCCTCAAGGCTCCCACGCTGCTCAATTGGGGCTGATGGTGTTCTAATCCTTGAGATGGAGCATCCAAAGGACTTCAAGCACCATTGATTGGGAGCATACCTATAAACAACCCTCTATACATGCTAGGTGGTATTGTAAGAGCCTTTGATTTGAATAATTATGTGAGAGTCTCAGTAAGATCTAGGCAACAAACATAACTTGTCTCGTGGGAAGCTGGTTTTAATAAAATCCCTTTAAAGGGATATTTTCACTTAAGTAAGCATTACTAAAATTGGGGGCATACTCAAAGCAAGTAGAGAGAAATGGAGGTTGCTCTACGGCGCAAGGATTCTACCGGCAAAGTTGGGAAGCATTTGTGGAAAGGGGTATGACGAAGCACATGGGCCATTCAAGGCTACCCACCTCCACCGAATGCATAGCTAGAGATGATCTGCAAGACATGGGAAGTTCGGCCTAATCCGTCGAGCAGCAACTGTATAAAAGGTGAGGGTCTCCCTCACTTAGCTGGCAAGTATGTGAGTTTGGATTCTTTGTACACTCTGTGTGGGTAACTGAGGGTTAGTGCATATGAAGTTGAGCTTGGAGTGTATTAAACTATGGCGAAAGGAAAGCAAGTCTTGGAGGTCCAACCGTTGGCTTCTGCTTCTTCTCACGTCGAGTTCCCCTGCATAATATTATAGAAATGATGTTTGGTACTGTGGAACCCTTTCCTTGGCATTGAAAGTACTGCTCATTCGGATTTGTAGGTAGCAAAAGAATTTGGTTTTTACTTCATGCCTAATACTAACTGCACTCACACTTATTTCTTTTCTAGTATATGAAAAAATGGCATCAAATCTTGCATAGACATGGAAAATATTCTAGGTTTTGTTTATTGATGGTGAGTAATAGCTGAAATCTTGGTGGTATTGTTGTTATGCCACCATAGAAAAAAATCGGGTTTCTTTACAAAGGATTCTGGTTTTTATGCTTCACAACCTGTTATATACATGCAAATTCTCGTTTTTATGCTTCATAGCTTGAGATTTGGTATAAACTTATTTCTAACCAGGTAAGGTATAGTGTTACTAGGGTTTTGGCTGAGACTTCCCTAGCTTGTGCTCTTACTTCTCGGAGCTGAGGATTGTTGATACCGTGGGATTTGATATTATGGTATAGGATGGTTGTGCTTTACATGAAATTCGGACTGGCTCTGGATGGTACTTTTCTGGCCTGAACTAATACTTCTCGGAGGAAGTCGCATAGGATTTCCATTGGAAACTTAGGCTCTGGCTGTTACTCTTCTGGCCTGAGCTAATACTTCTCGGAGATGATGGTTTTTTAATATGTTTACTAACTAAAAGTGGTATGGTACTATGGTATAGGGTAATTGCTCTTAACTTACAAGGAATTGGACCTTACTACTTGGATGTTTTGCTTGGTTATAGTTTTTTCATACACATACAATAACTGTATTTGGTAAAAGCTCAGGTTATGCCGCCATGAAAGAAATCGGGTTTCTTTACAAAGGCTTTTGGGTTTAATGCTTCACAACTTGTTGTATACATGCAAATTCTGGTTTTTATGCTTCACAGCTTGAGATTTGGTATATACTTATTTCTAACCAGGTAAGGTATAGTGTTATTAGGGTTCAGGCGGATACTTCCCTAACTTGTGTTGTTACTTCTCGGAGCTGAGGATTTTTTATACAATGGGATTTGATATTATGCTATTGGATGGTTGTGTTTTACATTTTGACTCTAGCTGGTACCCTTCTGGCCTGAGCTAATACTTCTTGGAGGAAGTCACATAGGATTTCCATTGGAAACTCTGGCTCTGGTTGGTACTCTTCTTGCCCGAGATAATACTTCTCAGAGCTGATGGTTTTTTGATATGTTTACTAACTAAAAGACGTAAGGTATAGGGTGGTTGCTCTTAACTTACAGAGAATCAAACCTTACTACTTGGTTGTTTTGCTTTGATATAGTTGTTTCATACACATACAAGGGATGTATCTTGTAAAAGCTTGAAGCAGCCTGCTTTATGGCTAGCTTTGACACTTGCTCGGGCTCGAGCTCTGGCTAATAACGTATTTGACCCTGGCAGTTACGTCTCTGACAGGAGAATTTGTATGGTATCTGAGTAATGATGATTGCAAAACATCTAACCTTCATCATTTGCTTGGATATCTTGCAGAGATCTGGTTTTTTACATTCTTATTCCACTACATCAAGTAATGATGCTACCTTAAATATACTATGGTTTAGATCCGACCTTCTACTAGTTTCTTGGAGGCCTGGATTAGATATGGCCCGTGCTGCCATATTCTGTTTCATTATTCTTTATGATTGACTACTTGAGATTTGGCAAAATATAAGATTCAAACTAAGAAGGGTATAGTGTTACTATGGCTCTCGCTGAGACTCCTTTGGCTTGGGATGGTACTTCTTGGAGGTGATGGTTCGGCTTTTTTCTTTGGCTTCAAGGGAAACTCTTTTATGGTATGTAGAGTAATGTTGGTAAACATGCATGACTGTGTAACTTCAAGTTCTTGAATTCTGGCGTAAAATTGGTCGAAAGATAACCCTAGTTGATTCTGGCCTTGAAGCGCTCGACCTTGAGGCATATGTTATAGAATGGGACATCGATAGATAGACCGGCTAGTGGAAAATGGAATTTCATAGGTGTTCACTAAACTCTCTGACTCGACATTTTATTGTAGTATGTATAGATCACTTTAGGTTTAATCATCGTAAATGTACTCTGGTGTTTATGGAGTCCCGCCACTTGAGAGCGAAAGAGGTCGCTCAAAATGATGGCATAAATTATCAAGGTTTCATAAAGTGTGTAAAATTTATTTGTTTACTGATAATAGGGTCTACCAAGATATAGGTTGATTGTTCGAATGAGTACTACTGTTGATTCAAGAGAGCACATATTTCAAAAAAGCTTAAGGTAGCTAGGGCTGAATATATAGCAGCATTTGCGGCAAAGAACAGGGCATGGTCGAGGCAGAGAGCATATCTTAATCGAACCTGCAAGAATAAGAAGATAAATTTTAAAGATACTAAAAAGAAAATCATTGGCAGTTTGTAAACTGATGAAGTTCAGTATGAAGATGTAACTGACTACCAAAGTCTTATTAAAGTTCGCTCATTTTTTTAAATAAAGTTTATTTGCAAAAAAAAAGTCGAACTTTGTGACATGGATAACAACTAGGATGTCCATACATCACCTGCATACAGAGCCAATGCTAATAGAATGTTATGTTGTTCTATGGGTGCAGGTGAGGGCTACTCTCTTTGATTCATCTTTTTGGTTGCTTTGTTGTTGGGAGGAATGGCTACTGGCTCGCAGTTTGTAAAAGAATTTCTACATTCGGATGGTGAGTTGTACCAAACTGATAAGAGTTATTTATACAAAATCATGCTGTCTAAAGTTTGTTTTGTATAATAAACCTTGTATTTATTTGGGTACCTTGGTCTTTGAACATATGTATGTTCGTTTGTGGGTAATATAAGTAGATAAGTAAAACACACACACACACACACACAAACACACTATCTACTGGGATTTAAAACCTATTACCTGCCATTGCCGTGGCCCACTACTCTAACCCACTACACACTACCTCTAACTACACACTACTTATGGGACCCCTTGACAAAAGGCCTTTAATTCAACACAATGTGAACTGGGACCTAAGGGTAGGTGAGTACATGGCCATTTTCCCTTATTCGGGCACTGTCTTGGCTTTTACTAATGGCGTTCTGGTTCGGTTGCATACTTTGCCTCTCTTCCTCGCTCTCTCTCTCTCTCTCTCGTGTGTGCGCTTGCTCTCTCTGCCTCTCCTTCTGTATGGGATGGCGCCGAATACCCTTTACTCTGCAAGGCCCGCCATGACATCCACAAGCCATCTAGGTGTTGTTTCTCTCTTGTGTATATAAATAGGTGAGCTACTCTATAGCTCACTTAGTATTTGTACCGGTCCTTCTTTGTGGTGAGTGTTTGCAATTCAAGAGAGGGGGATATGGCTAAAGGCAAAGAGAAACTAGCCATAGTGGAGCTGGCTGCTCCGACGCAAGCTCAAGTAATCTTTTCTTTACATGCACAAGTCTTGGGGCCGGCAGGCGCTTATGATTACTTGATGTTGGGCCACTTTACCACTCTGACTTCCTAGCTAATTGATTTGAGTAATGGCATTTGACTGCTCCAATAAACGGTTATAAAGTATACACGGTTCTATCTGATTATTTTAAGAAATACATTGTTCTATTTCACATTCACATATTGAAAGGATTGTTGCTAGTGGGCACCTTGACCCGCACCATTAAAGGTTTTTTTAAAAAAAACTCTGAGCTGATCCCTGTAAGTTTACATACTGCTTTTTAAATTTTCTAATCTAAATGGCAAATGACTCCTTGCTTTTTTGACTTCTTTGATTACTTGGATAAAAGTATCTGACTACTGCAATGATAAGGTGGTAAATAGTACAAGGTTCCATCTGAGTATTGGAATTAATACACTGAATTTCTGGCTTGCATTCACATGTACAGGCTGATGGTAATGAGGCACCTCGGCCTGGACGTCAGAGTTTTCTTACTAACACTTACTGCTGGTTAAATTTTCTCATCGACATACCATGACAAACTGACAAGGTAGCTAACTCCTGGCCTTTCTGACTTCTTGGCTACTTGGATTGAATAAGGATATCTGACTACTGCCATGACAGGGTGGTAAACCACACATGATTTAGTATGAGTATCGAAAGTAATTTACTGTTTTTCTGGCATGTAGTCACTTTCACATGGTGGGAATGTGTATAGTTTCTGATGGTAATGAGGCATCTTGGCCTCGAACTTTGAGTTTTCTAATTAACATTCACTGATTCAAAAGCATTCTTATGCTTGGCTAGGCAGTCGGCTCCCCCTATAGCAAGGTTGTAACTTGATATGGTTGATACTGTCATGGTAATTTGTTAAATGAAGGTACATGCATATTAATCATTGACACATAAAAGGGATATACATGGTACTATCATCATTGGTTATCTATTACAATGATAATGGTTTCATACTTTTTTACATTTTTTTTGATAGCAATGTAAAGCTGGGTGACATCAATAACAAGTGGGATACCCATGCATCACTTGATACAGTGCCAATACTAACTGAGTGTTGTATTGTTTTTATGGATGCAGGTGAGGGTTACCTTGTCAACTCTAGCTATCAAAGTATGCTGGTTTGAAGATTTGCAAGACTTGTATCTCTTCAATCTTACTGGGAGGCTCTTAGACCTCTCCATTGTTGTATAAGACCATTCTAGACAATGAAATGGAATTATACACCCCCTTCCCTGACATAGTCTCTAGCTGTCTTTTGAAATTGTTCAAATTCGTTGGTGTCTATGTATAATGTTATTGGAACACACACACACACCTAACACCAAGATTAATAATGCTATTACTCAAAGACCTAGTGGCTATATTATGTTCCCATACCCTTCCTTGGTTCCGTCACTAGAGAAATGGTATTGGGGAACGGGGCCATCTTCACACGACCCTTATGGATCACCTGGTTGGTTGAAGGTTGAAGTGGCTATGTCTCCTTTTTTTTGCTGAATTTTGAGCTAAACCTTTACTTATTTCTTATGTAGACTTTGGCACTCTCTCAGGGCCTTGAGCTCCCTACTGAACCCATGTCAAAAGCCTCTTCACAAGTGATTAGATGCATTCAAGACCCCACTGCCTCCGATGGAGATGGATATGGTTAATAAGGTGTCACGTGCTTTTTTCTTTTTTGCCCTATAAACAGGTAGAAATTGAATCTTTAGGAGTGGATCACCGCCTTTGGACCCTCCCTTATTAAGGTTTTCTAGCACCCATCTCCATCGAAACTTGGGTATTTCTGGCTAACCTTCCGGCGTCATCCATGGAAGATGCAACGTTGAAGGTTCTGAGAGGTGTCCAATCCCTTGACAAAGGAGATCTCATCAAAGCACCTTTCACTATGAAGTTCCTTGACAACAAGAAATGTGGCTCAAATACAAGTTTGTATGTACAAACAAAAGGTTTGATGGAATTTGCCAAAAGCAATTCCAAATACTATACGAAATCTATCTGGAACATCTACAGGCCGTATGTCAAATGCACCTGTCAGTTTCTGGACCCAAAGGCCCCCTGTGAATCTAGTATTATATGGTTCGACCATGCAATATGGTATGCTCTTAATAATCTGGACCTTCTGTTTCCAGATACCCCTGCGGCTCATTACCTGTCCCTGTTTTGTTCTTGGTTGGGAAGCCAAGCCAAAGAGGCTGTACTTGCCCAAATGGACTTCATTCAATTTCAAATTTTGATGCTAGCTCTTTTGAAAGAACTGGATGCTGCTGAAAAGCCTGGGGTATTGCTGACAACATACGGTAATCATCTCGGAATTAAAACACTCCTAGGGTTGCTAAAACCCAACACTGATATTGGAGACTCACCCAACCTCAAAAGGCCTAACTCGCTCATTTGCCCTACCTCCTCCTACACCTCTTTTTCAACCCCAGCCGCATCTTAACTGATTCCTATGGAAGGAGAGGGAAGGCAAGAAGTGTTATTAGAGGGAGAGGAAGAGGATATCCAGTTAAACACCTTTTGGATTTATGATTTTGCAGGTACTCTGTAACAGTGTGGGTGGACGGCATCTTGCTGCAAATGAAGAAAGCATGGATGGATTTCATAAATTATCAAGGTTTCATAAAGTGTGTAAAATTTATTTGTTTACTGATAACAGGGTCTACCAAGATATAGGTTGACTGTTCAAAGGAGTACCACTGTTGATCCAATCAAGAGAGCACAGATCTAAAAAAAGCTTAAGGTACCTAGGGCTGAATATATAGCAGCATTTGCGGCAAAGAACAGGGCATGGTCGAGGCAGAGAGCATATCTTAATCGAACCTGTAAGAATAAGGAGATAAATTATAAAGATACTTAAAAGAAAATCATTGGCAGTTTGTAAACTGATGAAGTTCAGTATGAAGATGTAGCTGAATACCAAAGTCTTATTTAAGTTCGTTCATTTTTTTAAATAAAGTTTATTTGCAAAAAAAAAGTTGAAACTTTGTGACATGGATAACAACTAGGATGCCCATACATCACCTGCATACAAAGCCAATGCTAACAGAATGTTATGTTGTTCTATGAGTGCAGTGAGGGCTACTCTCTTTGATTCAGCTTTTTGGTTGCTTTATTGTTGGGAGGAATGGCTGCTGGTTCGCAGTTTGTAAAAAAAATTCTACATTCATATGGTGAGTTGTACCAAATTGATAAGATTTATTTATACAAAATCATGCTGTCTAAAGTTTGTTTTGTATAATAAACCTTGTATTTATCTGGGTACCTTGGTCTTTGAACATATGTATGTTCGTTTGTGGGTAATATAAGTAGATAAGTAAAACACACACACACACACACACACACACACATAGTTCTTCATGATGTCAGGGGATATGTGTTCGAAACGTGAGCCGAGAAGGCACCGAGCCTCTGGCTGTGAGAGGTGTGAGTGAGAATAAGAAAAACAGATGCATATGGCTCTGCAATCACCGTAAACTTCAATTAATCGATTCAAGCTCTGAGTACATTTTAATTGGTAGCCAAGGCGGGCTGTTAGCAGCACTGTCACTTGGATCATCCAATAACTAGGAGTTTAAGCTCTTGTTTTACAGGATTAACCGGGCCTTTAATAACACCGGGACTTAGCAAGATGATTAATCAATCTTCAAGATGATGACGGTGATGGAAATTCTCTCCTGTCGCTTTATCTGCTTCAACTACCTTCAAGATCTCTCTGCATTGCTCTCGTTCCTTTGATTGTCCTCATAAACCTTCTCTAAAAGCCTTCCTTAGCCTGCTCTTACGCTCCTTCCATTGCTTCAATTACCAACAATAAGCTTCAAATTTCTCTTTCGATCTACCCTTAAGTTGTCAAGAGCTCTCAAAAGCTCTACACAATTTCTCCTTTTGTTTGCCTTCAATTGCCCTTTTTAGCACATGTCCTGCCATTCCTTGAGCTTTACACCCTTACTTAGCCAAGAGAAAGATAGCTACATGCTTACAATCCGAGAGAGAGAGAGCACCTCCCCTTGCCTTGCTTTGCTTACTCTCAAGGGAGAGAGAGTTCCCTCTTCCATATGCTTGACTTATGCTCGACGAGAGAGAGAGAGAGAGAGAGAGAGAGAGAGAGAGAGAGAGAGAGAGAGAGAGAGAGAGAGAGAGAGAGAGAGAGAGAGAGAGAGAGAGAGAGAGAGAGAGACACTTCCTGCTTGCTCATCTAAGAGAGAGAGAGAGAGAGAGAGAGAGAGTTTCTTCCTTCTCCACCTTCCTCTTCTTCGAATACCCTCTCCTCCCCTTTGTAACCCCTTTTTTATCACCCTATTTTGCCTCAGCCCATTAGTCATGGTGTCGTGTTGATGTGGCACGTGAATAGGGCCTAATGCTGTGGAAGTCTGCGGATTTGGAGCAGCTCAAAAATTGTCGGGAGCAGGGCTGAAAATGGGCGCTAGGGGCTGCCTATCAACTTTGCCTTCTTCCTCAACTTCATTTGAGGCCCTCCATCACTGCTACGTCTTGCTCTTCTTCCCCCTTCGTTGCTCGTTGCCTCTGCCCTCTTTTTTTTTCCTCCCTTTTCCACTAAAAACCCTTTTGGGACCCTCATTGGGCGCCCATTGAGCCTATTCCCTTGTGCGGCCATAGCCCTTGTAGTGGCACGACATTTGGCTACATGTTGACCAAGGCAATGATAGGCACGTCGTGTGGGACACCACTTTTGTATACATATTGGCCAAGGAATATTCTATTTCAAGCAGCCCTTAACCGGTATTATCTTTGTATATTTTATTGCTCATATTAGATTCTTCAATAGTGCCATACGCCTTCAAGATGCAAGTATAAGTAATTGCATTTGAAGAAACGCCTTCCCTTGCATTTAGTTAACAACCCAGAGCTTCTTTGCCACAATCGTGTTGGGCATTCCCCGCAACCAATGATCTCCAGGAGACGACATTTTTGAAATGATTCTAATCAAAAACCTTATGTGCTTCCGTACAGGCACCACATTTAACATATTTAACTTCCAAAGCATGTGTCTCTCCATTAGCCATCTGGCATACAACTCAACTAAAGCACTACCAATCACGACATTGTTTTTCAACATTCCCTGGTTGAAGCTAAAAATTTCCCAGATGGCACACCAACCGAGTCGACCAGACTGGTACGGAACTAGCCCTCGGTGAAACTTAATCTGGTGATATCTTGGTAACCATAACTCCGATCGCTGATCTGAAAAATCCTAACGTGCTCCACAAAGTGAGCACTTTAGGCCCATACATTCATTTCATTTTTGTCCCCTCAAATGTAGTTGCCCAATCCGGTATGGATCTGCATCAACTTAAACTTCAAACTGCCATAACTTCTTCACCGTAGCTCCAATCGACGAGCCGTAAAGATAGACCAGTAGAGCACTTCAAGCATTTCAATTGTAGATCATAAACTCCCATCTATTCTCACTTTAAGTATACTCTTTTTTTAGCATCATTAAGGCATTTGTTCGCCTTTTAAAGCCGCATTTGCATCATCAGACTCATGTAATTGGTAAACATATGGAAAACAGTATAAGGCTTATACCCAAAGCTTAAACATTAGGTAGTTGACCATTAGAAATCTTTGTATCTGCCGTATCTCCAAAGCATTCAAGTATTGAAAACATGTTTAGTGAACCCCGCCAGACTCAAGTGCTCCAGTTAATGATGCACACGGCTTGACCATCAAGCTCGCTTCAGGGAACACTGTCAAGCTCAAGTATGTGTTACTCTGTCTGCACACGGAATGGATGTCAAAGTTCTTTACTTCAAGTTCTTGTAGCAGAACCAACTCAAAAGATGTAAAGATACTTCATGAATTGTCCAAAGAAGTCAACTAGAAGCCAACCATGTAATCCACAAATCTTCATGAAAACCACCTAGATCATATGGCATATAAGTCAATTGCCCCGGACCATGCATATATCTGTCACCTGTTGGGGTAAAGGCGCTTCGCCTTTTGCCCACGCGAATGTCCAGTATCCATGTCCAATGTCCGACCACCCGCCCACGTGTGTACATACCCTTATCCTTCATTACATATCAGAATAAGAAGCAGCCTCACAAGACTAAAGATGAGGAGTCCTCATGAGATACGTTCTCCTGAACAAACCCTTCAGGATGCTGCATGTAAACATCCTCATTTAGATCCCTGTGAAGAAATGTTGTCTTCACATTCATTTGGACCAGTTCCATGTCCTCAATCGCTACAAGACCAAGTACGGTTCTAAGCTTTGTCATCTTGACTACAGGCGAGAAGATTTCATCAAAATCAGATCCCATCTACTGTTTGAACCCTGTGGCTACAAGACTAGCCTTGTACTTCGGATTTGGATCACACCTGAGGTAAACTTCTTCTTGTAAACCCATTTGCAAGGTAAAGCTTTTGCATCATTTGGCAGTTCTACCAAGTCCCAAGTATCATTAGCCAGAATTGAGTTATACTCAAATTCCATAGTCTGCTCCTGCTGCACCACATCATCCATCAACATGGCTTCTTGGTAGCAGCTTGACTCACCACAATCGATCAACATGATGTAATCAAGACGTGGCTCAAAACGCGCAGGTGTATGAGAGACTCTAGTAGACCGTCTCACTCCTTGACAATTTCTATCACTGGTATTAGAGCATAAGACATGCGCATCAACCACTAACTGTGCATAAAAAGTCAAAAGTTGAACCAAGACTGCCTACACGGCGTCAAATGCACCTAGCCCTCTCTATACATGTCCTATGGCACGACCACAAAAAGGGGTACTCCAGCAACCTGTATCACCGAAAGGATCTCAACATTCAAGAATCCCTCAGCTCAAGAAAACCTCACGCTATCGATCCTCACAAAAGGTTATGCAGACAAGAAACCAGCACAGTCTCAAAAAGGGCCTCCGAACCGAGTCTCAAAAATGGTCGGGACTGCCAAAAACAAGCTGAATTGGCTCCACAAAAGGTACATATGTCAGTTTCCGCAACTCAACGTACATCCACTATCAACAATAATGCACCCAAAGCTAGTATGTAAGCTCAAAAAGGAACTTTATGGCTTAGATCAAGGTTTGTGCTTGCCGATTTTGCGTCCGTGCGTGCGCACTTTCAAAAGTGCAAACAAGTTTCCGATTTTGGCATCGACAAATTTAGTGTTCTGAGAGCGTTTCTAGCAGGTGTCCTGCGATTTTACCCCCCTTTTGAAGATGTTCGTGCAGTCAAAAGCTTCATTCGAGCTACGCTTCAGGAGTTGTATTTATCAACTCCACTTTTTCTACAGGTACAGGTACATGTGCATGTTGTTCAGAGACTATTTTGGGATTGTATATAGCCGTTTTATGGCTATTATGTGCTATTGAGACGATGTTTATGGGCTCGTTAGGATCACTTTTCGGCATCGACATTGTCTAGGGTTTTTCAGACATCCATTTCCTCATAGGTTCTTGAATACATACAGGACATCCAGGTCTCTTACAGGTTGCAGTGTTTTGCATCAACATAGATTTCAGTGGGAGTACTTGATGCACCTATGAATCTTTTAGCACTTTTGATAGTGCTTGAGCTCTTGCCACAGGAAGCGTGTGCAAGTGCAAGTGTGAGAGCCAAAAAATAGAGAGAGAGAGAGAGAGAGAGAGAGAGAGAGAGAGAGAGAGAGAGAGAGAGAGAGACCTACTATTAGGTGGAGTGCACAACAACTCGCACACGCTTTCTCGCGCCACCTTCATCACCTCCTGGGTCAAAAGCTAGCTCAAAATGTCCTACACCATAGGGTAACATCAGATCCCATATAGCATCATGTATCACTAGATACTGCCATATCCCCTGTGCAACTGGCTCATCCAATAGTCGATCATCAATCATAGGTAAAAGCATTGGTAGTGCACCTTCACTCTCACTAGTATTGTAATCCCAATCATGCATATTTGAATACATCAAGTCTCTGGCAAAACTCTCTTCATTAGGCTTGCAAGATGCATCAGAAAACAACTCTCTATCTTGTAGAGGCTCAAAATCAAGTAGAGCATCATCCCCAACATCTGCATAAGGTCATCATCAGCTGCATCTGAACAAACATGCTCATGAATGAACCTAGATTGGTTGGTATCCTTAGCATTTGTATTTGAGAATCCTTTCAAAGCTTTGTCCAATAAGCACATAAGATCTAGGTCCACCGCTTCAAAAGGTTCCTCCATCCTACACATCTCAGGCTACTGTAAACTAAGATTTCCACATATGGCATGCATACTAAACACATCTACTGTAAACTTCTCTTCAAGTCTTTCACCCTCATCCAAATATCTTTGCACTTCTATAACACAAAGTTCAACATGCACATTAAAAATTTCATCCACTACCCTGTCTGTATCATCGATAGAATGAAACCAATCATATTCAACACCAAGAGATGGCACTTCACTATGCACTCCCTCTGAATAAGCATCATAAAGTTCATGATCATTTTGCCATAGTGTGAGCCCTGTGTCACAAAATATTGATAAAGAAGAAATATGCACTCCCTCTAAGTCATCACCAAATTCAGGATTAGTTTGCCACATCGGTAGCTCTGCGTCACAGAAACTTGTCAAAGAAGGAGTTTGCACCCCCTCTAAATCATCATCATCACATTCAAGATCAATTTTCTGCTTTGGTAGCTCGGTGTCACAACAACTTGTCAAAGAAGGAGTTTGCACCCCCTTTGAATCATCATCATCACATTCGAGATCAGTTTTCCACTTTGGTAGCTTGGAATCACAAAAACTTGTCAATGAAGGAGTCTGCACCCCCTCTGAATCAACATTTTGTAGATCTTTAAACACATACTCTTGCTTAACCAAGTCCTCAAAATTTGGTATATCCAAATTCGGTAAATTTGGTATACCCAAATCCATGGTCCTGCTACTCTCAATAGTAACCTTGCTTTGACCTATAACATCTGTATCATCAATCAACTCTATGGTAGAATCTGTACCACAAAAAAAATTTCTCTAATTATGAGTCAGTAGCAAAAGTACCAGTTGTAACCAAATATTTATGCATGTCTACTTGAATATGGCTGCACTCATTCACCTGCACAATTTCTTTTTGAGCTTTAGCCACTTGATTGTTTTGATCCCCTTATTTCTTTTCCTCCTGTTTTGCATGTATAGGTTCTTTGCAAAATTGAACTCACCTTCTTGTTTCTTGAAGAGTTTGATCCTTTTCCATGCAATAGGTACTCTAAGCTCAATGCCATTGAGCTCACATAATTTATATGTTGCATTGTCATAAGCATGATGTACTACATACGGTTCAAACCAACGTTTGACCATTGTTTGGATAGGAGAGTATTGGTTTTCCAAGCTATGTCAAAACAAGTACCCAATCACCATCTTTGATAGCATAAGGCTATAGCCTATGCTTCTCATCATGTACTGTTTTATTTTAAACCTTGCCTCCTTGAGCTTTACTTTGGCTTTCTCAATATCTTCTTGACGCCTCTCAAGTTTGCAAATACGCAAAGCAAGTAAGTCTTCTATAGACATACATACTTCCCATGGCCTTATTGTCCCAGACATAATCGCCTCCTCTGTAGGCATAATTGGCTTTTGTTCCTGCATCAATTCAAATGGTATAGAACCTATAACAGAACTATGTGTAGTACGATTGGCCCATAAAGCAAAAGGTAGCAGCTTAGGCCAATCACCAATATGTCATCGGCATGCCTTTGCTAAAGCCTTAACAATATGTGGACGACCTCTTTCACTTTTCCCATTACCTTCTGAATTGTATGCTAAGCCAATTTGATGCCCAAACAAGCAAAGAACTCACGAGATTCATCTGCATCCATATCTCCTCTATCAGCAATAATTTTACCAACACATCCATACTTGGAAATTACATCTTCAAGCAAGAAAAATTAACATAGAACTGTAGCTTTTGTATGCAAAGGTCTCCCTTTAACCTGGTTAGTGAGATCCTCTCTGGCAAGAACAATATACCTCATTTGCCAAACCCCCATTGGCATTGTAATCAAACCTATTACCCACTTGTAGTGCTTAGCTAGTGGATAAGTAGGATGCAATCCATCTCGATTTCGTACATTAGAATATTGCTGGTATAATAAACAAGTCTCCACAAACTGAGCAACATCTTTGTACATTGCTTTCCACCAGTAGCGGTCCTTGATTTTGACCCATACCCCTCTGTGTCGCCCATAAGATTTCATGAAACTCTTCACGTGTTGTTGAGTTGCTTTATGAACCCACATTATTATTGGCAAATTAGGTATATTGATCTTCCCATTGTGGTACCCCTCTTGAACGGTTTGGGTACTTCCATAAATGACCATTTCTTAGAAAGTAGCCACAAGCCTTTTTCCTAGTCCTCTTGTACTCTTGATCAGTCCATCTCTCTTGCATGGTAAGAGTGTTGAGGTAGCGGCCTATCAAAAGCCATTCTCCATCGTATATCTCTTCAAAAAAGACTTCAAAAACATGAACAAGAGTACCATAGCTTGCATGTAAATGAGAAGAGGTGTAGAACTTTAAGCCCACATTATCATTGGTGGTAAGCATCTCCTCTTCATCTGCATACCTGGCCCTTGACAACATATCTACAACAGGGATATCTATGCCTACAATATCATAAAACTCAAGGTTAAGGGACTTAATAAAGGCTATCCACTGCAACATTGCGATGTCTAGAGTAGAGAAGTTTGCAATTATCCCTATCAATGGAAAACAATCTGTCTCTACCACGATTGAAGCACCTATGAAATATTCTTTGTTAGACTTTAGGGCAGTAGCAACACCCCAAAGTTCTCTATTAGCCTAAGGTAACCTCTTTGATAAGCATTACGCACCTTTGCCCCAAATCACACTCCATTCCTATTGTCATCTTCATCATCTTGACATGTAGCCCACCCAATACCTGTCGGGCTGGTGTCAACAGTTAAGATCATACTTATAGTCAACCTTTCTCAAGCTAGGATCCTTGAGAAGCATCTTCTTCAATTTTTTGATGGTCTCATATGAACTTCTTCCCATACAAACCTTTTTCCCTTCCTTAGGAATTGATGAAGCACCTCTACAAACATGAGCAAAGTGTGGCAACCAAATAAGGTAAAATACACATGTACCCAAAAACCTTCAAACCTCAGTAACTAAAGTGCATGTCTCTTTCATATTTTATATAGCTTCAACTTTCGTTGGACTCGATCGTCATTCATCTGGACCACACATATGCCCCACAATTAAGACCTCTTTAGCACCAAAAATTGATTTCTGTCCTGAAAGTGCCAAGTTAACTTCTTCAGCCTGAAGTAAGGAAATCATACTTATTTGCCACCATGCCATACTTAATGGCCCCGCTTCCATCTTATATTATGTTGCTTGTGTTGACATATGTGTAGTACTTACCACAAACATATTTCCTTCTCATTGCCCCTCACATGTATAAGTAGCTTTAACGTGAGTTTGATGCATTACATTATCATCAAGCTCTTCAATATTTTCAATGGTGGGCTTTGCCTATGGCCCACATTGCTATGTTAATGTCTTACCTCTATTTAGAAATTGTTCAAGCTTAGGGTAGTATGTTGAATATTGGCTATCCAAATAGATTCAAAAATCCACCCTTAACACATCCATAGTATTCACCAAGGAGGTCGTTCCCTACAATACCTAAGTCATCTCTAAAGCAAGCTTTTGATCTTATAACCTTTACGAATCATGGGTACCATTGAGAGAGAGAGAGAGAGAGAGAGAGAGAGAGAGAGAGAGGATAGTAGCCATTGCCGGTGGTGAAGCATGGAGAGGGCACGTAGGGCTTCCCCATACACCCCTTTAAGGGAGTTCAAATTGCAGGCCCCTTTTTTTAACTTAGAGGGTCATTTATATGAGTCAGCCCCACACCCTTTTGAAATGTAGGTGGCTTGATCATGGAGTCAAGGAGCACTCAACAAACTTTAAGTTTAACACAATAGAACCCAAGTAGTATCACTCCACAATCACAAGAATGCCTCTACCTTTAGATTACAAGCACATCTTAGTTATCATGCTTTGACCCTTTTTGTTCACCCTTTCCCATTACTTATAATTGTAGTTGCACAATTTTTCTAAGTCTCGGCAAATTTCCAAAATCTAGTCACTCGCATGAGTTGCTCTCGTTTTTTGAGGAAGTGGCCTTGGTCTCATTTTTTGAGGTAGAAGCACGTTGATTATAGTGACCTGCTATTGCAAGTGCAAAAGGTGAAACATTTCATGTGGAGGGTTCACAAGAAGATTTAGAAATTTTTTCATGTAGGAAAAGGGAGCCTTTTCATACAATGCATAACATCATGAGCTTCTTCTGGGGAGGCACCGCATACCTAGCCAGGTACGATTGGGAGCAGGGGACCACCACCCCCCCCCGCCGGACCCGCAGTCCCCTGCCCCCAATCGTACCTAGCTAGGTATGTGGTGCCTCCCTCACAGAAGCTCATGATGTTGAGGTAAGTCATAACGTGGAATTATTGTGAGAATATGTCCAAAACTTCTTGTGGTTGTTGAGGCACGCACCCCTCTCTGAAATTGTAGCAGTAAACGACGCTTTACCAGGTAATGGGCTCTCTCTCTCTCTCTCTCTCTCTCTCTCTCTCTCTCTCTCTCTGTGTGGCATTTCAGTTTTCCTTCTATTTTCTCCTCAGCTCCTTCTGTCGGCATTGAAAGATACCAGTTAATTGGCAACCATAAACTGCCATGCATAATCAAGAGAGTAACGAACACATACAATGCACAAATCCTGTGTCAACAGGCATAGCATGGCAAATTAAACGCATCAAAAGAAGATGCATAAAGCGCCATACATGGCTCCAGACTCGGCATATCAATTGTGCATCCAAGCAACTTGCATAGGGGCGTCAACGCTGGGTAGCAAAAGCTGATTCGCTGCAGCTGAGATTGTCTTCCTCCGGCCGCTTCAACATTGTTGATCCAAAAAATGAACGTTGACTCACAAAGCAATCAATCAACGTATATATATGATTGATGACTTTGCCACTAGGGCATACCCATGACACGGTACCATTTTTTCCTAATGTCACATACGCTTTGACAAAACCTGTATCACACGGCTCTCAAACTTGAGTTACCTAAGGGAAAAGGCTTACAATAACATCCCAATATAATGGAGATGGAGACTTTGCCAGCTCCGAGTTAGTGTATATGGTGTGTGTAGCAATGTAGTGTGTAGATTTGCGTGCGTACATGTGTGCGTAAGACCTATTCTACCTCATTTACTCGGTTAAGATAGCCATCATCGTTTGACATGTCATGGTCATTGGTTTGTTTATGACCCACAATCTGTTCACCTTTGTAAGTGTTTTCCCTCGTAATGTGGAGATTAACGCACACTATCCATCACCTGGCAACCGTATGTGTGTACTTCCACCAGCCCAAAACTGAAAATCGCAGCATATGAGGTCTCTTAAGTGAGCTTATCAGGAGCACACACTTGATTACCTAATCCAAATCATGTTGTCACCAAAACTCCCGTGATCCTCAATTTTAGGGGCTGACTTGATCTGAAATCAACACTCAACTTTTGGCGCATTCGAAACACTCGAGTCTTTAGTGATTTCATTTTCCTGCCATTCCCAAAGATTCTTCAAATCCTCATCATGCTCTAATACCACTTGCTAGAGGGCGAAAACGACCGAGCACACACACGTGCTTGCTTCAGACCTCCATCTTCGATCTGTTACGTTACAAGACATTCCTTTTTTTGGGAAAAGAAAAATCACTTTTCTGCATTATCACATCAAAAAGGGCTACCCCTCGTACTGAGCATATGGAAAATAAAATTTTCTTCATTTTTCTTTCTTTAACTGGTCAACCTCAAAGGTTCGCTTCGACAGCACCTTTTCTCTTGTAGCAAATCGCACACATCCCATGCGAATCGATACGGACATCCTTGTGAGCGCACAAGGTCGCTTGGCCGCCTTTGAACCCATGACCCGGGTCACAGAAGAACCCGCATCAACCTTAGACTAGTCTAGCGTAATTGCCGTACATAAAAATTGTGAATGGTTAAAAAGCAAATGCTGAATTTCTTTACACCCTTTATCAACAAGTATCCCTTCCTTGACCCCTCTACATCATTCTTACATGCCACTGTTTAAGCATCCTAGTCAACAGGCCAATCACAGACGAGAAAACTATCGGGCCTCTCTAGTTGAACTTCTGGCTGTTGATACCAAAGCCAAAACGTGATTTTAAACAATCACACGTTTCAAACTGGTTGCTATGGAGACATGACTCTTCAGTTAAAAACAAGGTGAAGGCTCATGTTGGCATTCTAAGTCACCAAAAACTAAAAATGAATTGTATCATGCCCTTAAATGCAGCAACTCATTTACAAACTAAAAAACAATGAAGATATCAATGCTTCACAAGCAAGCGTAGGTCCCATGCAACACAAAAACAATATATTCAGATGTCTTCACTAAGGCTTTCAGCTTGAAATTTCGAGAGGCCCAGGATTCTTCAGCTGTGTGTGTGTCTCTCCCTCTCTCTCATTCTTTTAAAATATTCTCTCCAAAGCATAGAGCTTGGCTTACATTGCCTTGAGAAAAAAACTTTCATGTTTCCATGTCATTGCAACAAAACCTTATATGATACATTTGGTATCAATTGATTTAGTATGCCAATGTGTGGTTTTCGTAACCACTTCATACAAGAGTGCAGCAAAGCTGCTTGGCCATGCTATTTTCGCTGGCAAGAAATGTACAGTAAGAAGCGTGGAAAGAAGGGCATCCGTATTAGCAATCAGATGGACCAAGCACCCCTAATATAGGCCCCGACAATATCCCCAATGTTAAGTCGAATAAAATCAATTTGCCACCAGGGGAGACCATCTAGTCAAACCTTATTTTACACTGGTTCTCCTTTGATCTTTAGATAGAACTGATTGGATCCTCTTTTTGCAAAATTTCCCTCTGCTTGGTTGTCGACCACATCTCCCTAAACTCCCCACGGTACAAAGATAAAAGAACGACGACACCTACAAAAGAAAATGGATCAGAGCAATGCATTCTAAACCATCATGTAACGTTCACATGATTAGCAGATTGAGTTACCCAGAGTGCAAGGAACCAAATACAACAGTGCTGGCTGGCCATGTCCATCCATGAGCACGAGACTAATGTCTGTAAGAAGGAGACCTGCATTCCAAAAAGCTGGTGAGCGCTCAAACAATGGTCGCTCAAATAGTCATACCAGAAAGAGCACCCTTACCAATGCCATAGCCTACAAACGCGTACAAGAAGTATCCACCCTGCAAAGTTTTTTTCAGCGTGTAATCATACCTGCAATATTATCATTATCTGAACCGTAAGAATTACATGACAAAAAAACCCCGTGTTTGTTGAAAGTGCTTCAAAAGCTACAAACACAAACACTATTCTTTACCTCAAACAGTAAGAAATAAGGAGCCCAGGTAATATGATGTCCCCGAAACCAATCAAGCTCTCACCACCCCATGGATCAGAGATGCGGGGGATTTTCAAAAGCATAGGAATACCTTCCCCACTTTTATCACCTCTTGCTACCTGTCATAAAACGTTCACGCTGCCTCTCACAAATCCAAGGCAGACATTTCTACAAAATAATCTGTCGCTTTTACACTCACCACCACCATGACGCTTTCATGAAAGATAAGGGGGGATATAAAGACCCAAAAAATGTCGTAAACAAATGCACAACTCAATAGTACTGTAGCAACCTGAATGCAAGTTGAAAACGCCCATCAAGCTTTAAAATCATTTTATGAGAGGTATAATTAAAATGTAGACACCCATGTGGCACCAAATTAAAATGTACCTTGATTTCTGGCAGCCGAATCATTTGAAGGACTGTGATCATGAATGCAATTCCCTGTATAAATAAGAGTTCAAACCAAACACTAGAGTAAACATAACTGTACATTCTGATGCACTTCAAGCCCCAATTAATGTAAAATCAATCTAAGACCTCTGGAGATAACTTACAAACACATCTTGGATAGTCCAGGCATAGAATGCTTGACGATGCAACGCCCACCAAATTGCCAAGCCAAGACAAAAGGGAAATACCAGAAGAGCTACAAGTGACACATCTCCTAGACATGGGACTGTCACAAATTTTTGACCCAAACCTTTAAAGTACCTGTAGTAGAGAAATTCAGAGAGTTTCCAGGCAAGCCTAATAAAAGAAGCCTATTTGTCATTAAAAACAAAGTCCTACCTTGTCAGCATGGCTACGGTGCAATGCTGAAGACCCTGTGCATGAACATGATATATTAGTAAAAAAACACGTTCAACGCTGAGCAGCAAGTCCATGCATTTTTTGACCAAACACGTGTCAGATCTGATCCAACCTAACAAATAAGCTAGGCCTTCAGTTTTGTGGCTAGAAATCCTCATTGAGGCATTTAGAGAGTAATTTCATATTGAAATTTTCACTATTGAGGCTTAATGAAGGCCTCAAATTTCATTTGAGGCCTTCATTAAGCTTGGACAACATCGATGATGCAGAAGGCTGGTCTATTGACAGCAAACAAGCCCATAAGAGCAAATAATGTTGACACACACAGGACAATCCAAAAACAATGCTAACAAATGAAGCAAGAAATTCACTTTCAGTTCAGCCAACCGATATAAAGAAATATAGTAATACACAAAATATTCTTATGTGTGACCATCAGCATAATCAGAACAATCTGGGAACCAGAAAAAGAAAATGGCCAAGCCCTTGTCTTCCTTGTCGAGTTATTCATTTCTTTCAAAGAGAGGGTAAAGAGAGATGTTGTTCTTTGGCAATGGAAAAGCATAGAGCTACTGACCTCAATACCAGCAATACAGAAGACGATCACCAGAATCCATATTGTGAATTCTGAGAGGAAAAAGTACAGCAGTAACAATAATACAGAGGCAAAGACAACAAAAGATGCTGCTGCCTTCATGCTTATGTTTACCGATGTTTCATCATCTGCTGTCTTCTCTATGTCCATATCAAATGGTGAGTCCTGACAACCGTTGCCCATTATTATATCAGAAGACATCATTTACAAAACACGAAGGACAGAAAAAATAAATAAAAACTCACTTTTTCATCTAACTCTTTATAGCGCTCATTTGCTTCTCCTTTTGTTGTCTCTGCAGACCAGTAAGACGCACATCCTATAGTGCACATCGCCATAATCCCAAGGAATAGCTCTGCCCAATCCCAGAGGGGACGATTTGGGGACAAGAGTGATACTTCCACTGCAAGAAAAGGTTTTAGTCTTTCGACTGATGGCTCAGAAGAGTTGGCCCTTCCAAGTTCCAACTTGTCATCTTTTCTATTAACTAAATAAAGCATTAAATTTTAATTATTTTATTAACAGAATTTGTGCATGTGTGGGATGACATGGAGCACGGTTTTGTCTCATAGACGCGAAAACTTTTTCCTTCGCCCCAAGGAAAAAATCACATCCAGATGTCATAAGATACATAAAAAAACGTCTCCACTAAAATCTAGTCATTCAAAGACTATGGGTGGATGTATGTGGTACACAACGCATAAATTATGGAGTCCTAGGAGTACATGAGGGCTGGATGGAGTTCTACTCACTATATGGTGCTCAATGCATGTCTATATGTCCAGAAGAGTACATCAGCATGAAAATGCAATCCTAGTCAGCTCCATCCTTGTGTGTGTGGTTCTTGTTGGGGAGAGGGGGATATGCGGAGTACATAGGGGAGCCCTCAGCAAGGACTCAAATGGTCTGGGACTGAATCTCAGTGTCACAAGAAACGTTTTGTGTGTTTCGTCGTTTTGAGGCGATTTGTTTGGCTTTGTTTCAAAAGTGTCAAAATGACACACAGCACAAAACACAACTTTCAAGAGGCTACAGGAAGCATGTCTAGCAGCAAAATACACCTTATTTACACTGTATCAAAGTTAGAAATTAGTTTTAGAACATCTTATAGCTGTTTTCCGTTATAGCTGGAAACTTGCAAGATGACATTGATATGTTTAAGAATTGGGAAACAGAGACAATTAGGACTTAAGGGAATTGGTAGAAATTGAGAGATTGGAGAATTGGGGGAATTGGGTGAATTTGGGACTGGTGGAATTGAAACTAGTAAAAAATGAAAACTCGGAATCTGAGAGAACTGTGGATTCGACGAAGTGGGGAAATTGAAAAAACTCTGAATCCAGGGTATTGCGGAAATAGGGAATTGGAAAAATTGGGGGAAATTGGGAGACTGGACGGAGAAAGAAAGACAGGTATTATTCAAATCTTCCAACGGTAAAAATGGACCATGAGACAAATCAGCATACAGTTATACCTAGATGAATCCAGCATAAGCCCAGGTTCAACCTTAAAGAAAAGTGCAAAGTTATAGACTCATGGTAGTCACACACAAGACAAACTAACGATCAGCTCCATCATGCATAGTATAGACTAAAAAATACTACGACATCCCGACTAATGTCGTCAGTGCCCAATAGTGGGCGTAGAACTAGGTTGCTAAGGCAAACTCAGCCATTATGAAGCCTTAGCACTCAAAGAAGCATTAAATAGGAAAAATTAGCACAAAAACGATGTAGTTGACAGGGCATATATGGCTGAAGCCTAGCACTCAAAGAAGCATTAAATAGAAAAAATTTGCACAAAATGATGTAGTTAACAAGGCATACGCACCATAAAAGATAGAAAGTACTAGCACAATATCAATTAGTCCTAACTCGGACGAGAACTTCACAATGTGAAGTCTATATGTCCGCTATACGACTAAAACATATCCCTAGATGTATCCCGGATAAGCCCAGATTCACCCTTAAAGAAAAGTGCAAGGTATAGACTCATGCACCCACAAGACAAAATAACCATCAGCTCCATCATGCATAGTAATGACTACATACTACGACATCCCCACTAACATCGTTAGTGCCCAATAGTGGGTGTAGAACTAGGTACCAATATATACTCCCACACACACACACAAGCATACATCGATACAAAGATCTGCGTACTTGAGTTTGTGAGATATCATAGCATATGACTTCCTCTTATATTTTTGATGTGTGTGTGTGTGTGGGAGGTGGGGGAGAAGTGACGAGAGAATCCTATGCGTGCCCTAGCAGCACCCCTAGCCCTCTTGCACAAACCCCAACAGCACCCTCAGTCCACCCTCGCGAGCTTCCAGTTGCTCGCACGAGACTCTGTTGCCTGCTACGCACCCATTTTCTCTCTTGCGACCTGCTCCTACAGCCAGTCGACTGTGCAATCTTGTCATATTGCTCGTTGCCGAGCGCGTGTGTGTGTATATTGTGTGTGTGTGTGTGTGTGTGTGTGTGTGTGTAAGTGTGTGTTGCCGTTTTAAGACTTATACACAAAAGAATATAACAGTTCAAAAGACAGCTAGCTTTAGACAAAAGACAATGATTAGCACAAAACAACTCAGTCTTGATTCATTTTTGTACATCATAGTGAGAATGAGGTATCATTCTAGTGTTTTGTATAAAAAATAGTCAAGAACAACTTATTCTGAAGTGAAAGAGGCCAGGTTCGACAATGATGGACAACAGCTAAGCCAAAAAGATTCTAAGTAAAGATAAGAGTTCTCACCTGCATCTATATAAGCAAAACAACAGATTCATTAGCCTTGAATACGTATTACAAATGTTGACGAACCTATCAATTGTTATCCATGTCCTACTTAAAACCTTTATAACTTATACCTACCATCCATGTAGTGTTAAATATCAGCAAGTATCCATTCTCAAAACAGTAAGCCACAGATGAAAGTGACGTGTGTGTGGGTGTACGCGCACGCGGGGAGTGTTCAGCAGATTTTTCTTATAAAGTTGTACAACCAGTGCCTTTGAGTACTGAAAGAAAGTAACAGAAGAACTAGAAACTTATACAAGGTGAAAAAGCTTCTGAAAAATCCGTGTGTTTAAGTTTCATGACGGATAACCCCTGCATCTACAAAAGACGCAAAGCGATCGACTCTTCACCGGCTAATGCGATGACCCTCATCAAGGATTGCTTACACGAAGATTTTGAAGATGTCTGTAGGGCCTGGGAAGGTCTGGAACTTGAGACAAAAGTCGTCATTCCTGTCCAACAGTTGATGGATCTTGTCGCCCAATATGCGCTAAATGCAGTTATACTTTTCTTTCCTGACAAAATGCCTATAGCATAGGATGTGGGACAATGGGTGAATTTCATGCTTAAACGCCAAGCAGTTCGTGGGGTTTATTTTAGAGCTCGAGGATTTTATGAGGTTTTGTTGGCAGATACTGAGGCCAGGAGGCCCTGCTTGAAATGTCGTCATTGTTCTTCAGCACGAAAATGACCATGTATTGTCATGGCTCTTACTAAGAATTATCAGAGTCTCATTCGACATAAATGTCAGCATGGGTGGAGGTAGTACTTTCCTCGTACATGGCGTCACTTTCTTCCGCTACTGGCTGCCAGTTGGGAAAAGTGGTTTGTCCTCCCAAGTTGGATGCGAATACTAATAGATTTTGCATCTTGTGGAATAGAAATGTCTCTACACGAGCAAGCATAATGATAAATTCCGGTGGCCCTTTAATAGGGAAACCCCCTTTTAAGCTGAAATGGGGCAACTTCGCCAACTCTTGTCTTTGTTGTGGTAAGTTTGGTCACATGCAGTTGGAAAGTCCAAAGCCGCATCTGCAGCGTCCTCCTTCGGCATTACCACCTGCACAACCTTCTCCAACACCAAAATCCCCTTCGGAATTTAGGCACAATGGTGCTTTGAGTTCAGGAGTGAGAGAGAGAGAGAGAGAGAGAGAGAGAGAGAGAGAAAAGAGACAACACCAGACGGGTTCCCAAAACTGTTTGGTTAAAGGCCTAAATAACCCCGTTTTGTACATTTTTATACTTTGTCCAGGTTCACATTGAATCTGGACACATTTTTTTAAAGTCACTTATAATAAAAGTGAGAAAACCCAAAACTCACTTATTGAGTTTTCCCCAAAAACGTGAGCTAGCTCTCTCTCTCTCTTCCTGCTTCGATCCCTAGCGCTTCCTCTCTGCTGCACTCCGCCTCTTGCTTCTTGCCCCAATCCTGCACTACATCGCGACGCGCACCTACCAGTACCTTCTGCTTCGCGCTTTCACCTGGTATCAGAGCCCTAGGATTTCAAAACAATCCTGTGCAGTTTGTTGGACAGCGAGTTAAAATTGCTCTCCCGTGATCAATTTCGCTTCCATCGCGAAGCCCCTTGCTTCCGGAGTCGAAAAGGTCACCAAAACTACCAAAACAGCCCAAAACAGGCTGTTTTTAGGTCAAAACAAGTGATTTACAGGTTATAACAGGTCAAAACAGCAATACGAAAGTGTACCAAAGTTGTTGGATCACATGTATTGATGTTTGTCGTGACAAATTGAGTGAAAAGCTGAGTACAGGTGCTTGAAATTGCACTTTTCAGCTGAAATTTCAGATTTGGACAGTTTCATGTAAAGAAACTGTGGTCTATCGTATGCAAAGTCTTGTGGTTGCTCCTATTTGCTGAAATTTCCAGCCTATTGCATCTCTCTTGTATACACACTTGTGGTTAAATTAAAATGGCTTCTTCCTCTTCCGCATTTGACACTATTCCGCATCTGACACTAAAAGTTTGATGGAAATCAAACAGTTCGATGGTCAAGGCTTCGACCTCTGACAAGAACGCATGCAAGGTATCCTTTTCTTAAAAGATTGTGAAGATGCTGGAAGAGAATAAGCCGCCAGGTTTGTTTGACGAAGAGTGGGCCAGGTTGAATAAGAAGGCTATGGCCTACATCAAAATGGCTATCAATAATGACATTTTAACGGACACCAAGCATTTGGACTCTGCTTATGCAATATGGCAAAAGCTAAAGTCCAATTATGAAAACACCACGTCTGTGAACCAGGTGCATTTGATGCGAAAGTTGGTGAATATGAAGCTTGATGACTCGAAGTCAGCTTCTGAGCATTTAAGTGCTTTTACAGGTGTGTTGAGTCAGTTGCAGGACAGTGGGCTTCAGCAATTCGATGATAAGCTGAAAGCTATTTTCTTGCTTATGACATTGCCAGATACTTGGAAAACCTTAGTTGTCTCCTTGAGCAACTGTTGCTAATTGGACTATTTTCTTATTTTTAATGATTAATCTTTTTTTTTTTTTAAAGACATTTTATTATGTGCACTAAAAACTGTTAAAAGATTGTAGCTACAGGAACTGCCATCAGGAACGGACAACTCTGATGTGTCATTTGATGGGTGACGGTAAACATCGCGAAGGAGTTTCCGTAAGTTCGGTGAAAAGGGCCGGGTTACGAGTGCCTCTGATGCGTCACATGATGGGTGACGGGTGCATCAGTAAGGGGGCATCCCGTAGGCTAAGGAGGAAATCCGAACTGAGTAAGAAAATACGCGTAAGAACGCAAGCACAAGAATAAAGATGGGTTCAATGAAGCTTTTTACGAAAAGCAGGAACAATCGCGGGAGAACAGATGTTTTCTCGCGAGGAGTCTGTGTCTGCATTGCATCTGTGTCGTGCCCTGCACCCGGGGACGCCTGGAATGTGTCCGTGTAGCATTGTTTTCATTGACTAGGTGAGTTTTTAAAGTTTGAACAGGTTCACACTTTATTTTATTAAAGTGGCCGGTCACTTTTAAGTGACCGGGCCTTTATTAATAAAATAAAGCAAGTCCTTCAAAAAAAGGCAGCGCTAGAAAAGCTACGCAGAGGGGGGGGCTGAATTTGCGATCTTTCTCTCTCCTCTCTCTAGGAGCGTTGGCTCTACTTTTTGGGCCTCTATTCCCACCAGGTGCCAGAGCCTATAAAAGGGCAGCAAGCGTTCCAGTTTTGATACGCCGGGAGCAGCAGCAAGAACTAGCGCTGGGATTCTGGAGCACGTGCTGGCGACAAAATTTGCAAGTGTTCGCGTGACGACTGAGTACGGAGGTCGATTCTCCGAGCAAGGAGCGACATGTATAAGGGGTTGATACGCATTGAGAATTGTTGCTTTGTGTGGTTTGTTTTGCAGGAATCTCCCTTCTTACGGGAAGGCCCTTCACGGGAGGTACGGCTTCACGCCTAAGTCCCTTACCGGAAAGTACGGCTTCGCGCCTAAGTCCCTCACGGGAAGGAACGGCCTTGTGCCCAAGCCCTTTACGGGAAAGCACGACCTTCGGGTCTAAGACTACAGAACGGAGGGGTTTCCTCGGGTTCTCGTGCTTGTATAAGAATTCTCCCTGAATAAAAGAATACTCTTAACGGGGGAGGACCAGCCCATCTTCTGGTCCCCAATACTGTGTCGATCTTCTCCCTTCTCTCATGTTTTCAAAGAATTATAATTTTCAGATTTTCTAAGTGCTCGTGTACCCTCCCGTTTTGTGACAGTGGTATCAGAGCTCGGACTCCTCTCTTTCTCTGAAAAGAAGGACGATTCCGGGAAAAACGGGAAGAACCATGTCGAGCCAAGGGAGAAGCCTTGAAGAGGAACTTCAACAAGTGCAAGCTCAGCTTGCGGAGTTGCAACAAATTTTATTGTTGCCGGACGTCCAAAAGCTTTTGGGCGGAATGAAGAAAACGAATGGAACTGATGCAGCCAAGCATCCAGACAACTTGTTGGCGTGAGACCACAAGAGGCAAGAGAAGAAGAACGTGCCGAGGTGCACAAAGGATCTTCGGATCGGAATGAACGGCCTACTGCAAGGAAAGGCTAGGAAAAAGCGCTCTCTTTGCTAGACGAGAGCAAGGACGTCTCAATCTCATCTCCATTTTACTCTCCTGATTATACCTCTACTTCTCGATCATCTCGTCAAAAGAAGGAAGCCGCTACTACTGCCACTACCCTACATCAACCTAAAGATAAGCCTCGGCCCTCGATTCAAGAAGCATGGTCGCAAGTCTCAACATCGCATGAGAGTCTTCAAATCATGCGACAAGGACATCAAGTTCGAAACCTACAACGGACGGAGAGACATCTCCAAAGCACTGTCCTTCATCAGACAGTTTGATGTTGCCTTTACCAATGGGCACTTTACAAAAAAATCCAAATTACGCCATGTGGGGATGCACCTCAAGGAAACGGCAAGTAATTGGTGGTTAGCCAAGATTCTGGAAGGTTCTCAAGCCAGAACTTGGGAGAGCTTCAAATCTGAATTTTATGAACAATTTCTTCCACCTGACTTCGAACAGGACATACGGAAGGAATGGGACTGGCTTGCCCACAAGAAACATGAAAGAGTAACGACTTATGTGGACAAGTATTGGTCAGTTCTTCTGAAGGTCACTCCCTTCATGAAGATTGCCGACGAGGAAAAGAAAAGAAAGTTCGAAGCGGGTCTCCAACCGCAGCTTCGAAAGAGTATGAAAGTGTATCCGCATGATACTCTTCAGAGGATGATGGAGTCAACAATCATTGTTGAGGATTTGCACTCAACTGGGACGCCCACAAAGATGGAGCATAGCACTTACCGTGCAAGACAAAGAGGGGTCTACGATGACCAAGGGGACCAAGGAAGAAAACATCCTCCATCTAGAGACGATGATCATTCTAAGAAGCCAGAGGGCAC
This sequence comes from Adiantum capillus-veneris, assembly GCF_014529385.1. Classification (NCBI taxonomy): domain Eukaryota; kingdom Viridiplantae; phylum Streptophyta; class Polypodiopsida; order Polypodiales; family Pteridaceae; genus Adiantum; species Adiantum capillus-veneris. Next base: position 28,022,279 of record NC_140933.1, on the reverse strand, counting down.
TGGCAAGCGAACTAAGTACCTTTCTCCTACTCAACTTCAAACTTTCAGAGAGGAAGGGAGATGCTTCTACTGTGGCGAGAAAGGACATATGAAACCGGACTACCCGCTAAAGCAGCAACGGCAAGAGCAAGCCTCTACGAGGCAAGAGAAAGCAAGGAAGAAACCCGCACCACCAAGCTCGAACTCAATTCCATATGTTCAAGGAAACACAGAAACGGAGAAAGGAAAGCGTCAACTTCTGAAGGGCTGGGGTCTTTGAACAACCAGCGAGTACTGATTCTTTATGATCCAGGATCCACGGATAACTTCATCTCCCTGGATACTGCGGAACGTTTGTGCCTCACACCGGCTCAGCTTGGCACACCGGTTACATCCGGATCGGCATTCGAGGGGTTGACAACCAATGCAACTCCCGTGCAAGGACAGCTCAATCTTCGGATTGGCGAGTACAAGGACCGCGAATCATTTTTGATGGCACCCATCGAGGGATGTGATATCATCTTGGGTATGCCATGGCACTTTCACATGACACCTATTCCCGATTATGTGGAAAAGACCCTCACTTTTGATCATGGGGGTAAGAAAATAAAGATTCAAGCTGATGCAAGAGATTGGCAGTTCCCAATTGTAAGCCATATCTCCATTAAGAAAGAAATGAAGAAGTGTGTTTCTGCTTACTTGATTTTTGCAAAGGATAAAACTAGTAGGGACTCTCCCTCTAGTCTGGAAATTAAGCGTCTTCAATTTATTGAAAAGTACAAGGATTGTTTCACGGAAACACTTCCTGATGAACTCCCTCCGGTACGCCCGGAAGATCACCGCATAGATCTCATACCGGGTAGCTCGCCTCCCAATCAACCCCCTTATCGGGTGAGTCTTGATCTCATACCGGGTAGCTCGCCTCCCAATCAACCCCCTTATCGGGTGAGTCTTGCTCAGCAAGAGGAAATTTTGAAGCAAGTCAACGAGCTTCTAGAGAAAGGGTTAGTATGGCACAGTGCTTCACCCTACTGCTCTCCAGTTCTACTGGTGCAGAAGAAAGATGGCACGTTTCGAATGTGCATAGACTACCGGTCTTTAAACAAGATCACAATCAAGAATCGCTTTCCAATCCCTCGGATTGATGATATACTTGATAAGTTGCAGGGTGCAAGTGTCTTTAGTCGCATAGACTTAAAGAGTGGGTATCATCAGATACGGATCGCCCTTGAGGATGTCCATAAGACTACTTTCCGCACGACCTTTGGACTATATGAATTTTTGGTAATGCCTTTCGGCTTGACCAATGCTCCTGCGACGTTCAATAGCATGATGGACCGCATTTTCAGCCTGTATCGAGCTTTTACCGGAGTATTCTTTTACAACATACTCATCTTCTCTAAGTCAGAAGAGGAACATCGGAAGCACTTGGACTTAGTGTTTCAAGAATTGCGAAAGCATGAGTTGCATGTGAATGCAAAGAAGAGCGAGTTCTTTCTCTCAAAGATACACTATCTCGGCCATATAGTCTCTCACAATCAAGTGAGTATGGATCCTGCCAAGATCCGAGTAGTCGAAGATTGGCCTATTCCCACTACGGTACATGATATACGTAGCTTTCTGGGATTATGTTCGTATTATCGAAGGTTTGTCCGAGGATTTGCTCATGTAGCAGGACCACTTCATGATTTGACAAAGAAGAAGATTCCTTTCAGATGGGGATCGAAACAACAAGGAGCTTTTGATCGGCTCAAGTACTTGCTAGGCCATGGACCTATTTTGATAGTGCTTGACTTAAGGAAACCATTTGAGGTTCACTGTGATGCTTCAGGTGATTGTATCGGAGCAGTGTTAAACCAAGAAGGCCATGTAGTGGCTTATGAAAGCAGACGGCTTAAGGATGCACAGTTGCATGGATCAATCTACGAAAAGGAACTCGCAGCTGTGATTCACGCCTTATCCAACTGGAACACTATCTTCTAGGAGCGGATTTCGTGATCAAGACTGATCACCAGAGTTTGCGGTATTTTCTTACGCAGAGGAAACTATCTGAGAAGCAGATGAGATGGGCAAACTTTTTGTCTATGTTTCACTTCCAGATCCTTCACACGGCTGGGAGTAAGAATGTGGTCGCAGACGCATTGTCTAGGCGGCCAAGGGTGAACGCTATCACTTCGGTGTATCACCAAGAATTAGAAGCACTACCGGATTTGTATCCGAATGATCCAGACTTCTCCACCATCTCGGGAAAGCTACATCGTGGAGAGAATGAGTTTCCCTATTCCATTCGGGACGGTTATCTCTACCACCATCAAGCCATATGTGTGGCGGAACCATTAAGAAAGAAGATCATAGATGAAGCACACGCTTCGCCTTATGCGGGTCATCGGGATATTCTCCCTACGACCTTAGCAATGGAAAGATATTTCTTTTGGCCTAGCCTTAAAGCTGACATTGATAAGTATGTCAGGGAATGCTTGGTTTGTCAAAAAGTGAAGTATGATCGGCATAAGACGCCTGGGTTGCTACAACCTTTGTCTGTGCCTAATGAACCTTGGGAAAGTATTGCCATGGACTTCATCATGGACCTCCCTAGAACTCAGACTGGAAATGACGAGATCTGGACCATTGTGGACAAGTTTAGCAAGCAAGCACACTTTATACCAGTCAAGAAAACGATCAAAGCAGATCATATGGCTAGGGTCTTCCTGGCACAGATCTTTAAGCATCATGGAATGCCTAAGTCAATTGTGAGTGATCGAGATCCTCGCATGACTGGAAATTTTTGGCGTGCCTTGATATATAATCTTGGTACAAAGCTGAATTTTTCATTTGCCTACCATCCTCAAACGGACGAGCAAAGTGAGATAGCCAATTCCACAAAATTGGATATGTTAAAAGCTTATGTGTCAAACCGGCAATCTGATTGGGAGAAATATTTGCCTCTTGTCGAGTATGCGTATAACAATACCATACTCATCGACGGGGAAAGCACCTTTTGAGATTCTCTATGGTAAGCCTTTGCTTCCACCCATCCTTTTAACTAAGGATAAGATCTTTGCAGCAGATGAATTTGTCCGGGATTTGGACACAGCCTACGGGCAAGTTAGGAGAGCTATTCTACGCTCTCAGAAAAAGCATAAGAAAGCTGCAGACAAGCACAGAAGGAATCTAGACTTAACAGTCGGACAGTTAGTCTTACTCAAGTTTGAGAAGGCAAGACTTAAGAAACAAGCGTCTCATAAGGGGAAAGTGGTAAAACTTTCTACCCGTTATTATGGGCCGTTTAAGATCACTGAGCGAGTAAATGATGTCACTTTCCGATTAGAGCTACCGCCTAATTGGAAGATCCATAATGCTTTCCATGTCAGTTTACTCTGGCCGTATGTGGGACCGCCTCCGAGCCAGCCTAGTGCTGAGGAACCTCCTGAGGTTGAGGAAACAGAAGAAATACTCCAACCGGAGCAGATAGTAAGTCATCAAGAGCGGTCTCTCAAATCCGGAAAGATAACACGGAAGTATTTGGTTAAGTTTAAGAACTATTCGAATCTAGATTCTCAGTGGATGAGGCAGGAGGAATTAGCAGATTATCCCGAAATACTGGAGGTATATGTCCAAGCGCTACAGTTGAGGTCAACTGTTTAGAAGCCAGAGGGATATTGCTAATTGGACTATTTTCTTATTTTTAATGATTAATCTTTTTTTTTTTTAGATATTTTATTATGTGCACTAAGAACTGTTAAAAGACTGTAGCTACAGGAACTGCCATCAGGAACGGACAACTCTGATGTGTCATTTGATGGGTGACGGTAAACATCGCGAAGGAGTTTCCGTAAGTTCGGTGAAAAGGGCCGGGTTACGAGTGCCTCTGATGCGTCACATGATGGGTGACGGGTGCATCAGTAAGGGGGCATCCCGTAGGCTAAGGAGGAAATCCGAACTGAGTAAGAAAATACGCGTAAGAACGCAAGCACAAGAATAAAGATGGGTTCAATGAAGCTTTTTACGAAAAGCAGGAACAGTCGCGGGAGGACAGATGTTTTCCCGCGAGGAGTCTGTGTCTGCATTGCATCTGTGTCGTGCCCTGCACCCAGGGACGCCTGGACTGTGTTCGTGTAGCATTGTTTTCATTGACTAAGTGAATTTTTGAAGTTTGAACAGGTTCACACTTTATTTTATTGAAGTGGCCGGTCACTTTTAAGTGACCGGGCCTTTATTAATAAAATAAAGCAAGTCCTCCAAAAAAAGGCAGCGCTAGAAAAGCTACGCAGAGGGGGGGGCTGAATTTGCGATCTTTCTCTCTCCTCTCTCTAGCTTTTGTTATCCTTGAGGCCTCAGGCTTGTCCTAAGTCCTTTAGGCTTTTTGACTCTTGAGCCCTTGTGTCATGCACTTCTCATTTTTTAGCCATCGATCATCGATGTTTTATTAGCACATTTCCGCCTATATGACTCGTGTTCTTTGGTCTATTTAGTGTAAATTTATGGTCAAAGTGATGCTCTATGTTTGTGGCATGTGTGTAGGTCAAAAAATACCAAAAAAACTCTTTTTTTTTTGCCGTTCCGACCCCTATCCCCGTTTCCTGACTTTTGCCGTCCCGTCCCCGTTCCCGACCTCGATCTCGACCCACCGTCCCATGTAACTATTCTTCAAAGTGAGGTACTGGTACCGAACTGTATGGCGTCGAGGGAGATCGACAAAAGCATCCGGAATCCTCGAAGGGACTCTTCGCCGGCCCACTCTGATGTGTGGGTCGTTCGGTACTTGAACTTCATAAAGGTCTGCAACGCTTGCTTCTTTTGGCCGCGCCGAAAGCGACAGTCTTTTGTGGCTCCTTCAATGCTTCAACTTCGTCGAGAGTCATGCTTTTTTCTCCTTCAAGAATCTCCATGGCTGAAAATTCTTGAAACCACTTCCAACACAAAACCATGAACATACCTATTCCATGTGAAGTGAGTGGAAAAAAACTTGTCTTCCTCAAAGACTGTGCATGCAATGTATATGAACAAATAGACGGAGTGCCAAATCGTTCACAACACACACGCAAACAATGAGATCGAATCTTTCTCGTATGATCTAGAGCAAGCAACTGTGGCAATTCACAATGGAAATGCCTATGCTTGGTGCTCATACTTTCATGTGCTCTTTCGGGTATTGTGTCATGCCAAGGAAGAGACATGGAATGTGACTTCCTTACATACATACTTTTCAGCTTTTCATGAAAAATACGCATACATTCGTGCTCATCCATGAGAGAAACGTGCTCAACATACAATATGCCATGCCTAGGAAAAGGAATCACATACAAACGTTGACTAAAATACAAGAAACGATCGCGAATGAAACACTCGTACAATGCGTGCGTATCAATCATGCGAACACATAATACTTCCTATGATGGTTCTTTGGACCTAGGCTCGAGAGCCAAGATCGTTTCTTCCTGAGGGGGTTCTTTGGACCTCGACTCGAGAGCCAAGATCGATCCTTTGTGATTGATCGAATCTGCAACGAGGTTAGGTTCGCTAAAAAAAGCATCCACTAACACATCATCCTTGTGAACAATCACATCATCTTTATGCAACTCATCATGCGTGTGAGAAATTACATCTTGATCATGCAAATCATCATGCTCATCATTATCATCCAAATCATCATGCTCATCATTGTCAATCAAATCATCATGCAAATCATTGTCATTCAATTCATCATGCTTCTCATAATCATGCAAATCCTGTGTCTCATGCTTTGGAGAAGAAGAGACTGAGAGAGTTTCCTTTTCCCGAATCTCTTGCATCTGTGCTTGAACTTGAGAAAAGAGTCGCAAGAACTCTTTCATGTGTTGATCGCTCTTTTCGTTGATGGCTTTGTTCGCGCGATCAAATTCTGCTTGTCTTGCTTTGTTCTCGTGATCAAATTTGGCTTGACTTTCTTTTTCTTCAAAGTCGTACTGACGGTCTATGGCTTCCATTCTTGCATCGTATTCACGATCTATGGCTGTCCATCTTTCTTCGTAGTCACGATCTATGGCTGCCCTTCTTTCTTCGTAGTCTAACTTCTTGTCCATAACCAACTGCGGCAACTCCTTCATAGGAGTTAGTGCGATCCTTGTCGTAGATAGGGAAGGGGGAGAGTCGGAAAAACCTCCTGGTGGGGGAAATTCTTCTTCACCTCTCTCATGCTCATCCCCTCCAAGCGAAGTATCCATTCCGCTTCGAGTGATTACCATTCTAAAGTCGTGGTTTCTTGTGGGTTCTTGTGGGTCTTCAGTTCTTGAGGTTCTTGAGGTTCTTGAGGGTCTTCTTTTGCATTCCGCTTCGAGTGATTACCATTCTAAAGTCGTGGTTTCTTGTGGGTTCTTGTGGGTCTTCAGTTCTTGAGGTTCTTGAGGTTCTTGAGGGTCTTCTTTTGCTTGCAATCTGTGTTTGAGAAGGATCTTCTCTTCACCCGAGTTCTACTCCTTTCCGCGGGCGCACCCCTTGGCGGCCTTGCGCTCACACCAAGGTTGCTTTTTCCCACCTCACGTCGATTGGCCGGCCGCTAAGTGCACGGTCTACTCTCAAAAGAGTGAAAAGAGACACAAGGGGAGGCTGGACAAGCCCTTCTTTCCTGGGATTCCTGTCACTCTTCAAAAACACGATTAGAAATCGATACGCCCAAGTGAACTTGGCTTCGTGCGACCGCAACAAGCCAAAAAAAAAAAATCTTGTGATTCTTTCCTTGAGTGATACAGAACACAATCAAAGCTCTGATACCAATATTAGGTGCAACGGAATGAATGTTTGCGCTTTGCTTAAGATGAGTGCTCCGAACTGTGCTCAAGGTTCTTTTTGTGCTTATGGAAGGGAGAGCCTTCCGTTCTTAATGAGAAAGTGCTATGATCACAAACAAAGTGAATGGACACTGTGCGTGCAAGTGTATGAGACTGAAAGATAGAGAGAGAAGAGAGATATGACACCAGAGACGTAAAACCCTCCTCCAAAGGCCCCACTCTCGTCGGCGAGAGTGGTCTACTTATGATTGCACAAACTGGTACAATGGGGATGCATGTGACTGATGCAAGTCTAGGCTATGTCGACGACGACGACGGGGATGACAACACCGACATAAGGGCTGAAATCTGCAATCTCGTATCTGCTGTCCAAAAACGCTATGGGCTGAAAACAGCGGCTACTCCAAAAACGCTGATTTTGGGGTTGTTCCTGTGGGTCTTTGTCGTTGAAAATCTGCAGGTTTAGGGCTGAAAACTGAGGTTCTTAAGGGCTGAAAACTGATGGTCTTTCTGGGCTGAATCTGCTACTCTTTAGGGCTGAATTTGCACGCTCTTCATGGCTGAAAAACGCTGCTCATACCTGCTGAAAACGCTAGGCCAAAACTGATGTCGATGATGGCTTTTACTAACACTAGGGCTGAGTTATTTTGGCGGTGAAGATCTGATGCAAAAACGCTATGCACTGGACTTGCTAGCGATGGCTACCTGATGCAAAACGCCAAGTGCTGGAAAGGTCCCGGCGGTGATGGTTGCTGGAGCTCCTTCAAAAACGCTAGGCTTAGGCTGTTGAAGAAAACGCTAGGGAGATGAGTCTTGCTTGAAGGGAAAGTCCACCAAGTTCTTATTGAGAAGTTGCCTGCTGAGCTTGGCTCATGTTGCCTCTTCTGCCAAATAGTGCTAGCTCTAGTTTGCTTATATACAAACTTACTCAATTTGCCCTACCTACTTTCCAACAAAAGTCACTTAAAAATAATAAGTGAAAAATGTCAAAAATAGGTAAAATAGGCTAGATGCACTGGAAAATTCCCCTAAAGGATTATGATGGATTCTGATGGAAATGCTTACGATCATGCTGTGTGCAACCACAGAGGATATGCATCTACACTAAGTGACTGGACATACACAGTCTACGAATAGACTCACAAAAGTGCCAGATCACTTCTAACCTAGACTGACTGGCCTGAACTGAACCCTAATCATGATGTAGCTTGTCCACGGACACATAGGGTTGGATGTGTCACGTGACAATGGTCTAAATGCAATGGACTTGCCGACGATGTCGACGATGATGATGAAGAAGACGATGTAAGGATTCTAGGTACTAATCCTTAATTAAGTATCTAAACTCATGATTAAGACTAAAGAAACTTGAATTGTACTCGAGACAAGACTTAGAAGACTCTGTGTTTGATTGATTGACTTGTTGAAAACTGAGTACAATAGGCTCCTTATATAGAAGACGAAGAGACATAAATGAAAAGACACGTCTCTTGGTGAAGAGACACGACTTTAGACGTAAAGACACATCCTTGCGGCGAAGAGCTGCAACCATTGGGCGAAGAGTCGCACCCGTAGAGCGAAGGGGTGTGACCAGTCGTCGAAGGAGTGTGGCTTTTGGCAAAGAGACACGTCCTTTGGGCGAAGAGGTGTGACCATCCAAGCGAAGGGGTCCTCCTTGGCATGGCACTTCGCGTATCTGCAACTAGGAAGAGATGTAATACTGCAACATAGTCACAATCGTGACAGACGAGACTGGCTGAAATCTGAAAACGTTAGGGGCTGAAATCTGCAAATCTTCTATCTGCTGAATTTTGACTCTATGTCGGTGACGACGGCGATGACGACGATGCGCTGAAAACGCAGATGCTGAAATCTGAGAATAGCGGGCTGAATTTGCAAATGCTTGCTGATCTGACCGTGCGGCGAGGATATGCTACGGGAAGGTGAGAGATCTGCGAGATTTGGGGGCTACGGTGCGGAGTCTGACTGCTGAAAACTGAAAACGCTGATGCTAGGGATGGTCTTGTTGCCGGGAATCTGCAAAACGCTAGCATGAACTGCACCTTGCAAAAACGCTAGGCCTGCTCTGCTGCTTGCAAAAACGCCAGGGCTGATCTGTTGTCTGCAAAACGCCAGGGCTAATCTGCATCTGCTTAAAACGCTAGCCTCAATCTGATGCCAAAACGTTGGTCTTGATCTGTTGTTGGCTAGAAACGCTAGGCCTCCTGCCGGTCTTGCTGAGAAGGTGCCTGTGAGTTTGTGGACTCTTGCTACCTCTTCTGCCAGAAAGTGCTAGCCCTAGGTTTCTTAAATAGTCCCTTGCAAAATTGCCATACCCAGTTTCCCAACAAAAAGTCACTTAATAATAATAAGTAAAAAATGGCTAAAATAGGGAAAATGGGTTCTATGCACTGTAAAATGCTCATGATGGCTCCTGACTGTAATTTGATGATCATGATATGTGCAACCAGAAATATGCAACTACTATAAGTGCCTGGACATGCACGGCTTGCGCACACGCTCACAAAGGTGCCAGAACACTTGCTAAGCTGACCTGAACCCTAGACATGAAGTAGCTTGTCCACGTACACATAGGGTTAGATGTGCACGTGACAACTCCCATTGTTGTCCATCATCGACATCATCAACAACTGCGATTTCAGCCCTTCATTCCTCTCACATCGGGAGTGCAAATCAGCCCCAGATCTACACCTTGGTAGCCATTAGCAACCCTACATCGAGACGGATCCAAAGGTGCATCAAATCAACCCCGGAGGTGCTTCATATTGAAGAGTTGTAGTGATGAAATTCCCCATTCAAGTCAGTAGAGTCTGCACTTGAGGTATTGCATTTGTGTACATTCCATTTACGCAATCAAAAGCAAATACCATATCGGGGCCCTTAAGAGGGTTGGTTGGGACCCCATTGGGTGTCATTCTCCTTCTCTCTGTCCCTCCCTCTCTCTCATTCCCTCTCTTCCGGGAAATAAAAGAACCATCTCTCATGCTAAGTAGCAAACATTAACGCAAGGAAAGAAGTAAAGATTTGTGGAAGTGTAAAGTCTAGATCTTGTCTCCGTTTCAATTCCGTTGTACCTATCATTTTATCCAAAGGAACTTCATCAGAACTAAGAGTGAAACTGTAAGGTGCAACGGAAGTGTGAATGTTGAACTTTGCTCAAGATGAGTGCTCTGAACTGTGCTCAAGGGTTCCTTTTACTTACGGAAGGGAGAGCCTTCCGTTCCTATAGTGAGAGACTGCAATGGACACAAACAAAGTGGTGGACACTGTGAATGAAGGTACTGAGACTGAGAGATATAGAGAGAAGAGAATACGACACCAGAATGTTGTCAAACCCTCCTCCGAAGGCCCCACTTTGAGAGCGGTCTACTTATGATTGCACAAAACTCTACAATGCTTCAACTTGCCGACGATGAGGACGACGAGGAGACAGCCTGAAATCTGAAAATGCTAAGGACTGAAATCAACAAATCTTTATCTGCTGAATTCTGACTCTATGTCGATGACGCTGTCGATGGCGACGATGCGACGACGACAAGCTGAAAACGCAGATGCTGAAATCTTCGTTTTCCGGGTTGAATCTGCAAACTACGCTGGATCTAATCGTGCGGCGAGGATCTGTTGTGGGAAGGTGAATTCTGCGAAGTTTGGGACTTGTTCTACTGTGTCTAAAGGCTGAAAAACTGAGAAGGCTGAAAACTGAAAACGCTGGTCTTCTTGTTGAGTTGTCGCGACGGAACTGCAAAAACGCTGGCTATTATGCTGCTCCAAAAACACTAGGCTGATTTAGCGTCATGTGGGAAGAATCTGCTAACGCTAGGGCTGATCTGCTGTTGTGGGGGAATCTGCTAACGCTAGGGCTGATCTGCTGTCTACTGTCGCCGTGAATCTACAAGTGCAAAAACGTTGGCTGATTTGATGCAAAAACGCTAGGCCTTCTGCAATGTTGAAAACGCTAGAGTTGTCGCGGGGTCGGTCTTGCTGAGAAGTTGCCTGTTGAGCAAGGTGCTCCTGCTGCCTCTTCTGCCAGAAAGTGCTAGCGCTAGGTTTGTTATATACTAACTTAGCAAAATTGCCCTACCTACTTTCCAACAAAAGTCTGTCACGCGACACATCCCAACCCTATGTGTCCGTGGACAAGCTACACCACAGTAGGGTTCACCCAGTCCCGTCAAGTTAGATTAGCAGTGATCTACCACTTTTGTGAGTCTATTCGTAGACCATGCATGCCCAGTCACTTAGCATAGATGCATATCCTCCGGTTGCACACAGCATGATCATCGGAATTCCCATCAGAATCCATTAGCATCAGTTAGGGGAATTTTCCAGTGCATTTAGCCTATTTTCCTATTTATTGAGATTTTCACTTATTATTTTTAAGTGACTTACCAACAAAAGTAGATAGGGCAATTTTGCTAAGTTAATATATAAGCAAACCAAAGTTCACACTTTCTGGCAGAAGAGGCAGCAGGAGCACCTTCCTCAACAGGCAACTTCTCAGCAAGACCAACCCTCGCGACTACTCTGGCGTTTTCTCCACAGAAGACCTAGCATTTTTGCATCAGATCAGCCTTGGCGATTTGTGCACAGCAGATCAGCCCCGGCGTCATCACGACACAGCTAATCAGCCTAGCGTTTTTGCATTTGCAAAACCCCGGCGACAGAAGGACCAATTTCAGCCCCTGGCGTTTTTGGATTTCAGCAACAAATTAAGACCGGCATTATTCACCTAAAGTGTAGCAGATTTAGCCCGTAAAGACCATCAGTTTTCATCCCTAAGAAACCTCATTTTTCAGCCAAGAAAACACAGCCAAAACAGTCATTTTCAGCCACCGAAACAGTCCCGAAATTCAGCGATTAGAAGATCTCAGATTTCAGCCATCGTCGTCGTGGTCGTCGTCATCTGCATAGACCAAGTTGCATAGTCCATTGCATACGCATTGTACACCTTGTGCAATCAAAGAATAGACCACTCTCGCCGACAAGAGTGGGGCCTTCGGAGGAGGGTTTTACAACCTCTCGGTGTCGTATCTCTTCTATCTCCTTCTCTCAGTCTCATTCACTTGCACGCACAATATCCACTCACTTTGTTCGTGACCACAACATTCTACAAGACGGAAAGCTCTCTCTTTCCCTAAGAACTAAAAGGAGCCTTGATCAATAAGGATCACTAATCTTGAGAAAATACAACATTCATTCCGCTGCACCTAACAAAGTCACTTAAAAATAATAAGTGAAAAATGTCAAAAATAGGGAAAATAGGTTTAATGCACTGGAAAATTCCCCTGATGGATTCTCGTGGTAATGCTGATGATCATGCTGTGTGCAACCGAAGGATATGCATCTAATCTAAGTGACTGGTCATGCACGGTCTCCAAACAGACTCACAAAGGTGCCAGATCACTTCCTATTCTAGACTGATTTGACTGAACTAAACCCTGGTCATGTTGTAGCTTGTCCACGGACACATAGGGCTGGATGTGTCACGTGACAGAAACTACAACAGATCTTCATCTATGTGGAACACATCCCAAAGAATATCACTCGACTCTCAGAGTGAATCGGGAAAAAACATCCAACAGAAAGGAACACACGTCAATACTAAGTCTACAGTTGATACAGCAAGATCAAGAGACCTACACACAAGCTCTGTAAGAGAAGAACAAAGTGCTACACCAAATGGATTGTAATCCTGTCTGTTGCACATGGAACCACTAGACATATAAGGAAGTAGTCCCGGAAACTGACTCCCAAGCTAGCTCCATAACCCCCTCTGCAAGGAGAACACCCCAACCATGGATAACTGTCACAACTAAGATTATCACCTATATCATGCATAGCTTGGACAACATCTATGGGATCCTTACTCACGTCGTTAGTGCCCAAGAGTAGGTGCAGGTTTGTATAGAGGTCATTCATGCTTTGAACGTACTCTATAAACATACTCTATAAAACCAACGAGCTGAGTTTCTATCACCCTCCGGAGGTGATGGGCAAACTCAACCATGATAAAGGCTAGCATTTGTTAAGCTAAAGCAAGAATACTAGAAGTGCTAGAGATCAAAACATCTAGATAGTGTGTTACTAAGTCAAAAAATAAGTATGCTTGTAAGCCCCATTTCTACTGAATTTACTACTGATTATTTTGAACATTCCAAAGCAACGATGCAAAAATGAACAAACCTTTTTCAAGATTCTTTTAAATGAGTATCCTTTCTCAACGATTAAAGAAATAAGATGGCACGATTGAACAACAAAAGCAGCTTTACTAGAACAAAGACTAGAAAATCTAAATAGTTGAGAGCAAACGACACCGTACTTAGCTAAACGAGAATTGTTCGGAGACATGTGAGGCATATAGATGATATTTAGATTGGCATATTCCGGTTCAAGGCGTTTATCATCCAATCCCAAGGGAGTCTGAAAAATCTAAGGCCAAAAAGGCACAACAACCACTATTTGCGGGGCAGTTAAGTTCACAAAACTCCTTAGGATAAATTCCCCCACCTACAGAACTCGAATTCAAGTACATAAAATCTTGAAAAGAAAGAACGTCACTAACAAAAAGCTCATCTACAAAGCGTCTTACATTGCATAACTTGTGCAAAAATATTGAACAAGTGTTAGCAAGGACAAGACGCTCCATAAAATCAAACTCCTCTCGCCGACCTAACGCCCCTTTCAATCTATCACATATGCATTCCAAACAAGTGGCTGCCTCGCTACCTCCTTCCACACGTTTATCACAAAGAGGAGAGCATTCAATACTTCTTAGATCTCAAAAGAGAAGCAAGAGTTGAAAATATCAACTTACTACCCAACTAACAGATTCCGGAATAGAATGCTTCCCTAAAAGTACTCGTAGTTAAGCACATCAAAAGAATCAGTCCAAGACAATTCAAATTTAGGAAGACAAGTGCACTAGTCTCATTTTATTAAGAATACATACCGTTTGATCCAGACTTTAGAGCAGCTTGCAGGTCGCTTCCAGCAGATTTGGGCAGTAAAACAGACGGAATCTCAATGTCTGTATAGTTTCCTGATTCTGAGCATACCATTTTGTAAAGTTCTGCAAGATTGCAGTCAAAGAAACTGTTAGGCTGCTATGAGATCAACCTGAAAACTACAGAAAATTGAACAAAACTCACGGTTACCTTCTTCATCATTTATTACTAATAGTGCTGTTGCTCCAGCACCTTGAGCCTCCCTAGCTTTCTTTGTAAACGTACAATTTCCTCGAGCAACCAGGGCTATAGAGCCAATCAGCTAAACAGTATCACCCCAAACTCAGAGTCTTACAGTGCCAATCAGATAGCAAGGCTTTAAATGTGTCAGTAGTCAAGTAAATAGATATTCTTTAAATAAGTGTCATTCCTTGCTCTCTAACTCAATTAAATGGTTACAAACAGATATTCCAATGGCTAGCAGAGCAAATCATACCTGCGTAGAGAAATTGGAGCAGCCATCCAAGGGATCTGTGAGGACTAATGGTGCCTTGATTTCCTCTTTTTCCGACCTCGGTACAAGGGCCCCAAACCTGGCTGTCAATCCTACTACTTCCTTGAGGAATTGCCCATCCAGAAAGTACTGCACTTTGACCTGTACACACAATTGAAGAATTGAAACCTCCTCCACAGAGAGAACAAGTATACGTTAAAATCTGCCTAATCTTACATTGTTAACACCAATGCTTTCTAAGGAATCGACCTTGGGGTAAGGCCATTCGTGTCGATTAGGGCACTAGCAGTTTCAAATGCATCACATATACTGTTGCTTAAGATTGTCACCAGCAATCAAGCCAGCCTAAGTCAATCAGGCAAAATTGCAGTTTCAAATGTTCTGCACACACTCCAAATCACATGCGTTGTTGCTTAAGATTGTCAACAGTAATCCATCCGCTATCCAACCGCCACTAGCCTTGTCAATTATGTGTACAATGTTTCAAACAGAGTAAGGATGGCTCTAAGAAGCCATGGCTTCTGCTCAAATGGGTTCAGACATTATGCAAGGAATACACGAGTGTGTGTGTCGTATAAATGTATGCATATGTAAGCCGAAAGAAAAAGAATGAGCCTATTTGTTACTACAAAGAGAGACTCTACACATATTAACATAGAGAAAACCCTTATTCACATAACCGTACCAGCTGGAAAACATTGTCACAACCAGGTTGCTTAGGGGCACGATCATCATCGCTTGTCGTCTCATCGCAGAAACCAGGTTGCAAAAGGGAGGTATAAAGAAGAAAGACAGCAGAAACAATGGCCACCTTCTGGCAGAAGAAGGCCATCTAAACAAGGCCTATTCTATTGTAGAATCTTGAGTAGAACCTCGATAACAATGTGCAGGCCCTTCTACAAGTCTGTATGAGACCCTCGTCGTTAAGTTTTGCTTCTGCTTCAGACAAGGTATGAAACGTTGGTATTGCTTGAGAAGTGGGGAAAAAATGGGGGCCTCAATCGACGATACTGCTCTCATCCCACAATCGTCAGCTGCCCTGCAAAGAACTCCCGAGGCTCGAGAGAGGGAGTCAGGCGATCAAGAAAGAGAGAGACAGAGAGAGGGGGGAGAAGGGTATGTGCCCGACGAGTTTCGAACTTGAAGGACGAGAGAGAGAGAGAGAATCGCAGGAGATTTCTCGTGGTCTTGAGTTCAAGACAACGAGACCAAAAGGTCTTGAGCTCAAGACCTTTTGTTTGTGTGAATGTGAGACGCTGCCAAAGTTAAGGGGGAAATGAAAGTTACGAAGAGTAGGTGTGAATGAGTGCTTACAATCACATGTTTTATTTTTTGTGTTTTAATATAACTAGTATTGCCAACAACCGGAGCCTTCGGTTGCCTCTAGGCTCCGGTTGCCTCTCGTGCAATCTTTGTCTCTCTTGGTGAACATGTTGGGCTGCAGGGCACACCATCGA